>NC_089280.1:6747500-7077924 GCF_963678975.1 Dysidea avara
AGGAGCAGAGACAACAAAATGAAATGTACAAGTATTGCTGTTAGTGTTAGAAAGTGATATCATAGAAATTGGGTGATTGATTTTTTTGTAGTCACAAAGAGTAAATTCTGAAGGCAGGAGATTCCATAATCTGACAAAAATTAAACTGGAGTTGATCATAAGTTTGTTGAAGTAATAGCTTGCTTGAGGATATAGTTACTTTCCACTATGTACCTGCAAAGCAGGCTACAGAAAGCCTGTGTAGCAAGGAGACAGATATGATGCTAAAATAAATGCAAAGTAAAGCTAGACCAGGTGGTCAGTAGCTACGTAAGAGTGCAAATTAAAGTTTGGTAGTATCTCATTGCCAGACTATACTCCCAGTCCACAAACAGGGTGTGGTCAATACTACAGTAATTGGCCATGGGTAACATTTGGTAACATTGCTGAAAGTTGAAAAATGAAACTATGATAAAATCTGTCCATTTTAGTTACCGGCTATCATTAATTTTATGGAGAGTGCATATTGAGCTGCATATACACAAATAACATGATGCACATCAATGAGTATCTGTGATCAAATTTTGGAGATCAGTCCTAATGCCATGCATGAAACAATTAGAACTGTACAAATCACTATATTACCATTAATTATAAGGCAGTTAAGTTGTACACCTGCTGAAATATTTCATAGAATTTACTGTAATTCAATTAAGGTAGCTATACATACTGATTTATGATTGTAAAACTGATTAGAATTTTAAAGTACTTTATTTCAGTCATACATTATTGTCAAATGCAACATTCATTATGACTGATTTTCCAAAATTTGGTCACAGTTTGCAAACTTGTGTGCGCATGATTCAGCAACACACAGCAATATTACCAAATTGCAAATCACTAGTGTATAACAGAATGATGAAGTGTTCACGGTTGGATAAATTTCAATAATCACAGAATAAAAACCACAAGAGATGTGCTTCATGTGAAACCCTAATATATAGATAGCTAGTTAGGATGAATTAATTATTGTTTTAGATAAATTGGTTTAAAGTGTACATAGTTCTAGCTAATTTTACTGGAATTGCAGAGATACAAGTAAGCAGCTTTTGCTCACTGTTGTGTGTATCCCTACAGGACCCTACTAGGGTTATACAAGGGAAACTGGCTATTACAATAATGTACTAGGTAATATATAATTCATATATACAAAATTTTACTATGTGTCGAATTTCAAACCATATATACATTTAAGTTAGTTTCCGAATCATTTTGATTGATACATATAATGCCATATAATTATACACCTTGTACTGGCAGTAACTAGCTGTTTATTTATAGGAAATGAACTCGTGCATGAGGATTGAGGAATGAAAAATTGGAGAGGATTCTTGAGGTGGAACATGATCCATTAGTTTTCTCATACACTGGAGGCATGAGTCTACAAGCATACTATAATCTTATTGTTGTCTGAGCTCTCTGGCTAGTGTTACAGTAGCAGGGGGATGAATTCAGGGTTTTGCAAGAGGGTGCACCAGGGTATTAGGTTTATGGAGTCTGGAGGTGCAGCCCCCCAGAACTGTAAAGTGATGTGTTGTTGTAATATATCATGGTTGCATGCCATAATGCTATAGGGCTTGGTGCAGTGGAAGGGTGGTTTGTATAGGAAAGCATGCAGTAACGTGTCGTGGTATGTTTATATGTGCTCAAGTTAGCATGTTAGTGACACAATACCAAACTTATATACCAGTGGCACAGTTCCTTTTGTTCCAAAAAATGTCTTCCTTCTGTGCCTTGCCTTTCCTTTTGTCTTCAATTAAGATGGTCATCATCTTCTTCATGCAATGAAACCATATCAAGGAATTAAGTTTCCATATCAGCTCTTTCTGTAGTTACGTAGATGCTACAAAGTGGGGGTGGTAATACCCACTCCTTATGACCACAAATGATGGTCAACCAACTGTAGGATCTTAGGGAGGAACAACAACAAAAACACATTTTATCAACATTTTCATACTATATAAGGGTTGAATTGTATCTTGCATAGTGGTCATTGATACCGATCATTGGTGTCAGTAAGTGCCACCAAACACTATTGACACCACTTAAGCATTAAACACACTAGTTGTATGAAAGTAAGCTTTTGGTGAGTTCTAGGATTGTAGGGAGTGAAGCAATCATCCTAGCAAAGCCAGGCCAGCCCTAGCTCACCTCAAATGCACCAAAAACTTGCCTTTATACAGATAGTGTGTGTGAAAGACATCATTATGCTAAACAGGGAAACTTCAGTGTTAGCATTAGGGTTGGATGTTCAGCCTTGGTTTCTTCTTCACTGATAGTATCAGAAGTCAGTAGCTGGCATTGGTAGTTGAATGGTTAGCATAGTGGACTAGAGCATAGGTAGTGGCCAAGGGCTGGAGATCTGCTTTAATGCAATTTTGTTTTTCTTTTTGTCTATTTAGACGGCACTTATTGACACCAACCATCAGTTTCAATAGTCTCAGCCTTAGTACTACACACTGTAAATACTATTGTAAATGCAAATATGAGGAGCTAGGGGCAGAACCCCTTGAGGCTTAGCCCTCTCTTCGAACCCTTCAAAATAAGATTTAACAGAAAAAATTAGAAGAAGGATTGAAAACTGAAAATAAATTGATAATACATTTATAGAGCATTTAAATATCTAATAGAGCAGTCTAAATGTTTCATAATAATATTATAGTATGTACAGTGAAACATAGATCCAACTACTACCCGGCATCTCCATCTGATCTACCCCCTACCAAGTTTCTTAAATACTGTTTATAAAGCTGCATTACTATTGGTGTAGAAATAGCTTAAGTACAGTAGCCTAACAAACTGTGTTTTACAATGTGCAGGTTGAGATAATTGAGGGTGTCCACTTCCAGAACTTAAAAACAGCTAATTTAACCCCATATACTTTTAAATACTCTAATAGAACATACACTATAACTGATACTTAGAATACTCTAATTGAACAGTCACTTTCAAATTCAGGTAAAATAAAAAGCTTCAACCAAGTCTACTGTACAACAACTACAACACAGATGTACTACAATAATAACAAGGTGTTACTATAACCTGAGAACGTCAACATGAAAATTAATGGAGTCCTACAGTTAATAAGAGGACAACTAGTTATTAACAGCTATAGGGAGGGACAAGGGTACGGTACATGCTCTTTGTAAAAGAGACTTTAAAACCACACACACCACCACTGCAGTATAGAGATTCACAAAAAGTATGGAACCAAATCTGTTGGAATCAAAATCTATCATGGAGGCTTTTGTCTAACACAGGGTTTGCTAGAGATTACAGTAAGTATCAAAATGTTACCAATTAATGACAACCTGATAAGTGAATACACTACTCACACAGACACACAGACACACACACACACCCTTAGGTCCCAAGTAGACAATTGCAAATTGCAGTCATCATCAACATCAGTTCTATTAGCACAGCAATAATATATAGTGTACAGAGACCTCAACTTGGAAAGTGCACTTGGAGTGAGACTTGAGAGATTTGCTTAACTTATGCGTGAGGTCTTGTCTTAGTAGGAAAAATTCCTGTTAAATTTGCAACTTCCTTTGGCTATTTTCAGTTATAACTCTCCATTTTTAGCCATTAGAGCATCCATTTTTAGCCATAGAGCACTGTTTAGTGCTTTGCCAAGCGGTTTGAAGTGAAACTAACAAGGGGTAGCTAACGTCTTGGGACTCTCGTACACCATAGAAATCCAATTATAAATACATATAAATAAATGAAATATTTATTGAAATAATGCAGAAATACGTGTTGAACTACTTAAAGATTGGGACTCTCGTACACCATGTTGGGTTTTTGCGTGGGCGCTGGCTACCCCTCGGAAACTAAATACATTAGAGCTTAATTTTCCAGGAATTACAATGCGTGAGATGGAAAACCATGCGTGAGATAACAATCCAATGAGTGTGTCTCACGCGTAATGCGTGAGAGTTGAGGTGTCTGAGTGTAATTCTGTACATGTCATGGTAAAACTATATAAAACACTTGTTCACCCAATTGTTGAATATAACAATGTCATATGGGGACCTTCTTACACACTTGACAATCAAAAACGCAGCGTAAAGCAACCAGAATGATTCCATCTATCAACCATTTATCATACTATGACAGATTAAGACATCTAAACATACCATCTTTACAACACCGTAGACGAAGGGGTGATTTGATATATTTGTACCAAATTCTCAAAGGCAGTTATGATAGTATAGAAAATCATTTATTTACCCCATCCACTTCTAATGTAACAAGAGGTCACACAAGGAAATTATTCAAACATCACACTAATTCGTATACAAGATCTAATTTTTATAGTAACAGAGTAATCAATGACTGGAATTCATTACCCCAATCTATTGTTGATTCTCCCTCTGTCAATGATTTTAAAACACTGCTGGACAGACACTACAGTAATTGCTTATTTGATTTTGTATAGTAATTAGAATAGCTAAGCACATAATAATTATTAATTTTGTTTATGGACGTACAGGCATAAGCCTTTATCCTTAAAATACAAATACAAAAATATATCAATGAACCTTCCACTAAGCGTGCATATAAATTTTTTTTTAAATTTACTGCTCTTTGCGCGCTTAATTTTTAATGTAACGATACGCCAGCCTTCCGACACTGCTACCATAGACTGCTACTCTCTGTGCTTCGTGAGAAAATAGTGATCGACAATGGCTGCTCAGAGAAGAAGTGGTAACGCACTCAAAACAGGTGAGCTGTGTAGTCTTGTGCGCAGACCGCCTTTCGCCAGGATCGCGGGAAAAAATTGTAACTTAGCCAATTTGTTCTGAATCCCCAAATTCTGTTTGAAGGGTTATAAACAAGACAAGATATTCCTTGCATCTGCTGCTGCTACTGCTACTAACTATTATTGCGACACGACGTCACCCGAGGAGTAGGTAACGACCTGAAATTTCGTAGATCATCTCTGAAATTATTTCTGAAAGATGAAATATTGCCTGAAAATTATGCAGTTTGAAAGATGAAATTTGACGAACGAAAAGATGTAACAAAAATTTACAGAATTTACTAATTATAAAATTACTAATTTTTACGGAGAAATTGGAGCTAAAATTTGTCTTGAAAGATGAGTTATGGGCAGTTATATTTCTGAAAGATGAAATATGGGCAGTCATCTTTGAAATTTCGTAGATGATTTTGGCTTGCTACCTACCCCTCGGTGACACCTCTGGCAATCCACGTACACCCTTATCTATGACCATAGTCAACTCAGAGTCAATTGTGACAGCCACAAAATAGTGCCACAGTGGGTCATGATGATACGAAGAGTTCAAAACACACAATTGAAAACTAGTTAAAATCAAAAGTACAGAATTACATAAGACGTTAGGACCTCCAATAGGTCACAGGGTCAAATACTGATAAACGCTTTTTATGCTATAGGTCAAGGTAAAAATTTCCCCATAAAGACTTTGACAGCAGTTGCAGATTTACTTATGTGCCTACGTGACACACTGTTGCCCAGCTGATAGTTTGGTGCTGCTATGTACTACTGCTTACAAGAGACAAGATTCCCTGCTTTTTGAGAAGGAATGAAAAAATAATTTATAAAGTAAATTGACACACCCTTGCCCAGCTTTAGTTTCACTCCCTGACTGCTTTTGTGTATTTGGATGGGGGAAAAGGGAATTCCATTAGCCATTTTAGTCTGAATCTGGGGATTGTTTGGTGTTGCAATACGCCATGAACACAACAAAACTTAATGCATGTCTTTGTGTTTCGTGCACCTGTCACAACAGGGGTGCAACACCTTCAATCTGTATGTAATTTGAAATCAATTTGTGATTTGAAACCTGATTTATGGTTTAAAAATTTACGTGTGATTGCTGTAGTGATTTGTGAGGTTATTACTGGGTTCTGAAGGGCAACCAGTGATGAGTATGAAACACCAGTTTTGTGCCACTGTGAGTTTTTAATATGTGTTTGCGAGACTACTTTTCAATCAGTTATAATTATTTGCTTGGACGAAAACTTGGTTTGTGATTGCTAGCTGATACTATAGCAAGTGCCCGTGTGATACCCCCTTGCTGGGCGTGGTGTTACTTATAAGTACAAGGAGTGCAGTAACTCATACAGTGTGGCTATAGCCACACCATATTTGTTTACAAATTCTTATCAGGAACTGTATAGGGTTCCCAACAAGATTTGTAAATGTAATGGGATCTATCTGACCAATGAAATGTACCAGAGCTCCATGGAGCTTTTTAATTTCCAGTGTTTACATAGCTCTCAACCTGAATCCTTTGTCAGAAGTGAGATCTACATGCACACAAAGCTACATACATATTTCCACTGTCATGCAACCTGGTGGAGAGAACAAACACAGTAGATATTCAATGATATATCGTGTATCAATCATATGTTGAGGCCATGAATAGTATCAATATGAATTTGGTTATCATGTATTGTGATATCAGGGGCAGATCTATGGGGTGGGCTTTGGGGGCTGAAGCCCCACTACCCTTCACTTTTAGGCTTTACTTGATCAATATGCTGAAGATTATAATGAAATTTTGTCTTAGCATAATTATATGATCACTAATAATAATACAAATACTCATAAAACCACCTTATAAACATCTTTCCAAGGCATTATTAGTGGATTTATTCTAAAGTTTATGCAACAAGGACCCGGATCAGTATTGGAGGTGTACAAGATCGAGATACTCTAATAGAACAGTCACCTAACTAATAGAACATTCAATGTAAGCATAAAAGCGGTTGGTTCTGTTATGGAATTTTTCCAAATCTGCCTGTGCCTATACATACAATGAAGTGCATTGTTCATCTACTTGTGTAGTTATTACCGGTACCGGTATACTTAATTCAGGTACACAATTTCCATTGAAAATGCTCTCAGATTCAATTTTGTATCATTAAAATTTCAGTTTCAACATTATTATTCTATCATGCACGCAGGGTACATATGCTGAACCTACCCAAACCTTCCCATTAGCAAATGCTGCAGAGAGCCATATATATCTAAAGGCAGTATATAAAATATCTACAGGCAGAAATATGCATTTTATGTGGAAATGTCTCCAAATTGCAGTATTTTAGCATCTATATTTCAAAATTTTCCTGGGGGGCATGCCCCCAGACCCCCCTAGTTCCAGCATGCTGGGAGGTGTGCAAAGCACACCTCCACCAAAGAGATTAGTACTTTGAGTTAGCCCCCCCTCCCCTTTTTATAAATCCTAGATCTGCCCCTGGATATATTGATGTATCGAGGTGTATGAACATAAGAAATGCACTAACTTTTTAATGGCCGACATTCACATACATCAAGTAAGTGTTGTACCGATCCCACTTTTTAGGCAAAACCGATATCCGATATTTTTTACCTTATTGTACTGATAGTTAACTGATACCCGATTGTAGGTCTCTACAAGTTACACTTGTGCATACTTCACTAAAAGTACAGCTAGTAAAGTCAATGCTGTGAGGTAGTACACTTACCTCAATTAGCCGCTAATCAGACAACTGGGCTAGCGCTCCAACCAAGTACATGCCAAAGCCTTTGACACCTGCCCTCCAGTGGTATGGCACCTGCTGTAGCTGAATAGACTAATAATCTGCTGGCTACAGTCCATTACAAACGATTTCCAATTATGGTGAAAACAGTTAATTATCGACTTCTACCGATTACTGATCCAATTATCGGTACAACTCTAAATATAATGTATGTATGTTATAGATGCCAGTTGTTACACTTAAATGATTATTTAGCATTTTGGAATTTGGAAAAGGGAAAGGGTTTTATTTCCAAAAAAAGTAACACCAAACACCTATGTTTATACTCCACTTTGTACTGTGTGGTGTCATGATACAATGGAGGCAATGTATCGATACACCCAAATACTGTATTGTTGCAACTCTAGAACACAGTAAATGTGCCCTTAGGCTGATAATTGCTGTATATTTGTGCTCTATTGTTGCTATCCATGCACATATATTGTTCTCTATATTACTGTGTCTACATGCATTCTGCCACCATAATGCTCAAATTCGAATTGGAATTACATATGCAAACTGTAAACTGACATATCCATTAAATTCTGGTATTACATTTTTATCCTTTGAAAGCACTGGCATCTTACAGTGCATGCATGGGCACCACAATAATCGACAAAGGTGTAGTTGAATGGATCACACTGGCTTATGAATAACTTGTTTGGGCTGCTCTGTCTCCCAACGTCTAGAGAAGATATTTCTTCCTCTCAGTATGGCAATAATACATCTGGATGTTCACAATCATTAGCTATTCAGAAAATCGAAGTGAAACTAAGAATGGATGAAGGTGTTTATTGGTTATTTATCACAGTATGCAAATGTGCTAAAATATGCTACAATCCTTGTGTAGTGTTCCATTTAAATCTTGCTGTCCACCATAAGACAAAATTTATTATCACAGCTGTACTGTAATTAGCCAGAAATAAGTGATTTAATAATTAGATTGATGTAGTTCATTGCGTGATGACAGAAAATAATAAATTCAGGCCATGTAGTTAGTTAGGATTGTAGTTAGTTAGGATTGTAGTTAGTTAGGATTGTAGTTAGTTAGGATTGTAGTTAGTTAGGATTGTAGTTAGTTAGGATTGTAGTTAGTTAGGATTGTAGTTAGTTAGGATTGTAGTTAGTTAGGATTGTAGTTAGTTAGGATTGTAGTTAGTTAGGATTGTAGTTAGTTAGGATTGTAGTTAGTTAGGATTGTAGTTAATTAGGATTGTAGTTAGTTAGGATTGTAGTTAGTTAGGATTGTAGTTAGTTAGGATTGCCATCAATGAATTATAAACAGTTAGTTATATTGTATGAGTCAGGTAATTTACTTGATTTTGTTGTATGCCAATCCTCTATCCTTACAGGTCTCAACAGACAACCTAGACTAGATCAGTTGAATGATCATGTCCGACCAATAGTAGGTACTAAATGGTATGATCTTGGAGTGGTGCTTTTGAATGATTATAACATGCTTGATATCATTAAAAATAACCATCCAAACGATACTGAGACCTGTTGTACTGCAATGTTCAAGGTTTGGCTTCAAAGAGATGATAACTCTAGTTGGTCCAAGTTAGTCAACGCCTTAAGAGCACAAAGTGTTGCACTAAATGTATTGGCTGGTGAAGTAGAAAGGATGTTTGAAACTGGTGAGGCTGTTAATCTGTTGTGTAGCTTTATTGTTATTGTGTATGAATTACAGATACATCTCATGAAGGAAGTGAAGGCAAAGGGCACAGCAGGCATGATGAGGATAGCAGTCGCCAAGGTGAGATTGGTATTATCAGTATGCCTCACAACATCTGGCCAAGTTTTTTTTTAAGTTGCCACAGGAAATCTCCAAGTGGTTCCTTACTGAATAATTCTCAGACAGTAGTGACCAGATAAAGATATATTTCACTGTCAAGATTACTCCCAAAGTAACTCTAGATATAGACAGTTTTCTTTATCGTTGCAGAGATGATATGTACAGTACAGTGGAACCTGTCTTAAAGGACCCTCCATGACCCTGTAGAGATTTTAGCTACATTACAAGTTGTCCTGTAGAGAATTTAGCCAACATTACGAGTCGCCCTGTCGAAAGTTCAGTTACATTACAAGTCACCTTGTAGAGAATGTAACTGCAAGAAAGTCACTAGAGTTTAACTATGTTAAAGGTCTTTCTGTAGAGAGTTCAACTAGGTTACAAGTCACTCTGTAGAGAGTTCAACTATGTAACAAGTGACCCTGTAGATATTCAGCTATGTTACAAGTCACAATGTAGAGAGTTCAGCACAAATAAGTTGCCCTGTAGAGAGTTCAGGTCACCCTGTAGAGAATTCAATTACAAACAGATATCCTGAAGGAGTTCAGCTACAAGAAAGTCAACCTGTAAAGAGGTCAGCGTCATCCTGTAATACAAGAAAAATAGTTCGACTGGGTCACAGCTACTCAACATGTTTCCCTGTAGAGTTCAACACAAACAAGTCTACCTGTGGAGAGGTCATTTGATAATTTTTAAATATTAATTTTACAGTAGTATATTTGTTATACAAATAAACAGCATTCATAATTCACAAATAAAACATCTGTACTTCATCGTTTCAGTAGAAAGAAAAAAGACAAGTAAAGGCGAAACCCCAAAGCTGGCCTTAGATGTGAGATTCAACCAAGACATAGACATAATGATGTTAATGCCAACCATTTTTATGATTGCACTCATTGAAATTAACATAATTGCAGCCATTTCGTGGCTGCCACCTTTGTTTTCACATCTTGTTTCACTGCTCTTTTGAAAGCCACACCCTTTTTCACAGCTTGGCTGTAGTGAATAATATTAATAGTAACTAGCCTTTCACTATTAAATAGAGTAAAATAACTGAAAGATATTCAGGTGATCCCGAGCTGTATGTACTTGACAGCTTTGTGTGTGTTGTCACCAGGTAGTAGTAGTAGTCAATCATCGTCTACTGATAGCCACACTCATGAGTCAGCACATCCTGGAATAAAGAGAACAAAAGGACCTGACAAAGGAGGAACTAAAAAGGGGAAGACATCATCCACTAATCAATCAGGTTTATATCACACATACCTGTACACTGTAGGTGTGATGGAGTTGTGGTCATTGTTGACTTCTATTATTATTCAGCATGATTGTACTATATATTGAGAATCATGAAAGTTTGGGTAGCAGAACAATAGCCAGCACCAATGTGACCACATACAGTGCATAACTCTAGTAATAGCTAGCCACCAAACCAGTGGCATTGTTCCTTGGACACAGTACTCAGCATTCAGTAATAGTAGCTCCTACCATGTTACAAATAAGCACTGTGAGTGTACTGTACCATAAAACAGTTGATAAAGCACCCATTTAATTTGTGTCTGATTTGTAAATATTCCACCTGAAAGCCATAACGGTATAGCATTGCCAAATCAGCCAAACTGTGTGAAATAGCCTGGATTTTAAAAGTTGTGAAATCATGGTGGCTGCAATTATGTTAACAGCAATCACTTTAAGGGTGCTAGCGCCTTTTTGAAGCCACACAAATGCTGTTGTTTTTACCTTTGATACAGGCAAAAAGGAAGCTACAGGAATCTAAACTACTGCTTCGAAGATTGACCTAACTTTCTACTATACAGAGACCAAAGTATAAGATTGTACCTTGTTTCATTCACGCGCTATAGTCCCTCAAAGTTAACCCATACATTTTTCTTATTCCGAGATACTGGCTGCTTGCACAGGCATCAAATTCGCCGTGAAGATTCTTCAACAAACTTGTGGAAACTTAGCGCAGGGATTTGTCTTTGCACTTCTTCTTTCTTGAGTTATAAAACAAAGAGTGAGTGCCCGCGAGCGAACTTCAACTTCCGGGCCTTGTAACTTCATGCTGGATCACAACAATTATAATTCCATGCGCTAAAAGTTTGCAAATTTATCACTGATGGTCCACCAAAAGTTTGGTAGAGATCCGACTATCGTGTATTCCAGAATATCGCCTTTTACAATGCAGTGTAGAACATGCGCACGCCGACCAGTTATTACAACAAATTCCACAAAACCACAAATGCTAACTTTATCAAATAACAAGTTATAAATGAAGTTCTGAAGAAAAGAAAAGCTCTTGTTCCTTTTCTTTACACACTGGGACACCTTCCTGTTGCTTGTGGAGTCGTCAAGTCTGCTCTTCGATAGGTAACGCCTCGTAACGCACAGCCAGTGTCTTGTTATGTGTGATAAATCCAGCTGGAACATCGTCACTACCTAAGAACAGGTGTATAATACAAATATAACTTACCAGCGTACACTATCACTCGAGAAAACTCAGGAAGAACGTGTGTTGGCTACAAATCAGCTTGTATCTCGGCTTGTTCGCACGTATCTTCAACACTAGCACTAACTTTCAGGCTAATTCACTCTACTGTCACTGTTGGACACCCAGACGATCATTTTCGTGATGGTTTTCAAAAGAAACAGGCTGTTTCTTGGCCAATTCCTTTGGCACAAAACACGGCCGCCTAACACGGATACTTTGGGTATGCGTAATATTGCCAATTATGATGTAATAGCCGCATGTGGTTATGTGGGTTGTCCCTTGAATGGCTTCAAAAACCCGCTAGCACCCTTAATAATAAAATCACCGCCATGTCAAATGCAACTTTTTTAACCCTGGCTATTTTAAAGGCCGCAACTATTTTCAGAGTTTGGTGTGTTGGCATGGATATTACTTTTAAGCCCAAAGTCAGCCTATTACTTGCTACAAGTTTCTTCTTTCTACAGGCATATATTATACATTAGTAACTAGTCAATGAATACAACAAATGAATGATATGCTGAGATTGTATCATTCTAATAGAACATATACACTCTAATACAGTGCTAGGTCTTTGTACATTATACCGTATGTAATAGTTGTAACATGGGCATGAGTAGAGGGCTTTGCCTGATATATATGCCTGACTGCCTGAGGGCCACAGGCCCGAGAGCAAAGGGCATGCATATAAAGCAAAGCCCAAATACCCCATGTTACAGCTAATATGTAACACTTATCAGGCTGATAGCCTGTACATACATGAGTAGAGGGCTTTGCCTGATATATATGCTTGACTGCCTGAGGGCCACAGGCCCGAGAGCAAAGGACATACATATAAAGCAAAGCCCAAATACCCCATGTTACAGCTAATATGTAACACTTATCAGGCTGATAGCCTGTACAGGGCGATCAATCATCCAAGCCAATACGAGTGCAGCCACTGGATGCATTATATAAATTTTCAATTATGGGTCAGCAGCTGGTAGCTACGTTCAGTTACAATGAACGGACATCTTCTAGAGATATCATGGAGAATTTCGGTTACGTGAGTTTAATGTTTTAATCAGTGCTGTTGAATCGTTTATGGAAAAGGTATGGAGTTCACTAAAGGCCTAGATAAGTAAGCTTATTTGTAGAGTGGTTACTCCATGCAGAGTGGTAGCTTCATGATGGGGGCGTGTCCGTATTCGAAAACATGTGGAAATGACGGTGAATAAGCTGTAGCACTAGTACTCACCTTAGCCCAACGCTTTTCAATTAGTAGGATGGCGAGGATAACAAAACGCTCTCTGACTGAGTGGTTTTCATAGCAAAATCCAAGTTGTGCATCCTAATCATACCGGTGCCGGTATTAATTGATCCCCACAATCAATTTTGGCCTCAACGTCTGTATAATCAGTACCCAGTTAGCCCGGCTACATTTCATATGCAGCCCGGCTAGCTGGGCTACATACGAAATGTAGCCCAGGTGGCTCCTTTGATCTGAGTTGTGAAAGTGTTACATATTATATTGGAAATCATTTGTGGAAGAAATAGTATTTCACTATTAAAGATGCATTTGCAAAGATTTTCTTGCAAATTTTTTCTCAGAAAAAAATTGAATGGATTCTGAATCAGATATGTGTATATATCAGTTCTGATCAATTGGCTATTGCTGAGGGTAATTAATACTTGAGGGAAAAGTTCAATAATCAATTAGTCCATGCATCACATGACCACAAGACTGCTTACATTTTATCACAATGGGAGCAGTGAAATGTAAGAGGAGGCTAGTTAGTGTCTGTCTATATAGGCATTATGCGTTGTTACCCTTATTGCAAACAGTATGTCTGATTAATTAATTCATTGTGATATTGTACAGGATCTTATGGCAAAATATAAAAAAAGGGATGAAGTCACATAATCCGTAAGCCAGTCAATTATAGGCAATAATCGGTTATGGACACTTGGTCCAGGTCACAACTCCACTGACTACTACTAACTTCCTTAAGCCACGATAACAGGTAATGCTATGTCACTTAGTCTCAAGACATTCCTTTTTCTTTACTGCAGCAGCTACAATGAATGTATCATAGACTACCTTTGATCCCTACTGTGCTCAAGATGTCGTAATGGAAGGGATATAACACTTCTTATAGTTTTACTGTGATTTAACATCACGTACTACTCCAGCTTGTTGTACTTTTTATCAATTATGGTCCCTACTATAGTTGAATTTTACAAAAAAAAATTGTGTACTTGTTTGTTAACTTCTTTTGTAAAATAAAATTATTATGATTGGTGAACCCATGCATACCGCATCAAAAGAAAGAAATGGCACTGCACACCCCAGCTATCAATTATCATCTGAAAAAGTGAAGTATCCTTTACGCTTCGTTGTCAGCTATGTTCAACCCGTTATACAGCATTACGAATCAAGAACTGGTTGAAAAGCACACTATGAAAAATACTGACAATTTCCATTATGAAGGGAAGCCATCATGTGTTACCACCAAATCGACACCTTCCACTGTCAGCAAAGATGAATGGAACACACTGACAAGTCCATGAAGAATGCATTGTACGTACTGCGGTATGCCAAAAGGCACGTGTCCGGCTGAAGTGATATTGAACAGTGAAAGAATCAAGCCCTTAGCCTTAGCCGTTGTTGAGTTATGCTTGTCTGAATATATCAGTCAGCGGTCAGTCAGTCACTAGAAAATTCCGTTTAATTTTTTTAAACTTCATAGCAACTTGTTGAAAGCACTTCGGGTAGATCTGAAGACTTGTTTGGGCTTGGTTTTACCTAACCAATACTGCTTCATCTTCATCTGGGGAAAATGAGGCTGGTTTTTTGGTGTTTTGTTTCATGTACCATACCCAAGCCTTGGCAGTCCCTTCTAATGCTTCTATACAGTACTATTGTACTGTATGATTTATCATTAGTACACACGCAAATATGTGTATACATATTATATCTATGTAGGTGCATCCACTGGAAGGCTGACAAGATTTTCCGAAATAGAATTAGAGTTTGCAAGAATGGCCAATGAAATTAAAAATGCACTATGTAGAGCAAACACTGATGTTCCTTCTTTGATTGAACAGCTTCAATCCATTTCTACTGTTAGTACAAAACAGGTACCTCTATTTGATGAAAATGTGTTTGAAAAAATACCAACAATTGACGAATTATGGAAGATATTGAGCAAGTTTTGGAACATTTTTGATTATGATATTCTGATACCTGTTGTCCGCTTATCAAAATGTGTGGAGGCTGAAGAATTACTTGATCAATTTCTGGCAAGGATTGACCCAGCTGCAATAGAGGGTGAAGATTTAGTCCTTCGCTACAGAGTATACCAAGTAGAAGGATTACTGCAACCACAACTAAGAGTGAAAATCAAGACGGAACAGTGTAACAATCAGGTCATGAAAAAAGTCAAGAAAATAATATCCAGAAAGTTTAGTTTAGAGGAATATTCACTTTATTTTGTAGGCATCAAGGAAGGCTGTATTGAACTTGTTTTTCGTATTTCAAAAGCTACAATGTCATATTTGTTAACATTTACAATCACAAACAGCATCATAGCTGACCTTACTGAGCAAGACATTATCTGTCTACAGATCAACAATATGAATATCTATAAACCGCCTGAGATGACCTTCCGTAAGGTAAGAGGTAATGCTTTGCATAACTACTTTAATTATTGTATCGTGCATACTGGAAATTAGTGGGTAAAAAATTGTACTATGATGAAGTCTAACATCAATTTAAAAAAAATTATTTTAGAAATAACCACAAACTAACACTTACAGTATCACTTCTGGCAACAATTTGTTTCAAAAATACATTCTTCAAATTTGTGCAAAACTTCTGAAATATATATGCATATATGAAGAGCATTGGAAGACACTACAGTACTGTTCAAACACAATGTCATCTTGTGAGTATGAGCAATTAAAAAACCCACTAACTAAAAGGCTTGGCACCTGTTTCACTCTTTATGAAAGACAGCACACAAAGCCAGTGACTTGCTACCAAACCTTTGCACTACAAAGGAAAAGATACAAAGGAGGACAAAGGTAAGTCCATGGCATAGGCGGCGGAAAGGGGGGCCTAGGGGGCTGAAGCTCCCCTTCAGAATAATATGCTGAAATTATCCTTCTTGGAGTGGGGCTGAAAACCGTGATAAAGATCGTGATACTCTAATAGAGCAATCACTCTAATAAAGCAGTCACAGTATTAGAGCAGTGTGTAGTGAGCTATTTAAGGATTTTATATAGTTTATCAGCTATAAATACGTAGCAGGTGAGGTGGGCTGCTATTGTCAGCTGGCTGTGAGCTTTTTTTTTTTTTTTTTTGGGTCTCACTTTACCAAGCCAGAGACAATGTAGTACCTCAGTTCATTTTGACCATAAGTCTGGATCCACCCCTGGTCAGCCCCAGCCCCCCTCATGTCAACTACTTCCTCCGCCACTGGTCCATGGTACATGATTGTACATACTACAGTATCCAATACTGTATGTCAAGGTGTAGTGAAGGTATCATGAGGCTGGCCAAGGTGTGGTGTGGCCTTATAAAAAAGCCAGGGTGAAAATGGTTGTGAAATCAAAGGTGGCGGCCAAGAAATGGCTGCAATGATGTTAATGCTAACCATGCATGCAGCTGTTGTTAAAATTTATTGTATCATTACAACCATTTCTTGGCCACCACCTTTGATTTCACAGCTTTTTCATGCAGGCATTTTATGAGTGCACCATTTTTTCACAAATTGGCTGTTTTTGTGTGAATTTCACTCCTTTTTGTACTTGATAAGGCCCCAAACCAGTCTATATGGCTGACTTTGAGATATATTTGGAATAGAGTGCACATTTTCTAAGAACTTATAATTGAATTCTACTTGCTCGTTTATTCAGCATCTTTTAGTGAGCTGTGTAGAATAATGATGTGGGGAAGGCTAGACTTATTAAGTTATTGTGTTGATGTTTTAGTGGGGACCACCAAAGTAAACTGTAAGGTAAAACCTGGTTACCATGCATAACTATTACTTGTGGTATACATCCAATTTAAATTTTAACCTAGAATGAGCTGTACATTAATGTTTTTGTCACAAATACAGATCATTTACTGATAATGATGTTAGTGCTACTTGTGTACATATTTTAGATCAGTTATCAATATTGGCTAATTTGGACATCGGTGTAACACTAAAACTATTGCACTAACTTTTCCTATAATGCTATCATATAGGATGCTTATATAAAATTCTTCTAGGCCATTTGTTTCTAACGCCCTATGCATAACTAACACAGGCATCTGTATGCTAATTGTACAACTATGTATGAAATTTATACAAATTTTTGTGCTACTATGCAGATCAAAGATACAGTTATAGATATATTTGAACAAGTATTTGGTACATCTACTAAAGAGTATTCCATCCAAACACTTTCCCAGCTACACTTTGCCATTAACAATTCTCCACAAGCCAGCCAATCTTATACTTGGAGTGTAGTTGATACTGTGTTGATTGACAGAGCTAAAATATTTAAAATGGAGGCAAAATGGTTTGCAGTTTTTTCAACAGTTGTATTAAACAAGGGGTACAGAATTTTAGCTGAACGCAAATCGGACCAGTCTGTCGTGTTGTTGTGTGAAGGAGAGAATTCTCCTATTGGTAAGCAGAAGGTGGACAAGTACTGGAATGATATCCTAGCTATTTTGCAACATTCGAATCCTCCTCATCAAATGCAAGTTTGTAATCACAGAGAAAATGGTTACTATGAATATGACCAAAATCTAATCTCCAATATCACCAGCCCAAATGCTCTGAGCAGTCAGTCATATGCTGAGTTCTATCACACAATTCTATATGGTACAATCAGACGAAAGGGAAATTCAACTAGTATTGCTAACTTTTATTCAAATGATGCAGACAAATGTTTTTCTCTTTGTGTTGGTGTTGCACAATGTTCAATTCCCCACCAAAGGTTTTTTAATTTTAGTGTACTTATTTCTCCATCCCATGAAAGTGGCTTTGTAAGAAACCAGCTGTCAGGCAAAAGCAAGATGATGCCGATGCGTGCTAATTATATAAATGAAATGAAGATGATTGATCTTAAGCAGTTTTGTGAACAAAATATTAATAATTATTACACTAGTTACTTTTGCTATCTTTCCAGAAGAGTTGAGAACATGGCGGATACTATTTGTAAGGAAGACAGTAGCATTGTAATTAGGAAAGGACTGGTAGAAGACCATCTAAGACCTCTCTGTAAAACTAGGGAGCTGTTACCAAACCTAAACAAGAGTGAAGAAGAATATTTGGGAGTCCTGCAGCAGCTTCAAGCAAAGTTTCACCATCTTTCTGGTAAACCTAATAAAGATGTCCTGCTGTATGTCCATGGACTTAATACTTCCATAAAAGAATGTCTTTTACGAGCTTCACAAATTGCATGTGATATTGACTTCAGCGGAAGAGTAGCTGTTTATAGCTGGCCTTCAATTGAATCACTATCTTGTTTCCAAGACAACAATCAGCTTGATGCTGCTATGCAAACATTTCTTGATTTTCTTGTAATGATGTGTCAGAGTGGCGGGAAGTTGCATATAATAGCACACAGTGCAGCTAACTTGTTGCTCACTAGGACAACAGGTTCAAGATTATCGCAGCTTGAAGGGAAATTAGGCCAAGTAATATGTGCTGATGCTGATGTCGAGGTAAAGTTCTTTCAAGAATTGTACAGAAACTCAAACTTAGCACCAGGAATAGACAGTATTGCTGACAATGTTACAGTGTACTATCATCCTAGTGACAAAGTACTACTATGGAAGGATTCAATACATCACATTGGACTTCCAATTGGTGGAGTACAAAGAAGGAAGATTGACTGTGTTAACATTGGCAAATGTGTATTTGAAAACAATTCTCAGTTGACTTATCACACTGTGCCACAAATGAAGCAAAATACTTATGCTGACAATGCTTTTATCATAAAGGACATGAGTGCAATAATCAATGAAGGGCTTGAGGCTTATCAACGTCCACACATTAAGATTGCTTGTTCTTGCAATACTGTCAAGCCTGATGGTATTGTCAAGCAAGAAGCTTGCCCTAAGTGTAACTCAAACTTTGAGTATGTTATTGACGGATTATTTTAAGTATCTACTATGTTTGCATACACATTTCATCATGCCAACTTTATTAATGGACTTGTAAAATGTACTACTGACTAATCTATATTATATTTTATTCAAATTTCTCATGCAGTCTTTGGTTATTGTACAAAAAGTATACAGGGTGTAAGCTACACTTGCATATAATATGCATGCAGGTATTAAATAATGTGTACAGTAGTACTCATTCAAATAACGTCTGGCTACCAGATGTTTTTAGTTATTTTATTTGTTAAGGCTTTACAGCATAAGTGCCGAAGGTCTGTGAGACACCTGGTCCTACAGCCTGTTTAAAGATGTCATATTAAGTATGTTTCCATCCTATTTATACTTGAACACTTACAGGAGTCTGCCAGGCGGTCAGGATGTTTTCTCCTTGTTATAATAATTAATTTCAGTTAATACTTCAATTCAAGTTCACCTTGGCTTCGTGTTGTCTATACAAATCTAATCCTTCGTTTACAAAGCATACGAAGTAGAAGGATTAATGCAACCAATACTAACAGTAAAAATTAACACAGAACACTGCAGTAAAAAGATTGTGAAGAAAGTAAAAAGATTATATCTGAAAACTTTAATTTGGCAGAATATTCACTTAATCTTGTATGCATGAAGGAAGGTTGTATTGAGCTACTCTTTCACATTTCAAAAAGCTACAGTGTCACACATGTTAACATTTTTAGTGTCTACAGCATCATACGTAATCTCTGTAGAGAAAGCATTACCTGCAGCTGTCTACAGATCAATAATATGAATTTTCATTCTCCATCTGAGGCCACTAATTTATGGTAAGAATTGAGGCTATAGTAACACTTTTAAGATTTCTGTTTGTACAATTACTGTTTAATGTTCACTTTTGTGTTATAAGAAACAACAGATTGAAGCCTAAAAATAATTCCTGATTTGTTTAATTTATTTTATAGAAAATACGTAGTTGGACTATGTACTCCTTATTTAATTGAATAGCTCTATGTCTTGCAAATTATGTTTCATGAAAATATTTCCTTTTAAAAGTCAAGGGACCTTGATTTAGGTTGATTACCTTGCGTCATTTGATGCTGACCACAGAGAATTGATTATATCCAAAGATGATGGGACAAGAAAAAGAATTACACTGTTCTCTACCTTAGATGATCCCATAGACTGTCAGAACATGGCTGGACCAAGCTATCATTATTTGATCTGTCTGGTCATGCAGTACACCTAATCAATATTACTCGGAATGCATGGTTGACAGATGAAACTGTACATGCAGATAGTGTTTCAATAATTCATATTGGAATAGTGGGCAATACATTTTACTTGATAAATCAACAAAGATGATTTTTTTATTCAATTGTTGGTTCAACTATCACACAAATAGGAATGTTATCTAATCACATCACGGGTACAAGGATTGTGAACTCTGCTAGAAACATAAGTTGCAAAAGTGTTCATCTAAATCATGATCAAATCAGTGAGTCAGATGTTATCCCTGAACTGCAGCGTGAAGTGGTAGTGATCAACAGCAATACTCAGCCTAATTCTAATAACACAGAAATTAGCAAAAGTAGACATGCTCATGACCCACTTGAGACAGAGACGGCAATAATTGTAATCTCCATAGTTGTTGGTTTAGCATTACTTGGGATAGTTGTTATAGCAACCTTCATTTTTTATTAGAGTACACTGCTGGCGTAAGAGCACTACAAAGTTTCTCTCAGTTAGCACAGTTAGTAGCATTCATCAAGCAACTGCAACAGAACCAGTACAAGCTCATGGTACTGTAGATCCACAAAATGCTCTGTTCTGATAGTTGCTAATTTGGGTGAGCCAGCTCCAATACCACCTGAAGAATCTCCTGTCTACACTGTAACACTCAAACCATCTACTAGCGATAGTCATGTTACAAGACAATCTAATGATGCAGTAAAAAGGGTGGAAGATTTTCAAGTATGTGGACCAATGCAGTGTTCTAGATCTTTGTCATCCATAGCCAATACAAGTCCTAATGAAAAAGACTCCTATAATGAGTAAGGAAGCTATATAACTGTGATGCATTGTTTGTAGAGACTTTTATTGTTTTTGTACTAAGCTAACTATATTCATGTGGTTTTGTGTAACCTGTTTTTTCCCCTTCATCAGTTTTGCAGTCAGTTGCCCTTGTACATGTATATTTGCAGAGCTTATGATAATTCTCCGTTGTCCTGCCACAATGTTCTGGCAAACCAAGTTTCCAAAATTGACTGGACATGTGGAAGATGAATGCCCAATATGTCTACTGTAGAATAGCAAATGAACATCATAGTGACATGTCATAATACCTTACTGCAGCTGTTATGTGGTTACAGTACACCAGAGGGTTGACAATGGTACAGTTGTGGTCACTCCCTTGGGCTTTAAGAATGTACAGACTACTACCTCGCCTCCTGGCAACCAAGTGACTGTTATTGTTGATAACATGCCAGCTCAGCCCTTAGGTTCTGTCCTTGTGCTTTGATGGGATGACAAATTGCATTATGTATGGTCAGACGTTTATGCAATTTGACCAGATTTTGTCCGGACATTATCATAAGCTCTATATTTGTACTCTTTTTATAACCTTTTTTCAAATTCTGTACCTGTGATTTCAGTGTGTTTATAAATAGCTTGTTCTGTTGTGTGCTGCTGTTATCAAAGTTATTAAAGGCATTGTCAAGTTATAACATGTTGATAAAGAGGTAAAACTACAGCAACACATCATAGCTAGCCACCTGCAAGAGTTCAATTATGTTGACTTCATATGCAGAGACGAGTTTTTACTCTTTCTACACACTAATAGAAGTTTTTACAATGCAGTGGAAATGTAAGCAGTGGTCAGAGTTGTGTTCCAATGCTGTTGACGTTCTAGTAGTGCAAAGAACAGAGGGACAATCGCCTGTGCTGCTAACATTTTCCCCAACTTATAAAAAGGACATTTTATAACTTCTCATGATCAATCACTAGTTCATGAAGAATCCTAGAATTCTGCACCATACAGTGGGCAAGTACCAAGTATTTGGTGTGTGTGGTATGCATGCAATAGTAATGCCATTCTAGATATTCACGTCTACTCAGTGAGACACCTGTGTGCTATTCAGATAGTACAGGAAAATCCTCCTGGGGCATGACTAGTAACCTGTAGGAGGCTGTAGTTTGTCTCACAGATGAAGATATGGGCACCAGAAGTTCCACCTGGACCTTCATTCGCTGTGTGAGACATGGACAGTTGGCTGCAGGTACCCATTGATGTTACAGTGTTACAGCTATGGTAAATGGCTGCTTCCCCAGCACACACGAACACACACAGAATTATTGTAGTATATTCTTTTATTATCAATCCTAACCTTTGTTAAGTACAAGTTTATCATACACATTTATTTAAATCTTGTAAAAACTTCAATATTCTTTCTTTACACCCATTCTTCGTCTCATCCATCACTTCACTATTCACCAACTCACTCAACACACTCTCAATGTTATTCAACTCATAACTCCTATAGGCAACCACAGCCAAGTCAGTTGCTCCTAGTGGTGCAGTACAATACAGTTCAGCCATTACTGGACTATCCTGTAACACTATTGTCCTGATGAAGTCAGGAAGATATTGATGTAGTAATGGAGTATGAGATCGCTGTCTTGTCATATCGCATGTAGTCAAAATGTCACAGGACATGTCACAGGATCTTGTAGTGTTAGTTTGTGATAGTGGTTGGGTCCCTTTTAGTCTCAGGATAGCTTGTTCTCTTTCATGTAGTCTCACTTCACCAATACACAACAGGTAGTCACACAATTCATTGTAGTCCATACCAGTTGTTGCCTTTAGGATTAGCTAGAGGAACAATTATGTTACAACATGTTCAAATTGTATATCAACTGTAGCAAACACACACACACACACACACACACACAAAGTAAATCCTCCAACAGCCATCCCAGTGAAGGTGCCAGTGCATCACTCAGGCACTTAAGTCTGTGTAGGCAAAATCTCCTGAGGCAAGACTGATAACCCACAGGAAAACTGTCCAAGTCAGAGGCAACAGGACTCAAAGTTCCACAATGACACCAACATTGCCAAGCGACACAAGGAAAATTGGGTATTTACATACCCAGCTGATACTATTAGGTCCTCATTGGTAGACTGGAGCAATGTGAGTCTTGTTCAAGAAAGCAACAATAACACCACACACACATACACACTACAACACACACCTGACATTGTTGGTTCCATCCTTCCATTGACCTACAGTCACTGATCTCCTTCTTCACCTATTACACAATAGTACACGACACATGATAACTGGGTGTATCCATTCACTGGACTGGACCACTGGACTGGTATATTTTTGGTTTTTGCACATTCTGTGGTTAAAATTTATTGAGTCTCACAAGCCAAGGGTCCTGAGGGAACCTACAGCCCACTACTAAATGCAGAATATGAGCAGTAGAGTATGCGATAACTGTCTTTTAATATTTTTGCTGTGATTTATTATGTCATACAACACTTATTCCCTACCCTGGTGTACAGTAATGCTGTAGGGAATGTATATCAGCAATAATTAACCAGCGATCAACTTGCCAGTTGACAATATCCTTCAAGATATCCTTAGTGTGAGCTCAGGAATTGAGCTAGCATGGACAGACTTGTTTTCAGTGCCGCGGGACGCAGTGATTATAATTAAGCACACGCTGAAAAATTTCTAATCAGTAAGCCTTTCTCCAGAAGTAAAGGTCTTGCCACACAAGACTATACTATATATAGCTTGCTCCTTGAGCTCACACTAAGGATATCTTGTCAACTGGCGAGTTGATCCCTGGTTAACTATATATTCCCTACAGCGTTACTATACACCAGGGTAAGGAATAAGTGTTGTAGGACATAATAAATCACAACGAAATTATTAAGACAGCCATTGCATACTTCACTGCTCATATTCTGCATTTAGTAGTGGGCTGTAGGTTCCCTCAGGACCCTTGGCTTGCGAGACTCAATAAATTTTAACCACAGAATGTGCAAAAACCAAAAATATGCCAGTCCAGTATTCCAGTCCAGTCCAGTGAATGGATACACTCCATGATAACTGGTCCCTCACTTCTTCTAGCGATCTCTTCAAGTGGTCAAACATCTTATCCAAGTTACATGCATTACTCCAATTGTAGTTGATACATATTGTATCTTCCTGTAGGATATGTGTACACTGTTGTGATGTTGTACGGCTTTACTTTAGATAAGTGTAATGGTGACAATAATATATAAAACTGTGCTTCAGTGATACATGCATAGCGATGGCTTTTTTACGTGCTCATGAAAGCAAGAACTAGTAAACACATACACACTAGCTTACTCATTCACTCATTCACTCATTCACTCATTCACTCACCAGGTTCATCACTTGATGGTGCCATCCACTATAGTACATAGTATGTATTAGTAATAAACACTTCTATACTAGCACCCCGGGCTACTATTAGAGATCAACATTTCTATACTAGCACCACAGGCTACTATTACAGATCAACACTTCTATACTAGTACCCCGGGCTACTATTAGAAATCAACATTTCTATACTAGCACCACAAGCTACTATTAGAGATCAACACTTCTATACTAGCACCCCGGGCTACTATAAGAGATCAACACTTCTTTACTAGCACCCTGGCTAGTATTAGAGACTAATGCATGTTACTAGTCTTGTGTGACCAGACTGCTTTTTCTAAGCACAGCGCTTATCGATAGGTAATTATAAATGCCTGTTCCGAAAAAGGGTCTGGAATGGTTAGCACAGGCAACTCGTTTCTAGCACCCCCAACCACTATGGAGGATGCTAATAAATTCCAACAAGCCTTCATTCAGTATTCGAGTTCTAAGCCTTTTCACCAAAAAGATTTCAAGCTGTAGAGCTGGACGCCATAGAGCCTGTTTCACTGGCAAGTATGTGAGGAGAATTGACTGCTCCTGAAGAAGAAAATGGTCTTAAAATACTAAATAATTATGTTTACCAGTTAAGCATAGTGTCATTCGCTTTGTTACCAAATCCCACGTTTCACTTCAAGTGGTGCACAACTGAAACAAGTAATTAGAACTCGAATATTGAATGTTTTGTGGGTGAGGCTTGTTGGAATTCATTAACGCCCTCCATAGTGGTTGGGGGTCTTAGAAACAAGTTGCCTATGCTAACTGTTCCACCCCCTTTTTCGGAGCAGATGCTTAAAATTTCCAATCGATAAGTGCTGTGCAGAAAAAAAGTGATCTGGACACTAAGCATGTTGCATTGTGTCATACACTATCAAATCAAATAACTGGTCACAACCATCCTAGCTAAGGCTCCCCTTTAGTTTGAAACCAACTAAGATATAAACATGTACAAAGTGACCTGCTACCACATTTCCTTGGTTAAATGCTGTACCTTTAATAGTAGCCACACATAAGTGGTGCCACAATCAATTTTGAAAATAAGGGTTTAAACATCGTTTTCGTGCAGTTGAGTTTAAATAGTCGCCACATAGATTTTTTGAGCTAAGGTAATAAACACCACAGCGTTAAATATGGGTACATATACATTATGTATGTTAAAATTTTGTGGTTAAAATCTTTCCAGTGCCACTCAGTACATCTGAGTAAAATATGTTCAGAAATTTTAAACTAATCTAGTAAGTGATGTACAATTTCGTATTATCATCAGATTTATTTATCTAACATGCTAACATTACTGTATGCTGGCAGAGTGCCTCTCGTACATATCTGGGTAAACCGGCCATATCAATTGTTTCTAAGTTCAAAAAGTGACAGTTTTCAGCATTCAAAGAGAAATTTACAACGACTTGCCAATGGTTGAGGCTATGTGTAGTTTTTCACATAATTACAACATCTCCTTATTGTTCGGAGCAGAAGACAAATGGTTTTTTTCATGAAGAAGATGAATTAGACCAAGTTCTGGGCCATGAACAGCTTAAAACCAGCTGAAATTTGAGGACATTTACAATACAGGTCGTATACCGGCAGCCATCTCCAGATTGGCTAGTTCCATAAACTTCAAAAACTCTTTGAACAGCTTGGCAATGCCACTAGGCCTAAAAAAAAGCAACCAGATAAAGTAGACCACTTAACTCTGGTCGTAAATGTGACAGTGAAATTTAATAGTGTATTCATTAGCATTAGGTTTATGGTGAAAAACAAAATCTGCTGTCATGAGCAACAAAGATCAGTTTTCCCAGAACTAGTCACATTACCCAGCATACAATGAATACAATACTCACCTTGGTACAAATATAGTCTCCCCACTATTCAGTATTACATGTAGTGGGTGACACTGTGGAGGGTAGTCAGTGCCTACATCAAAAGGGAGATTCCCTAGCTTGTCTCTCAGGTAGTCCTCTTCTCCTGGGGGGAACAGTATCCAATCCTTACAACCACAAATGATGGTCAACCAACTGTAGGACCTAGGAGCGGAACAATAACAGATATACGTAGATACTGTACATTTAGCAACATGTTCTTAAGGAAAACTCTAAATGGGATGCAAAATATAAATCTTTGATATTTATTTACAATACCACATTGGAGTTTATTTCTTCCCAGCAGTGCTGAGCCACTTTATTTGAAATCAGACATCTATCTGTAGATTGATTTTTTAATGTTGAATGCAATGGCAAACATGCATATATGAAGACTGTCAATGTGGTATGTGATTACATAGTCAACTAGAGCCTGAACTATTAGCTATTTATCCACATTTGCATATACGTGAAACATTGTTACTCTCAGATAGTGTGAAATCTGATGATGATGATGAAGCACTGTGGCAAACAAGGAAAAAACTACACGTGGGTCTTCAGTTATCACCTTTGTCCTATAGTTAGCCAAAAGTGTTCAGATAAGTGAAATTGTTTGGATAACTGAAGCCCATTGATTTATATACAGAGCTTTACTCAATTACTCTAATAGAGCATACACTTAAACAAATACCCTAATAGAACAGCCACTTCTGGTATTCAGGTAATCAAGATATTCAGATAACCTATAGTAGGTTTGGATAAGCACTGTAGTATAATACTCAAATAGTAGCTTGGGTTGATTTCCATCTGTTCAGAAAGTATAATCAAGGTAGGAACACAACTCACGTATATACCTGTGTACTAGACTCCATATAAGTCACATAGTATGGTAGACCCTCAACCCCAATGATCTCAGGCAATGACATTAGCATTCAAGGATAAATGAATTGTTCAAATAACTAAACCGATAGAGGCATAGACAGAGTTTTATTCAAATACTCTAATAGAACAAACACTAAGAAATATTCTAATTGAACGGTCACGTTCAAATGATGCTCACACACCAAACATCTACTATACAACTACAACACAGATACACTACAAAAACAACAAGGTGTTACTAACCTGAGAACATCAGCATGAAATGGAGTCCTACAAGTAATAAGAGAAATGATCAGTTGTAAATACTATAGGGAGAAGGGAACAGCAGAACCTTTCTGTATGCAATGCTTTAAAACTAACTTGCAGCATTACTAAGGTTTGCAAAAATGTATGGAGCCAAACTTGTTCAACATAATCTCTGCCCCTATAATGAGGTTTTGTCTATTCCTTAATATAAAAAGTTTGCTAAAAAATGCATTATGCACACATACACACTACAAACAACAAAACCAGTGAACCAACCCAGTGAACCAGCACTGAGACACTACACTACTCTGGTGCTATGAGTTGGTGCAGGGCAACTCCTCCTGGGGCAGAACTAGTAACCCACAGGAGGCTACACCATGTCTCACAGGTGTAGGCAACCTGAGGTCCGCCCCCCATTACATGAGACACAGACAGTTGCCCTCTGATGTTACAGCTGGATGGGCAGTTGACACCAGGTTCCCATTCAATGGCTAGGTAGACTGGAGCAATGTGAGTAAAGTTTTGTTTGCTCAAGAAAGTAACTGGGCAAACCGGGAATCAATCCTGGAACCTTGCAATTACCAGACCAGTACTCTAGCCACTTGGCTATGCTGCCTCTCAAACACACACACTACACACATACACACGCACACATACCACACTACACTACACTACACACACACAACCACACTAACACACACACATACCACACTACACTACACTACACACACACAACCACACTAACACACACACATACCACACTACACTACACTACACACACACAACCACACTAACACACACACATACCACACTACACTACACTACACACACACAACCACACTAACATACACTACACTATACACACACACACTACACTACACACTACACTACACACACACAACCACACTAACACACACTACACTACACATGATCATTGGGCGAAGTGTCGGTGAGCACCCAGCGATCTGTCAGTGAGGTCTATGCAAGAATGAAGTGACCATTGGGTGAAGTGTCGGTGAGCACCAAGTGCACCACACACACACACACACACACACACACACACACACACACACACACACACACACACACACACACACAC
This sequence comes from Dysidea avara, assembly GCF_963678975.1. NCBI lineage: Eukaryota > Metazoa > Porifera > Demospongiae > Dictyoceratida > Dysideidae > Dysidea > Dysidea avara. Next base: position 6,776,033 of record NC_089280.1, read on the forward strand.
ACACACACACACACACACACACACACACACACACACACACACACACACACACACACACACACACACACACACACACACACACACACACACACACACACACACACACACACACACACACACACACACACACACACACACACACACACACACACACACACACACACACACACACACACACACACACACACACACACACACACACACACACACACACACACACACACACACACACACACACACACACACACACACACACACACACACACACACACACACACACACACACACACACACACACACACACACACACACACACACACACACACACACACACACACACACACACACACACACACACACACACACACACACACACACACACACACACACACACACACACACACACACACACACACACACACACACACACACACACACACACACACACACACACACACACACACACACACACACACACACACACACACACACACACACACACACACACACACACACACACACACACACACACACACACACACACACACACACACACACACACACACACACACACACACACACACACACACACACACACACACACACACACACACACACACACACACACACACACACACACACACACACACACACACACACACACACACACACACACACACACACACACACACACACACACACACACACACACACACACACACACACACACACACACACACACACACACACACACACACACACACACACACACACACACACACACACACACACACACACACACACACACACACACACACACACACACACACACACACACACACACACACACACACACACACACACACACACACACACACACACACACACACACACACACACACACACACACACACACACACACACACACACACACACACACACACACACACACACACACACACACACACACACACACACACACACACACACACACACAGAAACTTACCAGGATCCCTTAGGTCCCATGTAGACAAATTTATAGTCATCATCAACATCAGTTCTACTAGCCCAATACTCATTCAGCCAATCAGATGAGAATATCACTGGTAGTGTGTATGCCAATGAATTGGAATATTGCCTACAAAAATATATTAGTAGATCACTGCAAATGTAGTGAGTGAAGTGTGTGTGTGTGTGTGTGTGTGTGTGTGTGTGTGTGTGTGTGTGTGTGTGTGTGTGTGTGTGTGTGTCTGTGTGTGTGTGTGTGTGTGTGTGTGTGTGTGTGTCTGTGTGTCTGTGTGTCTGTGTGTGTCTGTGTCTGTGTGTGTGTCTGTGTGTCTCTGTGTGTGTGTGCGTGCGTGCGTGCGTGCGTGTGTGTGTGTGTGTGTGTGTGTGTGTGTGTGTGTCTGTGTGTGTGTCTGTGTGTCTCTGTGTGTGTGTGCGTGTGTGTGTGTGTGTGTCTGTGTGTGTGTGTGTGTGTGTCTGTGTGTGTCTGTGTGTGTGTCTGTGTGTGTGTCTGTGTGTGTGTCTGTGTGTGTCTGTGTCTGTGTGCTGACAACACCCCTGTCCTTGACTATGCGTTGAAGACCAAGCGATGTCAAGGAATACCCTCACATCAGCCTTGCAAGCCACTAATAGGGAATTACCTTACAAAAAGAATACACTCTGGCATTGTTTAAAGGAGGTTTCTGATTAAAATCAAAAACTCAAGCTCTGCTCTTGTCCTGGAAGCTGTTCCTTGGCTAGGTGGTAGCCTACAAATGTGGTTCAGAGGACCTGTTGAACCGGCTGTAAAAAGGTTAAAAGATGTGTGTGTAGTAGGTGAATATGACTATGTAGTGTGTGTACATGTATGTGTGTATGTAGTGTGTGCATAAAAACTTCCACATATCTGTAGGAGGAGACATGTATACAAGTACTGTGTGGATGTGACAACACAGGAAACGATACTACACAATAGGTACATACTTAGCATAGTGCCAGTCCTTAAGGTAGAGTATTCTTCTCTCTTCCTCCTCCTTCCTGTTCTCATCACCAGCTGGTTGTTGCTGCCTGTCCTGTTGGTCTGCCTTCCAGTAATGGAGAAACTGTTCCATTGTCCATTGTTCCTTATGATGTGCAGAGTAGCTCCTCTTACAACAGTCAGCTACTGGTACCTCACAACTACCTGCAATGTGTACCATACTGATCAGCTTATCTCAATGGCCTACCATACATGACCTTTGGAATGGTTAAATCATAATTTGCAATGATATTTATAGAACTTTACTTCCAAGGAGGCAAAATAGGGCTCTCAGAAGTCAAGAGGGGGTACCCAGTTAGACAACCTAACAACGTGTATTGTTGGCAGCATGTAGAACGCCCACTAAAGAATTTTTACAACATGGCCACAATAAGATTAAATCTAGTGCCATGATATGGTAGCATTTTAACACTATTAGAAACTAGTGCTTTTCACAGATGATAGTGAACTTTACCCAACAGGAAGCCAAGGCGTATTCAGGAGGGGGCAAGATTAATTGCAGAGCATAGTAAATGCACCATATTACTATCTATCAAGTTAATGGTTCATCTAACTTCCGTCCTACCAAACTTCCATTACAGTGGGACCTGCATTTACTACAATTTGTCCAGATAAATAAAGACTACTTTGTATTGATGATAACGTCATAATTTGACAATTACATGTACAATATAATTACAAGGGGTCAGGAGTCTATAGTCTCAGGGTTACCAAGTTACCAATAATAACTGGAGCCCTGGCAAGACAAAAAAAACCCGTTAAATTAAAACTAAATAATTACATCAACAGATCAACTACATCCCATCCCAAGCGTTAATTATCCTGTACGAATAGGAGATGGTAACACAAGCTGCCTGCTGAAGTATGCAGCGTATTGTACCCATAGATGGCATACATTGCTACGTTTTGTAACGGTCACTGGCATGAAATGCCTAGACAGTGAACTTCAATTGTCACAAGATCAACTGAAAATCCAGTATGTTGAAGGTCAAGCAGTAATGAACCATAGTGATCTTCTTTACAGTTCCTTGCAGCCAAAAGGTGATGCTGAGTATTAGTAACCACAGAGAGTTCTAATAGCACGATGGAATCTGTGGAAACTAGCATGAGATCAGGTCTCCTTAGAGTAGGTGTGATATGAGGTGGAATAGTACTTGGGGGACTAGCACTTGCCTGGTAGCCAGGAAGATCAGCATAAATCTTAGAACACGGTGGTAAATCCTTTTTAAAGTTGTGAACAAAAACCTGCAAAATGGAGTCATGACACCAAGTGTATCTCCCTTGATCAAGTGCAATGGAACAACCAGTTAAAACATGGATGGTTATAGGTTGAGTGGTGTGACAAAGGGTACAAACTGGACTAACAATTATACTCCAGCGAGCCATATTTGATGGTGTCGGTAAGGTGTCACAGCAGTAGGAAGGAAAGTTGCTCTTCAGGTAAACCATACACCACAATAATCAACCTCCATTCAACTATTCTAATAGAACATACATCAGTCAATAAAATACTCTAATACTACTGTTCAAATATTGTGACATTTCAGATAACCAAAATCCTGTTGCATTTACAGTTTTAAAAAACCTCTAATGTAGGATGTGCATGCTTTCACATCTGAGAAACTTCCAGAGGAGGTACACATGAGTTCATAGGGTTTGTACAGAGCAATTAAATATCAACTTTAGGATGGTTTCATTAAAAACTACGTGTACGTAGATGCCAATTGAAAGCTTTCCTTATGCGTAATTTAATGGTGTGGTGAACCCCACTGAATGCCAGCAGTTTAATATTAATATACATGGTGATTGGAGATGACATCACGTAACGAAGAGCTTACCACATGAAATGGAGAGAAAATGGCAAGAATGGAAGAGAATAGTACTGGAAATTGTATTCAAGGTCTCCATAATCCTGTAAGCATCAGTTTAGAAGTCAAAATATGCACTTAACACGGATTCTTTTTGATAGTGCATAATATGTGTCGTACCTCCCCTGAGAAACTACTATTTTGTGAAACCTCTTCTTTAAACAAACCATACACCAATGAGCTAGTGGATGTGCACTACTAGTTTTCTACTTCAGATCTGATCATGAAGTTACTGTACACATCTCAACTTCAGTAAGTAACTAGATAGCTAAAAGTTTAATATACAATCACAGAGTAGAGTCAACACACATTTCTATACACTGAAATAATCATCACAACTGTCCATTCATTATGTTTGGCAACAATTCAGCTTTCTCCTATGTTCACGTGCTGAATAAAAGGTTATCACAAAAATCTTCTATACATCACATGTGACTATTTGGTGGTTGCAGCTGGGTTCATCGCTAACTATGGTCCTGGCTTCGTTCTCAGTTGAAGTATATTCAGATGGGTGTTAAGACCTTTGTAAGTCATTAGGCCACTACAAATAAATTCTCTGTTTCCCACATCTGATTACTGTCAGCCCTAAATATTCCATTATTTTCCAACTATTCCATGGGCTCAGCAAAAGCAATTCTGTGAGGGTATCAGCTCACAAGTCAGTGAACTATCAAGTCGGCACAAATTCATGTTTGTGTTACTTTAAAAGAAGGATAGAATGCTTTTGTACAGCCTTTTATGGGTTGAAAAGCTGCCAATCTGTACTGCATAGCCTAAATATTTCGTAGGGGAAAATTTTCGCTGATTTCACGGTTTTGGGGGTTATCAGCGAAAATTTTAGCCTTGAAATATTTAGACCTCCATTATAGTCCAATACATTTTGGGAGTGTTTGCAAATCTGCAAAAAAAATTATTTTTAGCAACATTGCTCAACTTCGAAATATTTAGGCTATACGGTATAAATGAAAAATGGAAATGGACTGCCTGCCACATGCAAATATTCCTGAGTGCAGGACAGGAAACAGAATATATAATATTAATTACCCCCAGCAATGACTTGCACAAGGCAGCTCGCAGCTCGCAGCTACACCAGACCCTTACTCAATGGCAGGGAAAAGCAGTCTGGCCTTGCAAGTGTAACATTGATACGAGTTAGTCTTCACAGCATTTTATTTATTTAGGAGGGACTTTATCCCACTCACCAAATTGTTTGTATAAGTATTCAAAGTTCGGTTGTCCATCTCGTTGCCATAGTTTTATCGCCTCCCAGTCCTCACAGAGGCTGTGGTCAATAACACAAGGACGGTTGGGTATTAGGTAATGCTCCAGGAAGTCGAAAAATGACATTTTCCCACTAACACGGTCCATTTCTGTAGTTCCAGTAAACGCGCATTAAAAATTATTTCTAAGCATGCCACGGAATTATTTTTGCTGAATCACCCTCTACTAAGTGAAGCTGTACATGTGCAGTGATGTGGGAGGGCCTGACATTTGTATTTCTTCTAGTGAGTTTTGCTGTATTCCAACTTGTGCCTGCTAAATTTGATTGCGATGGACACATTGAAGTAGATATCGTTTACGGTGACACTCAGGTTGAACACGCACGAATCAATCGAACCGTCGCAACAACTGTAGTAATACCGGCTCGCCGATTACCGGAATCTGGATTAGATCGGCTGCCTACCCCTATTGCAAACAGTCAAGCTGGAGAAAACGGTATTACTGTCAGCATTAATAATCGTACACTCCTTCTATTTCCTATGGGGAGGCGAGGTTTACAAGTGTTGTATTTGTATGATACTATTTCAAAAACTTGGGACACTATACATGTGCACTGTCTTCCGCAGGGAGTGGCTCTTCGGGATAGAGAATTGGTAGGGTTTTGTGTGGTGAACACGTCAATTTGGTGTGTGCCATACTCGAGGCCATACTTTAAACTGACTCTACAAGATGATGGTAGCTGGGCAGATGATTCAGGGTCTGGTCTGTGTAGTTGCAAATTGTGTACCACAAATCTGACCAATTCAGTTATCTTACAGTATGGGAGTCAGTATGGGCATGCAGTGAAGTTGTACTTTGCTGAAGAAGGGACTAACAGGTTACATGAGATAGACCTGGGTGAACAGGAGTCTAATTCCTTTGATGTCCCTGATTATGGGCAACATGAGTTGAAGGTTTCTCGTCTTGTGTCTGCAGTGGCCAATGATGGATCATATACTGGACTACGACTGGAGTCATCCACTGATAGCTCTAATAATGTTTATCATGTATTGTTCTCGTCTACTGCTCAAAGCTTTTCGCAAAAAGTTATTCAGACGGAAACAATTGCTTTTAACTCTCCTAACTTAAAATACCTCGTGACATTCACTGCTAACCATAAAAAAATGATTGTGATACCAGAAGATGGCGCAAAAAGACAACAACCACTAGATTCTAGTTTACGTGATCCCATACGCTGTGAAAATATAGCTGGACCAGTTGCTCATTACCTTGTCTGCCTTGCTGCAAATAGTGGTCCCATACTGATTAATGTTAAAGGTGGTACCAACCAAACTATATCAATTGGCTCTAATGTTACTAATATTGGAAAGCTAACTAATAATACACTATACATGTTAACCAATGGACAAGAAATGGTTATTTTACCTGTTTCAACACCACATCATCTTGTGAATCTGACCATTAATAATGACAACTTAAGGGTGATGAACAGCATAGAATGTGACCATAATAATAATATCCGAAATGATGACGACAGTGTTCCTATCTGGCCAATTGTTTTATCCATCGTGTTGGCCTTAGTCATTGTAATTGTGGTACTTATATCATTGTGTGCATATAAGAAGTGCAAGTGTATCACTGATAAACTGTCACGTTTGCGTTTGAACTACCGTATATTGGATACCAATCAAGATGATGGTGTTTTTGCTGAAGCAAGACAGTGTAGTGACAAATCTGTCGTCATGCCAGAACAAGGACCACGACCACTTCAGTGTGCTGATGGGAGACCATCATAGGGATGGATGGAAGACCAATAAATAAGGGCAAGTCACAATATTTAAATATATACATGTATGTAATAAATAAGTCAGTAGTTTTTACCTATTTTATAATTTGCTATTCATAATATATTGTGCTTGCATTTCTACAAGGGTATGATGTTCTTGTTGGTCCTGCAATTAAGTGTGTAACTGTATGGACCAGTTCAACTCCACATGAAATTAAATTCCTTATTTTATACACATACATCATGCACTGCATGTGCATGTACAATAGTAGAGATAGAACATTTGGACGATAATTAACCTACATGTATATATTTGGCAGCCAAGTTATACATGTCTGTGCAGGTATACCTATTGATTAAGTAGTGCACTTATTTCTCTTACTCCCCCTCTTTCCCACTAGGTTGTAAAGTGTTATTAATTGACCCTCAACCCTATGCTGATACAACTCAGTACAAGGTCAAGTGTCCTAAGCAATATACATGATGGAACCACACTCACTGTGGCTGATCAAGCAATGAAATCATCCAAGCCAATTGACATTGCAAAACTGTATACGTGATGTACTCTCTTTCTCTCCAGTCTATTCGCATAGTGACAGCTAGTGGTGATGTACAATGGAACAATCATTGCACTACTAATCAATCTTAGTGTAATATACACCTCCCACTGTCAGGATGTAATTGAAATGATCATCCTAGCTATATTTGGATATACAGGTTGCATCATTACTTGATTGCATCATCCATACTTCATCATTGCATCATCCATACTTCATCATTGCATCATCTGTATTTTATCAAAAGCCCACACAGTAAAAACAAACCAATTAAGGTCACTACTAGATGTAGTGAAGGTCACTACTAATTTCTACCACAATACTCACTGTTTTTGTGTAGTGACGTTCACTACTAATTTTGTAGTAAACATCACTACCATGTAGTGACGTTCACTACTATGTAGTGATGGTCACTACAAAAGAGTAGTGAACGTCACTACACAAAAATAGTGAGTATTGTGACAGATATTAGTAGTGACCTTCAATAGTTTGTTTTTACTGTGCATGCAACTTGGTCCAAATAAGAATTCAACACACCCAGCAATTCGATGAAATTGACACTTACTGTATGAAATTACTGATACAACACAACCAAACAATTTCTACTTGCTTCAACCAGGCACCACTGAATCAATCATGAACTGAGAGTTCACAATTTACTTACTACTATAGACTACATTTAATATAATTATTATCATCCAACACTGAAGACAGGTGTGCTTGGAGGAGCAATAGCATCCTATTATATGAGAGGTTAAAGTATTGCATCAGTACTGCATCATACCTGTTCTAAAAATAGAAAGCAATCATGTGACATATTACGTCATCATAAGTAGGGGATCCGGATTGCAGCTAGTGTATAAATATATCATAAATAAGTGAAATTTTTCATAGTTATAGTAGTATTGGGGAAATATCAAGTTTATCATGAATTTGCAGGGTTTCGGCCTTTTCATCATCGCTGCCCTATGCTGCCAGGCCACGGTGTCACAAGGACGGACGGCATCGCCACATTGCAACGGAACTGCAAATCTGTATGGAGCATATGACGACCAACAGATTGTGCAACTTACAGTGAACGGAACGAATAACGAAGTAACGGGAGCTACAATAATTTCTTCGACAAGCTCAGGTCAAGGGGGGTTGTACACTAAAGGAAACGGCGTTACAGTCAACCATGTGGAGAATCGATTCCATTTTTTTTCTGGGATAACTAGCGTTAAGATATTAGACGTGGAAACCAAAGAATGGATTAGCGTGGACGTCGCGAATTGTCAACCGGTAGGTGTGGCTCAACATGGCCCAGACATAATAGGATACTGTAAACTGAATACCACTCGCTTACCATTGTGTGTGCAGTACTTCAGACTGTACCAACGAAACGGGAAATGGACATATACTTCAAGGCCTGGTTTGTGTAGCTATTCCCTATCTACCACGAGCATAACTAATTCAGTGATCTTACAGTATATAAGCCAATATGGGTTTGCAACTAAACTGTACTTCGCAGAAGAAGGGACTAACAGGTTACACGAAATAGACCTGGGTCAACAAGAGACTGCCTACTATGATGTTCCTGATCATCAGGGTAATGTTATGAAGATCAGTCGTATAGTACCTACAGTTGCTAATAGTAATGATGGAAATTTTGTTGGACTTCGATTAGAGTTAGTTACTGACAATTCTCCTGGTGTTGTTTATCACAAAGAATTTTCTTCTATTGACCGTCATTTTCTGAGAAAGTTTGTTCAAACCGAGTCTATTGCTTTTGATTCATATGACCTCAGCTATTTAGTATCATTCAGCATGAACCATAAAACGATGAATATCATGTTTAAAAATGGCTCGGGAATACTCCAATATACCCTAGCAACTACCCTAGATAACACCATCCAGTGTGAGAACATGGCTGAACCATTTATCCATCATCTCATCTGTCTTGCTGGGAATGGTTTCAGTCCCATATTGATCAATGTCCTCAATGGTACCAGCCACGTCATCCCTATCAAAGATTCCCCCATTGTTGATTTAGGAGCACTGAACAGAAACACTGTCTATTTTCTAAATGCACAGCAAGTCTTATCATTTTATGTACTTGACAATTCAACCGCTTTACGTGTAGGAGACTACACCATCCGCCACAGTACCGGTCTCAGGCTATTTAACTTTAATAGTAGTCTGAGTTGCATCAACCACCAGTCAACCGACAATAGCAATAGTAGCAGTGGTACAAACAATGTTGTATACATCATTATTTTCCTGCCAATGGCATGTGTCATCACTGGTGCCATCATCATCACTATCCTTGTTATGGGCAGACATGCTTGTTTAGTAGAACTAAAAAAGAAAAGTTCAGAAATTAATGTTTCTGTGAAATCTTTGCAGTTAATTAATGCACCTTCTACTTCTACGATATCAGAAAGTCCAGAAACTGTTCATACACCAAAACAAGACAACCATGATGTGGAACGTGCACCTGGCAATGATATCTGTATTCCTGAAACTCCACCAGTGCAGGCAACAACCAATACTGGAGGTATCATGGCTCACCGACCCTTCAATATTCCAGAATTAGAATTTCCTCCGGCAAGAATTGGAAACCAACAACCTACTCCAAATTCAGAATTTGTAGAAGCACCTACTATGACATCAGCAAAGTCATGTACTAGTATCAATAGAGATCCTCTGACGGATGTACCCAGGGTACCTCCTGAAGGAAAACAATGACACTTCCAAGTTCTATGAAAAAGTGAGAGAATTATATCATATATATATAATATATATACACAACAGCAAACGAAAATTAAGTCACCCCCACAGACACTATACATGCAATCTAACTGCTTTGCTAAATCTTCTGTGTATCAATGTTTCATTTGTTTAATTTTTGTATTCAGTGTCGTACATCTTGTATTATCACCCTGATTCACCCATGTGTGGTTAAATAATTAGTAAATTTGGTCAAAAGCTTATCATATATGAATACATTTAATCATAGTAAAAAAAATTGACAACTACACATACAACCCTCTTGTAAATCAGACTATACAACACTAGTGGTTATGATTTAATAGTTTATTTCCTGTAACTAGTTTAAAGGGCATTTGTGGCATGACCTCACAAAGCCACACTAGTCTTATTAGAATGTCAAGTGTATACTGATATCACCAAAGTACAATCTTAAATAGAAAATAGGAATGCTGTGTAGTAGCCATACAAATGACATATCATGACATAAAATTCCATGCCATAGTACAGTGGAACCTCTATTTAACGGACACTTTGGGACCAACCAATTTTGGTGAAATTTACTGTTATAGGGTGGTTGTCCTCTTTCAGAGGTAAAATTGTATTGGTAAAGGTCTATAGGGACCTCAGTAACTGTCCTTTATAAGGAGGTTAAATGTACAGTGTCCTTTACAGGGAGGGTCCATTAAAAGAGGTTCCACTGTATATTGTAGCCCATTTACACGCACACACTCACACAAAATCCTAGTAAATCACAAAATTGATTTCATGGACTGAACAAACATAACCCTGAAAATTGTACGTATACAGTACTACTACAATTAATATTTAAATTGTTAAATTTACAATACATGCTGACTATTGCGTGGTCTATCAGAGTTAGAGGGTTGGTGATTACTATCAGTTAAGCCACATTTGCTGCAAGATAAAAGATAAACTATACAAAATATAGCACTAACCATATGCTTACCTTTGCTATAGTATTTAGCTTATCTACTTAGCTCTGCTGCTTCCATATTCATTACATACGACTGTCAACCTGTAATGAAAGAAATGATCACTAACTGAACTATATACAGGATCACCTATAGCTACACTATACGTAGTTTAGCTAGTGAACTGAATCTTGGGTCATCTATGCAATTGTTTAAGCTGCAAAATTTTAGTATGATCATTATATGCTACTGTACAAAAAGTAGAACCATTGAATCGCTGACATCATAGATACTAATGGATTAGAAACGCAATATTATGTGCTGGATACGGTCACATGATGGAATTTTACGAGGTGCAGCAGCATTTTCAATAGACACAATACATTTTCGTTGAGCTCGCCTGGAGTTTTCTTGAAAACAGATTATATTGTTCACTTCACTGATATTTCATTTGCACTCTCAAAGGTATGAACTTTTCATTAGTGTAGCATGTAACACTAGACTTGTTTTCAGGAAGAAAAAAACCACAAAATCTACTATCATGTAGTCATTCTTTTGCTTCGCTTACGTAAAGTAACTGCTATACTAATAATTACGTGTGTACTCATTACGATGCGACGGAGCTGCTAGACTTTGTATGGAATACGCCCTATGCACAGAAAATCCTTACACTAGTTTATAAACGTAAACTTTGCGTTCTTTCCTTCATACCTTCAGTTGTACAAAACGACTAACCTTCAGTCTCAAACCAATAAATAGCTGAATCTTTTAGCAATAATTTGATGCTTATGAAATCTGTAATAGCAGTCTCAGTGTTAAGAACAACTGCAGTTTGTACACCTGGCAACGTTGCCATAAATCATGTAACCCCATCAAGCCCATAACTGTAAAAAGTATTGCATTTCCAATCCATTATGTATTCTAGTATCTATGCTGACACATAAGTATTCTACTACCTATTATGCCCTAACATCATTAGTTGGTCAGAATAACGCAGCAGGTAAAGTTGACTGGAGGAAACCTTGGCAAATTAACAACAGCGACAAGTTTTTGGTAGAAAAGTTTGGCAAATCATTACCAGCAAACAAAAATATCACACTATTGGATGAAAGAGTTCGTTTAATAAACACCACTCAATGTTGTTAGCTACATGTTGCTATAGCATGGCATTAGACGTATTAGTTGTTGAATCATTATTATCTGGGAGTGAAGGTGAATTGTGTGCATGTGATGTACCAATGAAGTCCACATTTCATTAATATGTTTCTCTACGGTTCAATTTTACAAGACATGGCAGCAATGGATCTACAGCAAAGCATCACAGGTAGGACACTCAACCAAAACATTATGTCAATTGTTTGGTAAATGATATGGAAAATGGGTGCATATATTTTGAGATCTCTATACTAGGGCTGTACCGATACCAATATTATATCGATATCAGTATATCGCTCAATTGCAAGTCTATAGTACAGATACTTCACTTGAGTAATGTATGTATAGTAGTTGATGATACTGCTCTGACATTATACTGACCAAAAACAGTCAAGTTTGGATGAAAACACTTTGTGAACAATCATTGGTTAGGAATTTTAGTAAATTCAACACAGCCAGTGATTATGCTATGTAATCTTATTGTGCTATATCTCACAATAATACATATCAGTTACAATTTTTAAGTATTGACTGAATGTTTACTATCGGTTTATTAGAAAACCTGTAACAGGAATAGACAATAAATATCGGATATCGGCTGCAAAATGTGGTATCGGTACAGCTCTAGTCTATACACAAGCATATACCTGGTTTCTATAACCATGCTCCAACATTGAAGTAACATGAACATCATCAGACTAGTGGCCTCCACCTCTGACACTTTTCTTCTTCTGAAAACCAACAATAAAACTTTCCCTGGTGGTTTACAACAATGATGACATGTTCTGTGTTGCTATGGCTGCTTAATTAAATCTAATATCAACAGTTGATCTATAGCAACAAATCCATTATGATTATGTCATTACGTATTTACAAACAAATAACAACCTAACATTTATCACTGTACAACATGCAATAGGTAGTTTATACAGCAAACTGCGAAATTTATTGGTTACAAAGTAATAGGTCAACAAAAACCAAGCTGTAAGATTTCTTTCATCCTGACTGGACCACCAAATACCTTATCACCTCTTTATAAAGGAATCATACAGTTTACGTTTATCCATGACAATAAGACCTTGTGGTATATAGGACATAAGTTCAACTACACAATTAAAAAAAAACACAATTGTACTTTTGCACCACAAATGATTTATTCTGAGTAAGGATGATGACATCATAGCAATGCTTACACTTTTGTGTGACTTCAGTGCAACACATGACTAAGAAAAGTACATCAAGGGAAGTGAAGGGTCATAAGTTCACATGCTAGTGTACTTTAAGTTTTGTACTTAATTAATTTTATGTTAGTATAATTAATTTAGCCCTTGGCATTACTTGCCATTGGCTTTCAGTACTTATGTGCTGTAAAACATTTAATAATAATAACTACATCCAAATAAAACATTATTTCAGTGTATTAAGCTGGGCCGATCATTCATTACTTCATCAATAAATTACGCTTATAAGTTTCTGGTGTGTATCACTGGCCATAAACACATCTGTAGGCTCTAGAGTTACTAAACACAAGATTGGGGAAAAGTAAGTGATAGTCAGTTTAAAACCGCTATAACAGCCACCAACACTTTGAACCCTGGTTGATGGTTTGCAAATAGTATTCGCTGATTAATTTAATTTACACAAAACATTAGTGAACAGTCCCACTACTACAGTACATGTTTGATCATAAGGAAGACCGAGGTAGTCAACGCTTCTTTTGATTTCTGTACAGCACATTTAAGTGACATGCAATTTGACGGCTATACATATACCCTGTGTGTACTATTGAAACAACATTTGGCCACATATTTTCCTCTTAAGGCTTACTGTTATTAGTGAATTGTATAATTATGGTCCTACTATGGCTTACTTTGTCTGTGGCTGTGTGCTGCACTACCATCAACCTGTAATGAAAGAAATGATCACTAACTGAACTATGTACAGGGCCACCTAGCTACACTATATATAGTTTAGCTAGTGAACTGAATCTTGGGCTTGCTCGGGTAATATCAGCCTAGGCAATATGTGAGTTAAATGCTGAACAGTGGCTTTGAATGCCCACACTATATAAAGCAATAATATATGGCAGGTAAGGATGATGTTGGCAATTAATAACTGCAACAAATTTTGGGTAGAAAAGTTTGATGAAATCATTATCAGCAACTAAAAATACATTACTGGATGAAAGAGTTTGTTTGGTAAAACACCACTCATTGTAATCAGCCACATGTTACATGTATGGTACTGAACACATTAGTTGCTGAAACATTGTCTGAGTGAGTGTTGTGCATGTGAGTGTGACATGTTTTGTACTAATGAGGCTACTGCTGGTAACTGATTTGGAACGTGCCTTAAATGGGTATGTGAGATGTTTGTACACATACCTGGTTAAGCCATGCTCCAATCTTGAAGTAATCATCATGAGTAGTGGTCTCTACCTCTGACACATTTCTTGTGATATCCAACTTGACTAACAGTAAAATTCCCCTGGTGTTTTGATGATGACATGTTCTGTGTTGCTATGGCTGCTGCTTAATGTAAATCTACAGTTCAGTTCACCTATAGCAACAAAACCATCATGATTATATCATTATTAATTTTAACAACATAAAACCTAACGTACACAAAGTTATAGCTGAACACATTTACCACCTTACAACACATCTACACAAAACGTTAGGCTAATAAATAGCTAAGTGTGAAAATTACAAAGTAACAGATCAACAAAAACTGGCATTACATCACCACAATTATGCAAGGTGTTCTTGAGGCCGAGATTTCTCTCAGTTGAGAGTAGTACTGAATACCCCATCATCACCTTTAATTATCTTCTTTATAGATACTATATGGTTTAATGATAAAACCTTGTAGCTTATAAGTAGGACATAACTAAAACTGCACATTAAAAAAAAAGGTTATACTTTTGTACTTTAAATGAAACAAGTTGATGTTGTGCTACTTCTAAAAACCAGGCGCCATGCAGCTAGCTAACTCATCTGGAAGTAACTATAGACAGTATATGCTACTATGAATTAACCAACTATGTATTACTACTTTACAATAGGGTAGTTTGGGTTGTGCAATAATATTATTAGCTGATTCTCATATTTTGTAATTCATGAAATTTTTGTAATTCGTTCAATTACGTTGCTATGCACTGCTAAGGAAGCGTTTGGTAAACAAACCGTTTTAACCAACATATTACGTACAAAACTATCTTCTAAACTGTTTTATAGTGTAACTAACGTGTTTTTTCCCACAAATTCTCTCGACAAAGCCTCAAAGCTGCTCTTCATTTTCGTTCGCGTAAATAAGGGATACGCCCCCTTTCAACTTGAAGCAATAGGCTATTCCTGGTAATGCATGAGGCCTGCACCGTTGTTTTTCAGTTGCTAAACACCTGAAAACCTCAAGGGGAAGGTAGTCTGAGGAAAGTCGCCACACCCGTATTTCAGTCCGCCGAAAAGAAACCACCCCAGAGCAAAGTCCACCTGTGCAGAAGTTTAATACAGACTTCATTTCGCTTTTACTTCTTATGTAAAAGCTGCTTTTAACGATTTTGCTCATGTGAGTGCGTACGGACAGATAGGTACACACACACACACACACACTTTTACGAAAACAATTTCAGTAAACCAGGCATGCACCCACAAAGGCCGGCTGCAGGCACGTGCCTGGTTTAAAAAATACATTTATGTTGTTCCAATTAAGGATATGATATAAAATAATGATATTACACTTTGTGTGACTTCAGTGCAGTACAACACATGACTAAGAAAAGTACACTGAATATTTGTCATATGTCCAAATAAAGCATTACAATATAATTTCAGTAGAATAAGCAGCTCTTTGAATGAGCCAACCATTCAATAGTCCATCGATAAATTACTCTAAAAGGTTTCAGATGTATCACTGGCCATAAACATATCTGGGAAAGTGAATTTAAATTATACTGAAAATGGCCAAACTCACTATATATGAATCCTGGTTGACGGTTTACATTTTACAGTGCCTGTATGGACAAAACAGGGGTAACACAATATATGGCTGCTGATAATTACATTGCTGAACAGGCACAAGCACAGCATTGGTTCACAGTTGGCGTCGGTGAAACAACTTCCTGCCCCACCCACCCTGTTCCCCAAAGTTTTCCCCTACCATCTAGTAGTGATGCCATGATATGAAAATCTTGATATCACAATAATCACAATATCATGGGACTTATATTATCACGATAGTCATGGTATATTGGATATGTTAATGTTTTCACAGGACAAGTTTTGTTCAGTCAATTATTACACTTATAACAATGACTGACAAAGTTGAAACTTGTTTTTATGCAACACCACATGTAGCCAGAGAAACATTCTCATATTTTCGCAAATATCAAGTCACTTTTCACTATATTTTTTATATCCCAACAGCTTTTCAGGTACACGGCTGGTTTCCTGAAATTGGTTTGGCAAAAACCATGTGTCTGCATGTCTGTCCAACACCCACGTGAGCAAACAGGCTTTGAGCTACAGAAAATAGCCCTTCATTCAATGAATAAAGGCTATTTACATACTGTACTAAAACTTAACTTTCTGTTTTCATTGTGTTTACTTGAAGGGGATGTGGCCGGTCACCAGAACCAGGTGAAACAGTTCAGTAGGGACTAGTCTACATCATGTAACAGGCATATAATGATTGAAAAGGCCTCATAAGCTACCAGGAATGGCGTATCTTCTCAAGTTGTTGAAACAAGGCGAAAAACAAATGCTATGTGATTAATTTAATTTATAAAGAGTTGATTCAAGAGATAGTAATTACTGTGCACCTAGTTTTTAGAAGTAGCACAGCATCAACTTGTTTCTATATCACAATTATCATGAAATGTTTCTATCATGATTATCGTGATATACAATATGTAGCATCACTACCATCTAGCTTCTCTCTATTTACTTGTACCTCTCCACTGACCAAGCACCTTGTGCTACCAGCATGATCCAGAAGTTGGGGTTTTTCCCCAGCTCTCATGCTTGTGTCACAGGATGCTCTATCCAGGTCCTTGCAGGACAGGGTTTTCCCCCTGACCAATACACACCTTTGCCAAAACCTCTACACAGCAGCCAGGCTGTGGACATGGAAAGAGGATTCTGTCTACTGATGGTGGTAATGGTGAGTATATTATGTGGTTGTGTTGTGGTTGTAGTCCAACAATTATTAACAGTGCTTCTACATTGATTTACCATAAACGGGAAAAGTTTTGCTGGGTAAAAGTTTCACGGTTAAAGACCATTTGTGGTGCAAGTTTTGCAATAAAGCTTAAACATACATGGCTGATGGCTATGTAATATACTGTAAATTTTAGGGGTAACTTCTGTGGTTTGCTTTGAAACTGCAAAAAATGTGAAACTTTTGCTTGCCCAGCAAAAACTTTTCCCATTTACGGTACATGATTTCCTTTGCAAATAATATTTGCTGATTCATTTTATTTACACAAAACATTAGTGAACAGCCCACTACTACATGTTTGATTGTAAGGAAGACTGAGGTAGTCAGCACTTCTAAGAATGGATGATTTCTGTACAGTATAACAACCACTTGACATGAATTACTAGTAACAAGAGTTCATAATAATACAAAGGGAGGGAGAGTATCCAACACTCAATTGCCCCTTCAAAACACACTGCATTATAATATTATGCAATAGTGATCATCACCAAAACGTGTTAACTTGCTCAAAGGGCTATAAGCCCATAGTATTGCTTGTTACGCAGACACAATTAATTTTATTTTTCAGTGCGTTAGAAAAGATGTGGAGGACCTTGGAAGACACTGCTACTCTCTCGATGGAGAACAGGACAGTGAAGACAGTTTTAGCACAGACATTAGCAAGAAAGTGAAGAATACTACCAATGACCCAGTCGGTGAAGGAGACACCGATGATTCAGTGAAAACAACCACCAGGACGAAACTTACATGGGAGAACAAAGCGGATGGTTTCTCATAAGATATCACGATCCACAAGCTCGTCCGCAAGCACTGCTGACAACACAGCTGGCAGAAGTCTAATCCAACCACCAGCAGGCTCCATTTAATTCGCACAAGAAAGTTACAAACGAAACAGTACGGTGGTTAAATAGCATGCCCTATGAACAAGCACAGAGGGTAATACAAAACACTTTTTAAAGTGATTACAGGTCTTCTCTTTGATATATCAATGCCTATCAACACCTATCAACGGTTCTTTCGCGGCAAAACCTTACACACAGCATTTTACTGAAATTATACCGATATGATGCAACTATGATGTAACATTATAACACAGTGTTTTTAAAGGGCAATACAGTTGTTGGATACTCTCCCTCCCTTTATATTATAGTGAACTCTTGCTAGTAATTATCACTAAATTTGACAGCTATACATACATACTATTAATCTGGCTTAGATTTTGCAATAATTGCTATGCATTTTTCTCATTTGTATTTTCCCTTATGAATTGTATTTGTAGGCATAAGTATGGTATACTTTGAATGTGGTTGTGCACTGTACTCTCTAGCAAGGGAGGACAGCAATTACTGATAGTCAAGTGGATCCAAATCACACACGTCTGATTACTACAGTAAGATAAGGCACTAAGTTACTAACACACAGACACGCATGCACGCACGCACGCACACGCACACACACAAACACCACACAGACACGCACAGACACACACACGCACACACACAATGAGACAACTACCAGGTGTGGCTACTACATAGGACAGGCACAATACAATTTGCATTAGGCAAACTTGTACACAAACAGTGACTTGATTAAACAGGTTCACTGTACTGCATAGTAGGAACACAAAGGGTAAAATTTCCAGTACTGGCTGTGTATAATCAGGAGCTTATAAGCACCAAAGATGCAAAATATCAGCAACTGCTGCCCTGCCTTGCTAGAGAGTGCAATGTACAACAAGTATTCCATAATAAGACCATTATGCATACATATGCAGTTCACTAGTAACAATAGTAAATAATGGAGAAGTTAAAGCAATAAGCACCAAAAGTGCTTATAAGTGCTGACAGTAAAAGTACTTTACAGTGCTTATGATCAGCTCCTGGTATAATCAAGCCCACACAAACATGTCTTCAAAATGGCCCAAAATGCTTGTAAAATGTTTCTACCAACTTGCTAAGCTAACTGTAACTCAATAACAACTAATGGTATGGGGTATGTTATCACTGCTATACATCAGGAAACCAACAGCAAAAATGTGGCCTACCGTACGGAGGGAAACTTTGGAGGACGAAAAATTTGGTGAATCAAGCAAAATATCATTGTTGGTGAAATAAAATTTGGCGAATTGTTAACAAAGCGCACAACCTATTTAATTAAATTTCTAATTGCTGTGCCTGAAGCAAGAACTGGAGTGCCACGCCTCTTCGGCGCCTGGAGTCAGCTATTTTCTTCACCAGCAAAATATTTGGATGGGAAAAATTTGGCAAATCCATGGTAATTTGCCAAATTTGCCTAATTTTAATGATGCCAAAGTTTCCCTCCATACAGTATTATATTGGCTGACAATCAAAGTATTATACATTATGGTTAAACTGGCTGGTATGTTCAGGGCTGTGTGTAATGCTTCTTAAGGTGGCGATAAAGCAATGACGCGCACAAGAAGCCATAGCAAATACATATGACGTAACATCATATACTACGCAATTTGTGGTAAATCAGGCGGGGCTAATTCGGCGCAGAACCATAATAAACTTACCAAGCGTAAAAACAGCCACGAATAACAGGTGAGTTGTTAGCAAAAACAACAAGCAGCTGCTGTTACACATTTCAGGTGGAATGTAACTCACCTTTACAACAAATTGACAACCTGAAAACAAGCGCTACTAATAATTATTATTTGTTTCGACTCACCTTACAGCCTGTTACAAACATTATCTTTTCTCTGTAGACACGGGTTGAACAGCCACGAAACCTCGTATGAATGGTAAGCAATAGTGTCTGAATAATTCTACGTATCGGTAAATCATATGTCCATTCTATGGCTTCTTCGCTTGGTGCGAACGGTGAAACAAGGCTATCATCTGCTTTTAAACGCCATATATTTCGACTTGTAAATCGCTTCCACTTATTGATACGTAGGATGATTCTTGTAATAGTATGCTTTCATCATGTGAAGTATTGGAGCTAAAACTTGAGGTTATTGAGAGATAACGCGTCTTCTGTGGTCCACTAAGTACCACCGATTTCTTGGTTTGAGAGCAGTTCTACGCTTTATACTCTCTACGAATGATAGATTCCTGTATGCGTAGTTTATTTGTATGCAAAATTAAGTACTAGCTTTCAACATGTCTTAAATTGAGACCATGTTGAGACACAGCAGATTGTTGTCAAGAATGCGCGTTATTACTTTAGCGCCACCTTAAAGAAAATTTTCCTTAAAACAGTGTTTAGACTCCACTTTGTATTGTGCAATATCGTGATACAGCAGAGGTAAAATATCAATACACCTACAGACTGTATCATTGCAACTCCATCAGCCTGTGGTGGCACTTACTGACACTAACTAGTAGCCAGTTTGAAAACAAAAACACCAGGAAATTTGCCCACTGCATTACAGTGCAAAGTTGGAGTTAGTCCAGTCATTTTAGCCAAAAAATTGGGTCAACCTTTAACTAATTGCAACAAAAACAGTTTCAACTGTTTCTGGTACAGAAAAGTGTGCTCTACAACATATTGTCGAATCTAGACAAAGAATTGATCAACTGCAAACATTTTATGAAGGGATCAACAACTTATCAGGATTATCTGTTCCACCAAATTTCTTGTCAAATCAGTAATCCACCAGACACCACCACACTCACCAATTTTTCCAACCCAGTACGGTCCAGTTATTACCAACACTTTATTTTCGAGAACAATCAAAGATTGGAACAGGTTACCAGTAGCTGTCTCATAGAATCAGAAAACATACGTAGATACATTTACCAATTGCTTATTGTCTATCTAATCATTTGCTGTATGTTTTGTGTAAATGTGATGTCTTTAGTGTTCATCACTCCCTGGGTGCATCGGCAATTGCAGTCTGCCCAGTAAAAATAAATTAATAAGTAAGCAAAACGTTTTCTGATGCTTGTGGCAAATACAGAGAGTCGGGATGTACTAATTCAGAAGTAATCAAAAGCAATGATGATGATGATGATAATGATGAAGATATGAGTAACTATATTTGTATTGCACTCATTCTACTTTAGACTCAGTTGTGTACATCTTCCGTAATGCATATCATCTGAAGTGTTGTTGATATCTTACAATAATTATCACAATAACTGTACAAAAGTACACACTTATGTGTTTCCATGGTAACAAATACATATAAGGTTTCATCTTGTCTCCTACCATGGTTAAAGTATCATTAATCCAGAAAGAAATTGCTTTAACAAAATTCAATTATATGCGTGGGCGAAACTAAAGTGACAGGTAAATTGGTTATAACTTTGAAACAGATTAAGCTATGGACACCAAACAAGTATCAAATTGTTGAGACCAATCATTTTGTACCCAATTTGAGTGGTTTGGATAATGCACAGATGAAATAGAACTGAAAATAACTAAAAATGGCCATAAAAGGTCACAAAAAAGCACTTTCCCCTCACGAGACTCACCGAGACTTTTGATATGTTGTAAAGCACATTTTTCTGTACCAGAAACAGTTGAAACTGTTTTTGTTGCAATTAGTTAAAGGTTAAACAGTAAAATGACTGGACTAGTGCAAAGGCAATACCTTTTAAGGATACTTGATGTGATTACCACCATGTTTACATGAAGTGATTTAAATACGTACCTAGCACCATCACCACACAAGACAGACTATCCATTCTAAATATTTAAGCATCAGTAGTGTTGAGTGCAGCAGTACCACACAGCAGCATTGATATCACATCACAACAGTTCCAATATTATATCCAGTTTAGCAGTCTGTGAGTCAGTTCAGTATGGAACGCTAGAAAAAACCACATTATGATACCTCATTTATTTTATCTGTCCAACTATGCAACTATAATATTGAGTGCTTTTAATGTTGAAAGAATCATGTGATTTACTATCAGCAAGGGGTGGTCACTACCAGTAGTCCTGTAGAACCATCTGTGACCGGGATTAAGGTTTTTGATCGACAAGAATATACCTTGATCACTTGATTTCATCTTAAAACAGCCTGGATAATTTAGCACATGTTTTCGTAAATCCTCATTTTGTTTGCAAGCTAGCTTAATCACCACTATGTCTTGATCGCTTGATTCAGTGCTAATTTACCTCTTGATCACTTGGTCACAGATGGTCCTACAGGACTAACAATAGTGACTACCCCTTGTATCAGCGTTGACTCTTGGATATAGCATACTAGCTCACTTTGAATTGTATCGTATACTTTTACCATAAACAAATCATAAGTAACACCACAAGTACTCTATTCTATCCCAAGTGGGATCAGTGTAACAAACAACGGTTGATTACAGTATCACACTAACCTTTCATAATCACGCCCTCTGTATGTAAATCCGTTTCCATGTAGTGCCCATTATATGGGAACTGCTCTTCATTCTCCAACAAGTTCAGTATGGTACTATCAGGCAGAGTGGAGTCTACAGAAACGTCTGGAAAAGTCGAGAAGATTCTGATTGTTGAGATAACGGTGATGTAATGATTTAAAAGGTGATGCAATTACGGGAGTGATGCAATGTCTAGGCCTGCTTATAAATGGTCAATCGCTCTCAGTAGAGCTAGCTTTACAGTGAACAATGTGTGCGAAATCACCTCGAGACGTTACTGCCCGGTTTCTGTTCTTTCTCTCCATTGTATCGAAGATATTAACGACTCTGCAATGCAGTGGCTCCGCTAACTTTGATGTTGTGTTTGATGACACTCAGATAAAACACATTGCACTTAATGGAGTAGGCCAGGTGTCATCCTTGACAGTTGGGATGCCTTTCACCACAGCCCCTACAAAGTTGCCAATAGAAACTGGCGGGAAATCTTACTACGCGGGAGAAAATGGTATTGCTAATTACAGGGTTGGTAAGCTGTTGTTCCCAGCTGGAAGACGTGGAGTAAACAGCTTGTTTATGTTTGACATGAACACTGGACGGTGGAGTGATATTGAAGTATACTGTAAGCCAATCGGTGTTGCCTTCTGGTACATTGGTGAGATTGTTGGATTTTGTGAAGTGAGTTATAATAGCCCAACCCCTTGTGTCCCATACTTCAAACTGCAGCGGAGAAGTGGGCAATGGATGGATATTTCAGGACGTGGTTTGTGTAGTTACCCTCTGTCAACCACCAACCTTACCAACCCAGTCATATTATCATATGCCAGTCAGTATGGCTATTCAGTTAAACTGTATGTCGCTGAACGAGAGACTGGCATGTTACATGAAATAGATCTGGGTAAGCAGGAGTCTGAACGCTATAATATTTCAAGCCTAGGGGACCATGAGTTGAAGATTGATCGTATTGCGCCTGCTGTTGCCAAGGATGGATCTTTTACTGGAATAAGAACAGAGACTCTTGCTGATAGTTCTAACAGTATCTACCACATATTGTTTTCATCAACTACTCAACAATTTTCACAAACAGATGTTCAAACTGAAACAATTGCTTTTGACTCATATTATCTCAACTATCTCGTGTCGTTCACTGCAAATCTCAGAACAATGATCGTTTCATACAGAAATGGCACGACAAGGCAGTATCCACTAGCCATTACATTAGATGACCCTGTCCAATGTGAAATTATGGTTGGACCAGATAGTCATCACTTGGTATGTCTCACTGAAAATGGTCTTAGCCCCCAAATGATTAACACTGCTGATGGTACTAATACAACTATTCTAGTTGGTGATTCTCCAGTTGCAAACTTGGGAGTGCTAAATGAGAACACATTCTATTTACTGAATACACACCAGGAACTGTCATTGCATACGATCACCAACTCTAGCAGTGTGCATATTGGGACATACACAGTACGCAGCAACAGCAATTTCACGCTGATGGGTTTTACCAGTAACATAACCTTTAACATCAACCATGTTACTGCCAATGAAAGTAACAGTACAACCTTGGATGATGAAGACAGCAACCCACTGAACCCAGGTAATCAAACAGGTACAATTCACAATACCACTGAAAGTCCAGGTGACACTGAGACTAATACTCCAACTAATGGGACTGGTCCCACAACTACCATCAATACTGGTACAACTGAGGTTACTGCAAGCACAGATGTGACTACTGCCAAGCCTGAAGAAACAACCGCAACCAGCCATCCAAGTGACGCTAGTGGTACAAAGAAAACTAACAACGATATTCCAGTTGGTAAACAAAATGAAGGGCCAAATAACCAAGCCATTGAGTTAAGTACTGGAGCATGGATTGCTGTTTGCGTTTTAGGTGGGGTGATTGTTGTGCTAGTAGTTTTTATCATAGTTGCTGTAATTGTGGTCAGGCATCAACTCTGCCATAATTCTAAACACAATTTTGAGAAGTTGACACTTCCACAAACTACCAGTATTTATACAGAAGATGGCAATAGTTTGCAGCAGTATGGTGGCAAAGACACACTTAGCCAACCACTAGACAAGCTACAAATGACTCCTTACATTCCAGGCAGCAAACCTACTTCAGTTCAGAGAAGTTCATCTCCTACTGGCGGCACTTACTGTGACAACAAGTCAGAACAATTTGTAACGTGTGTGGATGTTGATCGGCAGTCAACTATATCAGCTCAACAATGTTCTGATGAAAACACCTCTATGGCTCCAACACCTAAATTAAGATTCAGTCCAGACGGAACTGATTTAAACACATGAACTATACTGTGTAACCCCTCCCCCCACTTTTTGGCATATCCTAATAATTGTTTATTTTATCAATGAATGTAAACTTTGTTAGAACCATATTATTATTATATCTACTAATGTATTTGTTATGTATATTGAGATTTCACCATTTAATTTTTACATGATATGCTCTTGTGTGAGTTGATATCATCAAGGTATACTGTGGAGAAGTATTTGTTTTTGTCCACATTAATAGCACAGCCATCCCAAAAATCTCTACACGTGGTAACATGGCATTGAAATAGTCTTCCTGCATGTATATGTATTTAGAAGTACCGACCTTCTCTTTGCACTGATGCCAAAATTCACAATGTTATTTCATTTTGCACTGAATAACTAAGAATTTGCATCATTCATGTTGGCAACACATCATTCTGTCTACCAGAAAAAATATTTTACCACAATAACAGAAACAAAACTAGCTGGTTACTTCGTCAAGGAATTGTCAAATAGCACTATTTTATTATACATAATAATATATACTTGGTATTAGTTATACTCTTAGAACAGCATTAGTGATTGATGACACATACTGCATCATATCCTGTGACAAACCATATGGCCCAAATAATACAAAGCAATGCATAGCATATACCAATATGCACACAAAGATGTCACTATTGCTATCTCGTCCACCATGCCAACGACCACTCAAAGATACTTCTCCATCTGATTACTGGAACAATGGTTATTCATCAATCCTTTGGTGCCATTCTAGACTTGGAGTCTCCCCAAAAATCCTCTCCAACCTCATCAAGAAAAGTGACACTATTAAAGTCAAAAAAAATATCACATACAGTGATGTATCTCTCACTTTTTTGCGTTCATTAAGTAGTTACACAAATACTGTTTAAACGTACATACACTCATACCTAAAACAATGTTTGTGACCTTAAAGGTTGTGTTATGTAATTTATGTCTATGGATGAAGTTATATATTTCCGCTGTAACATAATCTACTGAATGGGAACGACAACAATTTAATAAATGCCATCTGATAGGTCATCACCATTCAGTGGACTGGACCATTGGACTGACACATTTTACATTCTATGGTTGGATTTACTGAATCTCGCTAGCTAAACCACAGTGCAGCCTGCTGAATATGAGCAGTGGATATGCAAAAAATACAAGCTGCCCTTGTGAGACTAGCTTAAAGGAAATTGTCAACTATTTAGTGGAAATTGTCAATTGTTTGGTGGCATAGCACAATTATTTAACAGTTACATTTTCTACTGCTTATGTTCAGTAGTAGGTCCTCTAAGGATCCTTAGAAAATGGTAAGTGAGCAATGCTTTGAAGTTCGATTAAAATAAAGCTTCTTATTCATGAAGAGACTCAACAAAAGGTCAACCACTATTTATACACACAAGAATTTATTATTAACCACTGAAATATTCCCTGTTAATTACCTAAGTGAAAAACCACAAAGCCAAAATAAACTGTTGCTGATCTAAAGGTTCCCCATGGTTTGTAGGCTAAAGCAAATAACACTCATGCACTGGCAGACACACAATTAAAGGAATTCTTCTCTAAAAGTGTTAGTTCGGCAATGAAAGCTGCTGCAGTTTTAACTGGCCTAAAAGTTCCCCCTGTGGTTTGTAGGCTATACCAAAACAAAGAACACCTACTGGCAGGCACAATTAAAGAATTTTTCCGTAAATGCACAAGTTTGGCAATGAAGGCTGCAGGGGCACAGGGTAGCTACTGTGACTTTTATAGAGTTACAAAACTACAAATTTGAGTTGGGACCTATAATTATTTCATTTTCTTTTCTGTGATCCTAACCACACAACTTTCAGTTAAACTGAAAGTGATAACCACATACTAAACATTATTATTGTCAAGGAATTTCACTACAAAAACGTTAGAATAAACTTGTAATGTATACACAAGCCCACAAGAATTAAATGTATGCATAATTATAAGGAATACTTCATAACAACTATATATTGTTACATATCATATTACGTAGGTCAACTTTAAAAGCAAGTGAAGTACTATCCTCTTTTCCATCAGGTTTTTGGTTGAGCAGTTTAACACTATTTACAGGCCTAGCCTTCTCACAGGTCCCATCTAACATATAGGTAGCAGGGGAATAGGAAGATATTTAACTTATGGGTGTCCAGTGTTAAAGCTGAAGACCAAAAAAAAAAAAAAAAAGTCACAAGTGTGACTGCTTTTAGAGTCATTGACTGCTCTATTAGAGTATCTCAATCTTTTCAGTAATATATAGTACAGTGTGCTGACACCCATCAGTTATGCAACTGGAAATATTTATGGGTGCCCAAGCACCCATGGCACCCATGCTTCCTACGCCCCTGTGTAGATACTATAGTAAGTATGCTTGGGTTGATTGGTGACCATAATCTTTGCTTAATAGGCCATATATCAGTATTTAAAATGGCCAAATAAAGACTGGATGAAGTAAGAGCTGAAAATTGTATGGCAATAGCATGATGATATGAAGTTATGAGTCACGGAAATTCTAAAAGTTCTCTTTTCCTAGCTTGCAGTTTCAGTACAGATATCTGACACATGTAGTATTCCACACAGAAATCTTGGAAGTCTGAACATCTTTCTACAAAGAGTTCAGTCATAATCACTATTTTTTATGAACTCTTGTTTCTACGTACAGAGGATTTTTATATATTGGCAACTACGTGATCTTATTGAAAGGTAAGAGAGAGAATTAAACAACTGTTTTGATAGTTCATCTAATTTTACTCACTGCCAGCAGATTAATATCATGATCATGCAGTTATTGAGGAAACATTGGTTTTAAGCCAGGCTCTGTAAATGTGACTGGGTCTGCGAAAACAGCAAATGTGGGCACATGATTTTTGCCTACTTTTTCAAACTTCCTCTACTCATAACTTTTTATACTAATATGGTATGGCAATGAAATTTTTAACACTGAGTAAGCATTGAATTGGCGTTGTAATGCAAATTACAGAATGCACCAGTACTGAGATAGGACTTTTAGTGTGATGGGGTTAGTTTGTGCCCACATGCCCTGTTTTCACAGGCCCAGTCACAAATGTGGTTTTGTTTTAGGCCATGAAGTTGCCCCTCCAAATCCAGACACAAACTAGGGCTTCCATTTAATGTAATAGACTGTTGTTTTGGATTAATTACACAGAATTATAACAGCTTGACCTCATAACAATATGTAATGTGTATCCCAGTAATTTAGACTATAACATCACACAACTCTACTATATACAGTACTTTCCAAACAGTCCCAGATTAATATCTTTACGGCTTTCCAACTACAGTGTATATCTAGTACTGAAATAGAGAGAGGCATGCAAATTAATTCATATCTTACATTCAAGCCACCATAAGGAATTACTGTACAAAATGGACACACTCTAGCATAGGTTCAGAATCAGATCAACAACTTAAGTCCTGCTATTGTCCAGGAAATTGTCCCTTGGTTAGGTGATAGCCTACAATTAGGGCTCAGGTGACCTGTTGAGCAGGTCGCGCGCGTGTGTATGTGTGTGTGTGTGCGTGCGTGCGTGCGTGCGTGCGTGCGTGCGTGCGTGCGTGCGTGCGTGTGTGTGTGTGAATATGAGTATGTACACGTATGTGTGTCCTGTATGTAGTGTGTGCATGAAAACTTCCACATGTCTGACATGTATACAAGTACTGCATGGATGGGACATGGATGGGACATGGATGGGACATGGATGGGACAACACAGGAAGCAATACTACACTACACAACAGATACTCACTTAGCATAGTGCCAGTCCTTAAGGTAGGATATTCTTCTCTCTTCCTCCTCCTTCTTGTTCTTCACCTCATCACCAGCTGATGGTTGTTAACTGTCTTGTTGGTCCACCTCCCATGCAGTAATGAAGAAACCGTTCCATTGTCTATTGTTCTTTACGTGCAGAGTAGCTTTTCTAACAACAATCAGCTACTGGTACTTCAATACTACCTGCAGTGAGTGTAGTATACTAACTGATGTACACTAGGTACTGGTAATGTATTGTACTCTTTATACAACAAAACCAAGAGTTCATAATAAATTATATGAACTCTTGATAAAAAGTAAAAAACGGGCAAATAACTTCCATGGGCATATTGAGTGAATTTAAGAAAATTCCTCTCATAACTTAGTTATATACTAATGAAATCAAATTGGCTACATATTTACATGGTACAATGTAAACGTTAAATCAGTTCTGTATGTATGTGTTATAGTAAAATAAATTGCTACAAAGGTTTAAATTGCAGTGAATAATTGTTTGTTAATAATGAATGTAACTAACTGTCTATACTGAAACATACTGTACACAGTATACAATTCACATTAATATGTGCTTACAGGATGTATTTGAAAAGAGCATACTATATTAGTATATTGTACTTTGTGTGGGAGGATCAAAGCGATGCCACTATCATCCATACAGTACTAATCAACCGCATAACTGTACTGTATCAGTCATACAGTACAGTTACGCAGCTAATTGGGCAAATACAGCGCTTAATTGGGCAAATACAGCACACTTGGGAAAATACAGTACAGTTATGTGGAGAATTTATTTAAGGAATGTTACGTAAACAACACACTGTAAATTGCTAAAACCAGCCAAACTAATCCTACAAGTTCGTTCTACAGCTAGGAATAGATTGTATAAACACTTACTGATCGTCTGATCATGAAGCTTTTTAAAGACGACTCCACTAAGACAGCACGATTGATCACGTGCATGACATTGTGACTCGCTAAAACTAGCCAAACTAATCCTATTAGTTCGTTCTACGACTAGAAATAGATTAGTTAAACACTTAACTAATATCCTGATCACCAAAAATCGCAGCGGTTTGAATACTAGAGGAAATCACTCCAAGCCTGATGACTAGGAAGTACAATATAACACTTAAAGTACAGCCTTGCTTGTGTGTACAAAAAATACAGTACTCGGGGGATGTCTCAAGGCAAATACAGCACTCAGCTTCACCTCGTGCTGTATTAGCCTCTCAACACACCCCCTCATGCTGTATTTTCCATACACACATGCAGCGGTGCTTTAACTATAACTTATAGAACTTTGCGTGGGCGAGATCAAAGGAAAAAGTGTACTTTAAATTTCATAAAGTACACTCTCAGCCGGCCAACTGCTTCATTGACCACAAAGAGTGCTTTATTCGTTCAATAAAGCACTCTTTGCGGTGCAATAAAGCACTCTTTGTGGGCAATAAAGCAGAGTTGCCCACGTGCCTTAGTGTAGGCTAATAGCCTACGGGGCTCGCGCCAGTACGACTAATCACCCAAGCCGGTGAAGGCTGATAGCCTCGCCGCGCTGAGTGATCAATCACCCCAGCCGGTACAAGTTCCACCACTGGATTGCTTTTATAGACATACCTAAATGCTTCAATGATGGGTGGGAGAAGGCAACGTTGCTGTTACGTTTGTTAATGTAAACGGACAAGTCCCGGAGATATCATGGAAATACTTCACCATGTGACTCACAATAGAATCGATTGTGGGTTGCGAGCAAAGCCTGCCAAAAGACGCGATGAACGTCTACTATGCCAAACTATGGTGAAATACGCGTGAGTTACTTTGTTAAACTAGTTTATGTGCGTTCAGGCTGCTAATAGTTCGTGCAACGCTTGTTAATTACGAGTCCTAGTGTATGGTGAAGCTACACGACTAGAAAGTTCCATAAATCATTTAAAGCATAGCCTTGCTCGTGCTATATGAAAAATAAAGTACTCGGCCGCGCACCTCGTACTTTATTTTTCATATATAGCACTCGCGGCTATGCTTTAACATATACATACAGTACTGTAGCTACAAACTCATACTCTCACCCCAAAGGTACTGTATCAATTCACACTCATAGAATAGTGAGACCTAGCAGAGGAATGGATACACACAAATTCTTGAAGTACGTGTTTTTGTGGGCTTGTACATGCTTAAACAAAGTGACTAACACCAAATTCTTATGCTCGCACAGTTCTGCGAGATCTGTACTATTAAATTTCCTCTAGGATGCTGCAATAGCCATGACATGATTGTGGCATAAAATGATATGTCATAGCCAATTTAAGTTAGGCTCCAAATCTGCTCCACTTTGTAAAAATTGATTATTGGGAACAAATGCTGCCAGTACGACAGATACACGATTCACACACTGTACATACTATATCCAAGGATTAGTTGCAAACTGTGGATGTGTATCATCCTCCAACATACATAACAAAAAAATTATGTCCTCAGTACATGGGAATAGCTAGGCAATAAGATGGTGTTTAATGTCACATTTCAACGAATCAATAGTTGTAAATTAGGCTCCTTCGATTAGTTGTTTTAATAGTAGTAAAAAGCTTTATAGTGCAATGTTAAAAATACAAACAGTAGTTATATATAGCTGCATGAGCAAGTTGCACTAAAGGAATCTGGTAGCAAGTACCAGATCCTGAGGTTAGTACTTAATTACTTATAATAACTAACTATTGTGTGCATTGGACATGACTAAAACACGGAACAGACTGGGAAAAAAACATTTTCAGGGAAGGAACTTCCCTGAAAATGTTTTTTGCCATAGAACTCAATAAATCGCTGCTACAAAGAATATAACACGTAACAACAGCCTTAAACAAACCTCTAAACATGTGCTCAAGCCACCATTAAACCCTGGGATAATTTACAAAGCGCCAGTCTGCCAGTGTGAGCGCGAAGTTGTCAGTTAGCTACAATTTAAACAAACAAAATAACACAGACTGTATTTGTAGTAGCCAGTGCCTTGCCAGCTGATTAAATACAATGTGCCACGAAGCCTACCTGTCATGAGCTGTCACCTGTAAAACTGAAGATCAGCCATCAAACTAATTGTAGCAATTAACCAGACCACGAATTCCAAGTAACATAGTGTCTTAACAGGTTTAAAGCTTCTTGTTTACACATGCGAAACGAAAGTGCGCTTTTAATTAAATACAAAATGAATTTAATTTCAGACTATCTTTAAAGCGCAGGGCTTAATATCGGCTTGAGCAGATTTCAACATTGTGTTCAGAGCAGTTCAGAAATTTGTTTCAGGTCGTTGTTGCGTGTTATATTCTTTTCTAGCAGCTATACAGTGAATTTTATGGCCAAAAAACGTTTTTCAGGCAAGTTCTTCCCAGTCCGTTTGCTAGTCCGTTTTCCCAGTCCGTTCCGTGTTTTAGTCATGTCCGTGTGCATTAAAGTTTGGTGGCTTGGAGTGTTTAGAACAGATGGTGCAGGGACAAGAAAAATGAAGACTGTGTAATAGTATAGCGGCACAACCCAAAAATTGTGCACTTTTTCATAAAGCCATGAAACTTTCCACATAAACAGTACTCCTCAATACATGTATTTTCAGATATAGTGCCATCGCTGATTTGACCTTTGGTGACATTTGTTACCATTTTTGTACAGAAAATTGATCATTTTTGTCTTTAACTCCCTGAGGCAGTAATTAACTTGTTAAAACATGGTACCAAACAAAAGATCTTGCTGATAGAAAAAACTTGGTTTTTATTTGAAGTCAGTAAGTGATTTCATTCTTAAGTTATGAGTATTTTTATTAGCTGCAAAATTTGATAAATTTATGCACAATTATCTTCCCACAGGTAATTCACACCACAAGGGCAGGTAAATTTATCAAATTTTGCAGCTAGTAAAAATGATCATAACTTTGTAATGAAATCACCTATTGACTTCAAATAAAAACCAAGTTGTTTCTATCAGCAAGATCTTTTGTTTGGTACCATGTTTTAACAAGTTAATTACTGCCTCAGGGAATTAAAGACAAAAATGATTAATTTTCTATACAAAAATGGCCGTAAAAGTCACCAAAGGTCAACTCAGCGATGGCACTATATCTAAAATTTCATGTCATGAGGAGTACTATTTATGTGGAAAGTTTCATGGTTTTATGAAAAAGTGCACAATATTGCCAATTTTGGGGGCTACGCTGCTATACTATAAGTTATCAGGATTAAAGTTCTTCATAAAATGCTGCCATAGAATTTGGATTAACTGAGCTTTGATGGTAAGAAATGGTTTAGTTAAGTCAATTGTAGGTAGGCTGTTGAAAGTTCTAGGTAGTCTGTTGAAGTAAAAATTTCTTTGTTTGTTAGATGATGTGAAAACATGTTCAAGTTTGTTACAGGAAGAAGACCTGGTAGAATGGTGGCAGAAATTGATGAAGGTTCGGATGTCAAAATGATCGAATGGATTTTTCATTGATTTAATAAAGAACAGGATGTCACATAGATCAAAAGTATACATTAATGGTGACAAGTTGAGTTTGATAAAGCGTGTTTTGTAGTCAGAGATGTAGTCATTCAGGATACATTTGGTGGCTCGGCGCTGTATTCTTTCAAGAGCAGAGATATCTTGGATAAGGTAGGGATGCCACAATAGGGAACAATATAGTAGTTGGGATCTAACCAGTGCTAAATAGAGGGTTTGCTTTGTTGTAATGTTGATAGATTGGCTGAATCTATGTCTAAGTAATCCAAGTGTTCTGTAAGCTTTGGATGAAATGTGATTGTAGTGATCTTTCCAAGACAAGTCAGTCAATAAAATAATACCTAGGTCATGATGGGTGTTGCTATACATTATCGAGGAATCGTCTATGTTATAAGAAGTGGTAATTATAAGCTCTGTGTTAAAGGAAAGGTGTCTAAATGTGTTGGTGTTGAAAGATAAGTAGTCATGAGACCAGTTAGATAAAGAGTTGAGGTCATCCTGAAGTTTTAGGGAGTCAAGTAGTTCAAAAATAAATTTGAATAATTTTGTGTCATCAGCAAAAGATAATGCATTGGAGTGATGGATGGATAGGAATAAGTCATTGATGTAAACTAAGAACAAAAGTGGTCCAAGGATACTCCCCTGGGGCACACCTGATAAGACAGGGAGTATTGTTGAGTAAGAACTATTGAGACGTACACATTGGAATCGATTATTAAGATAAGATTTGAACCACCACCACAGGTCACCAGTAATACCAATTTGCCATAGTTTTAGAAGCAGTAAATTATGTGGAACTCAGTCAAAAGCCTTGCAAAAGGCTAAATAGATCACGTTAGTTTGGGTTTTTTGCTCATAGATATGTTTAAGAAACATAAGAAGTTGTTGTAGGGTTGAGCGTCCTTTCATGAATCCAAATCGAGAGGTGGAGATACGATCAAAAATAGAATTGATGACTTCGTTGTAAATAATGCGTTCAAGTACTTTAGACACAATGCAGAGTAAGGATATGGGTCTGTAATTTGAGACACTATTCTTGTTGACAGCTTTGAAGATAGGGATGATACAATGGATCTGCCATTCAGAAGGAAGACAGCAATTTAATATGGCATATGAAAACAGGTAGTGCAAAGGTTTAGTTAAAACAATTGCACAGTTTTTTTAGGACTGCAGGGCTAATTCCATCAATGCCAGTTGCCTTTGTAGAGTCAAGTGATAGTAAAGCATTGTAGACTTCTTCTTCAGTGATGCTGATGGAGTCTAAAGTGGAATTTGTTGAAGGCATGTCTTCAAATTGAGGTAGAGTATAAGTATTCTGGGAAAAGACAGAGTAGAAGTACCTAATGAATAGAATTGCCTTGTCAATATCTTGGGTGGCAGAACTATTATCAAAGAAGACTGTGGCAGGGACAGAAGCTAATTTAGTGATGCTTCTCACATGCTGGAATATTTTTGAGTGGTTACTAAATACTAAATTATGGACTAAATTTGCTTCAAAATTGGCTTTGGCCTGTTGGATGCAATTTTGGAGATTGTTTCCAGCTACATTAATGCGATTAAAACTGTGATAGGTAGGATGGGATTTGTATTTCTTTCTAAGAGTTCGAAGGCACTTGATTTGGTGGTGAATGTTAGAAGTGTACCACTTGGGAAATGAGGAAGAGCTTAATCTAATTTTGGGAATAAACAGGTCCATTCCTTTTGTAATGCTGTTCTTGATAAAGAGCCAGGTGGAATCTATGTCTGATAGCTGTTCACACACAGTAAAATCAACATGAGATAAATAATTGATGAGACCAGGGTAGTTTGCTTTTGAAAAATCAAAGATTAACTTGAGGAATTTTTAATGTTATAAGATCCGTATTTGACTTGACACTAAAGGAGATAACAAAGTGATCAGATGACATTGGCTGGTAGTTTTGAAGGTGAATATATATATACATTGTGCACAATATCTTCATTGTTAGTAATTGTTAAGTCGAGAATATTTCCTTGATTATGATTAGGCTCATTGACTAATTGTTGGAGGTTTAATTGAAAAAGTAAGTCACAAAATTTCGTTGAATTTGAAGAAGAACCACTATAAGTGTCCCAGTCAATATCCGGAAAATTGAAGTCTCCCAATAGAATAATTGGAGTTGATTCACGATCATTTACTAAACTGGTAAGATAACTGTGTAGTAGCTCATGGTAAGTATCAAAACAGTTTGGAGGTATGTATACGACACTAATTATAAATGGATGTGATGTGATGTGGTAATGAGAACAGTTGTGATTTTAACATCAGGTGGGGATTCCAATTGTCTACTGGTGATATTGATGATGGCTGAAAGGCCATACTAACAAGAGTACAAATAGGGGCACAAGCAGCCACCAGGATTTTTGACTATAATTGTGGCAGCATTGTAATCACATGGTGATTGTGGTTTTAATCAGACATGCCAACTCTCACACATTAGGCATGAGTCTCACTCTTTGGCTAGTAATCTCACGCTCTCACGCCTAATCTTGTTTCTCACTCTTTCAGCTTAGTCCTCACACATTTCTCACGCCTCATCGTTAGCCCTGTGCTTATTTGGTTTTTTTTTTGGTCTTCACTACCTAAAATCCTGGAGCTGCACTTGAGTCTAGTCCACTGGTAGTGTTTGAGGTCTCACTCCTAAAATTGTTGAGAGGTTGGCATCTCTGTCTTAACGTTACCATACGTGTCAGTGTGGTTTGTGCAACAAACCTAATTAGTGCACACCGTAATAGTCAGGCAACGTTTGTCATCATCGTCATCAACATACTTTTTACTCTACACGCTCACCATCACAAACGGCGTCATTATCGCACAATTGCCAGTTTGGCTGATCTTTCACGTGGTGCAGCTACAATCTTTGAAGTTTATCTCCGTTTATTTCCGAGTCATGTATTTATGTTAAAAATTTAACGTCAGGGACATCAATACTCCTCATGCTTCTGCCCTCTTATCGATATCATCTCACTGATATCTCGATTATCATCTTATGAAGTATGCTGTCCTAGATGCTGTCGTAAGCCTTGTTATAAATAAAAGGAGGTGTTATAGGCTTATGAAGGAGGGATCATAAGGTAGACTAATGCTTATAGTTATAACGTTGGTATAATAACGTTATAAAGGAGGGGTATTTTTGTTACAAGCGGTGTGCCATATGCACGCTCTGCCTCAGAACTGCCGAGTCAGCTTGCACGTGACAGTGTAGAAACCCCACAGCATATCTATGGTAGTGCAGTGATAGGATAGAATAAAGAGTCAGTTGTGGTCGAGGTTATGGAACGCAAGGTTTTATCATAGATAATAATTATCTATGGTTTTACAGAGTTGTATTTAGCTGGAGGGCGTAGCTACTCACGTGACACAACGATGCAGACGGTTTTTCCCTGTTGCATCATGTATGCATAGCTATAATATCTATGGTGTATGCCCCCACACACTACTAGAATGAAGTAATCGAAACTTGTTTGTGGTACTAGGAATAGTATTCATTGATTTGATGATGTTTGGGGTTTCACGAGGCTTCTTTTTCTCTTTTTTAGTTTATATTCTATTTAATCTGGAAGGTGTTCAGGTGGTCAGTACTCCAAGATGTGAGGGGAGAGCGGAATTGTTTATTGTGTATGACGATAAGCAGATCAACCGAGTTAATGTGAATGGAACTGGTCCATCAGGATCCGTAAGTACGCTTGGTAGAGCTTCTGCGCCAAGTCGGTTGCCGTCCCCGGTTGACGATGAATCACACGCAGGAGAAGACGGCATTTTAATCACGTATGATGACCGTCATGCTTTATTGTTTCCTGCTGGACAACTCGGAAGAAACAATATAGATGTGTTTGATATGGACACTGAGACCTGGAATACAATTGATGTCTACTGTCGACCAGTGGGCGTGGCTTACCGAGGAGACGAAATAGTTGGATTCTGTGCAGTGAACGACAGTGTGCCGATCCCTTGCGTGTCTTACTTTAAAGTCTCCATGCGTGATGGAGTATGGACTGATATTTCAAGACGTGGTTTGTGTAGTTACAGCTTGTCTACAACTAATCTGACCAACCCAGTGATCTTACAGTATGTCAGTCAGATTGGGCATTCAGTGAAACTGTACATTGCTGAACAAGGGACCAGCACATTACATGAAATAGACCTGGGTGAACAGGAATCTGAAACGTATGATTATGGAGACCACGATCTGAAGATTGACCGTCTTGTGCCAGCAATTGCTAACAATGGATCCTTTATTGGAATTCGAATAGAATTATCTACTAATGATTTTCTAAATGGAGTTGTCCACTCATACTTTTCATCTACTACACAAAGTTTTTCACAAAGTGTTATTTCAACTGAAACAGTTGCATTTAACTCGTACAATCTTACCTACCTCGTATCCTTTACTGCTAACCTCAGAACATTGATCGTATTCGAAGGTGGGACAACAAGACAATACTCACTAGTCAGTACTGTAGATGATCCTAGTAAATGCAAGAACATGATTGGACCAGATACTCATTATTTAATCTGTCTTGCACAAGGTAGCCATGGTGTTATGCTTATTAATGTTACCAAATTCCATTCAGATGAGGAAAACATTAGCCAAATCGTACCAACTGGCAATATACAAGTCATCCATATAGAAGTAATGAATGATAAAATGTTTCACTTGCTTAACAGGCAGCAGGAAATTACATTTTATGTCATTGTGGGACCACACGTCGTACCACTAGAAACACTAACAGTTCGCAATACAGGGTTCAGGATTATCAACTCTGCTAGTAACATAAGTTGTGTTGACCATATGCATGGTTCAATCAGTGAATCAAACAGTGATAGTGGCTGGGAAACTGCAGGTTTAATAGTTGGTAGTGTTGTGGTAACTGCAATAGTTGCTGTTAGTGTTATAATTATTCTTTGTGTCTACTATTTTATTGCAAAGCACTGTAAAGCTACTCAAGATCCAAGTCCATGCATAGCTCAGCCTACAAAAGTACCTGTTGCAGATGGAAAACGGGATATTGAAAGTGATAATCTACAACAACCAGCTGCAAATAATGAACCCCTACAATTGGTGAATTTTAATGAAGAACCCTCAGCACAAGGTTTCAGGCAACAACATAATAACACTACAGAATTACCTGAAGACTTTCCAGAAACTTTTCAACTCATGGATCCAGTACAGGCTTCAGACAATGATACATCTATACCTCCACCAACTTCAACTAGACCAAAGCCTGATGGACAACTTTAATGAGCACAAACCATTAATTAGATTTAATTTTTAAATGTATATAGTATATATTACCGTAAATGTATTATTATGTACATGCTATAAAGTTTGTGTCTTATGTAGTACAGTGTACGAAGCACAAGCAACATGTGAAACATGGAAGGCTGAGGGTACCACAAGAGCCCCTCTTACTGCCTATGCTTTGTCTTAAAGGTTGTGGGATGATTGAATGTATACTGAATAAAGTATAGCGATCAGAAAAGGCTATATAGTGGGGCTCCAGGCTGTGGGTTTATATTAATACCAAGTGAAAAGTGCTTTTAGGGTTTCCAAAAAAAATTCTAACTATTTTGCTAACTGCCCCATACAATGTTCACAGTATTATAATTTCATTAATGCTCTATTAGTGTAGCTGTTTCACTATATCCATATACCAACTACTCTATTTGTGGTACAGAATTAAACTTTGTGCAGCTATATTAATGCAGGTATATTTAATGTGTGCATGCACGCCTATACTTAGTACTGGACTGATGGCATAAATGGCACACGAAAAGATTGCTAGAAAGCTGCAAACAAGAAATATATAGCAAAATTAATGATACATTGCAACACATCAACATGTAGCTTTAATAACTGAATCCATGCATGATGTATCTTGGCATGGAGAATACCATACTTTCTGCTGGTTATATAGTTATTAGAAAACTGTGGCAATATAACAAGGTTTCATATACCTACTGGCCATTTCATAATACAAACACCTACTCTGAGACTGCAACGCATGAATAAGCATGCAGACTATTGAGCACTTTGTAAAGTTCATTGTTAACTGGTAGCTATAGCCCAATGGCAGATCCAGGATGGGGCATTTGGGGCAAATGCCTGTGTGTGGAAGAGCCCTACTTCTTTTGATAACACCTTGTCAGGCCAAATCAATTTATATAACTCATGAAGAATGCACCATTTACTGCAAACTCGCTTGAAACACAGCTGTCAAACTGTCACTCACCACCTTCGTATGTTCTAAGTGCCTCTAAAATAATTATAGTGGTGCTGGTGTTTAATACTTCATAATGAAGCCTTCAAACAGCTCTAAAACTTCATAACCAACTGCAAAGACTAGTGACAAAAAATAAGGAGTGATCGTTGCTGTTTTAAAAAATCAATTAATTAACTATACCTGAAACAGACAAGGCCAGAGGAGG
This sequence comes from Dysidea avara, assembly GCF_963678975.1. Lineage (NCBI taxonomy): Eukaryota > Metazoa > Porifera > Demospongiae > Dictyoceratida > Dysideidae > Dysidea > Dysidea avara. The sequence goes on from NC_089280.1 coordinate 6,815,902, forward strand.
TTGGCCATGCATCATAATCCTATGACACTAAATTATGCAACCAAGCATTGTTCTATGTGTTAAGGCTTGTTTTAGCAGCTAGGAAAGCAGCGCATTGTACTGAGAAGGCTTGTAATACAACTGGGACGCTCTGGTATGGATATACAATCCGTCCTCTGTGAAGGTTGAATTAGTTCAACCTTTCCTTTGATATTACAAGATGAATGATGACACATGACCAACCTCCTCTGAGACAAGGCAAAGTGCCTTTGAGTCCATGGACCTCAGAGTGGTTGTTTTTGTGAAATATTTCATGTAAAATACTTAATTAGTTTATAGTGCTATAATGTATTAAACGATATGTTACTGACTACTGAAAACAAACTACACCAAGTAGCTATAGAGAGCAATTCCCAAGTTCTTGATGGGAAGACAGTGCCTAATTCCAATTGGGCAATTGCATAGCTAGTAGCTATGGGTACACCACGAATTCAAATATATCATATCTTAATTTTATATTATTTGTAGGCATGAATGTCCGTATGATGACATTTTTAAATCTCAGCCATTTAAGTCTTGTACCCATGCAGACCACTTTGGCAGTAGAGGATCTGGGAGCACATGCTCCCCCCTTCCAAAATAATTGCAAGCAATTGAAAACTTTAAACAATATCAAATAGAGCAGTCAGTCAAATACTCTATACTGAATAGAACAGTCACCACATGCAACACTTAAGAATCCATCAATGGGCACAACTAGAATTATAGATTGATCCTTTGTATGACAATTGGTTAATATTACTGAACTACTTATGACTGTTACATTACTGATCCCTATAACTCTTGATCAATACAGACTACAGACTACAGAAAGCCTATTTGTGCAGAAAACTCAAAATTTCAGTCAGTCCTGCATGAAATATATAAGTAGCTTTAGCTTCTGGGGGGAAACCCCCCCCCCCCCCCTCAACTCCATACGTTTACAATCCTAGTAGTACATCCCCCTTGATCCACCCATATTTGGGTGAGGGAAAAAGATTCAAAATGAAAGGGCCATTGAATTAATGCCAGTCATATCTCATGATTACGCTATATTGTTTAAAGATTGGATTGTCAAAGTAAGGCCAGGCAAACTTGATTACTTGTTTCTCATCCACAAAAAATCAGATTTTCAGGAGGTCATTTTTCATTATTCATTGTTAAAGAAAATACTCCAAATCAAGTTGTCTGTTACAATAGAGTTTAGCTTATGCCTTTTAAGAACTAGTACTGAGGTGCAAGTGACATTTGCAGTGCTGTAAAATGATAGCTAGCCTTCTTAGCATCAAAATAAGTGTGCACATGATTGGTAACAGCAATATTAAAATTAGAGGCGGTGGGGTATAAAGGGATGCGGGTGAGGATGAGAAACAATCAAGTTTGCCTGGCCTATGATCACAGATAACTGAGACACCCATACAGTGTCTATTATCAAGGGTACATAACAAAATAATGTGTACTCTAGCTATTATCTATTGTTATTTTAATGTGCCGTGAAAAACCTCTAACAAGAGTAGCTATAAAAGTACAGAAAATTAGTTTGGTAAATTAAATAGTCAAATCTAGTCCAGTTTAAACTGTTCCAGTGTTGTGCATGATACAATATCATCACTTAATGAGTTCCAAATTTTACTATGCTCAGACATTAACTCCTACGGTTAGCCACGTGAGGTAACATGTTATTGTTATTTTGCTCAGTAAAGTCTATACAATCACACCTACCTCAGTTTAAGATTACTGTCATGCAAGATCTCAACCACTTCTACGCCAGACTACGGTAGCTCCCAGCATGCTTGTGAAACTGAAAAACGCAGTGACCTTTGATCACTGTACATGAACAGTCCTGATGCAACATACCACAAATTTATAAGTTACTATTTACGAGTCTCGTTATGTGCAGACTTTAACATAGGCGCGCTCCTACTCACGTGAGTTGAGTACCTCATGCTCAACCGTGTTTCTCTGCGTAACAAAACATAACGAATGGCCTTTTGGTGATTATGTTTTAACCATGGACAGGACGGGTATCTAGATCACAAGATGGTATATATCTGTTTACCAGATAGCGCTGAGCTGGCTTGATAGCTTCAATATGGAAGGTACATAACTGGTTCATGTCACTGGCACAGTATATGTGTACACTAAGCATAGTCTCATATATGTGTAGGGCTGAGGCAATCATTTTCTGAGTTGTTTAACTCCAATGTAGTGTTAGCAGCTATTCTGTCCCCTAAGGAAGAGTAAATTAAAATATTGTCCTAAGTACTACAGTGTCACACTCAATCAGGTCAGGCAGTGGTGGGGAATTGCAATAGTCATTAGACAATTCTGCTTACATGCATATGCCTCTATGTCACGGATGACTTAGGTAGAAATGAGTTGAGTAATCAGAAGTATGTGGGATGTGACAATGTGTGTCCACTCTCTACACACATACAATTAAGCGTATAACTTACACTATTATAACCTAATTGAGTACACTTGATCGTTTCTTTGTATTGTACTATACACACTACACATATTCAACTATGGCGATCTAAGAACTGCTTATCCTGGTATCGCCTTTTAAAAATTTCCTTGATTCACATGATCATATGTGTACAGGCTTCGTCACTTCAACTGTCAGTATGAATGTCTGACCGTTCCGCAAAGTTTACATATCAAACATGGAAAGCCTCACACCTCCATAATGCTGTTTAGCATCTGTCTAGTTAATAGTGTTGTTTGTTTGTGTGTGTGTGTGTGTGTGTGTGTGTGTGTGTGTGTGTGTGTGTGTGTGTGTGTGTGTGTGTGTGTGTGTGTGTGTGTGTGTGTGTGTGTGTGTGTGTGTGTGTGTGTGTGTGTGTGTGTGTGTGTGTGTGTGTGTGTGTTCAAGTTTGCATGTGGGTCCATGCCAGGGTTGAAACCAGGTCGGGTCATCTGTACTTATACAATATTTGAGTTTAACTTGGACCAGATTACATGTAAAATGAATTATTTTGTTGGATGATGTAGAAGTATATTAACACACACCATAGCCTCGTCCCAGCTTTACCACATCCACTGATCACGAGTATACATGGAGTCATGCCCATTTTGTGTATTGCAATGTGTAGGAGTGCTCACACCATGCAGTGGCTACCAATTACAATGTGTCATTTGTGAACAAATTGACCTGCCTAATGTAGCCATACTACGAATGTTGGCTTTGGTATTTGCCATAATATGAGTTGTTGTCTATCTAATGTTGTATTGACTTGTTTCTTTGCTAAGAAAATATGGAAAGTTAGCACCTTTATGGTTTCCTGATAATATATGAACACATTGACCCTATTAAACAGGTGGTATTAGGTTGGTCACATTCAAGTTGGCTGGTGACTTTGTTGCATAAAGTGTCAATAGGTCATAGAGATCATCTTCCAAATTTTACCTACCGACACACGACACACACACATACAAACAAGTTTTACTCTTGTTTCACTGTTAACAAATTGCTGAGTCTTGTCTTGGAGTTTTTGTGGTTGATGACATTATGAGACCAATCCAATTACCCTCAGGCTACAAGAAATGACTGCACACAATAAAGTGAGTAAGTAACTGTTGTCTCAGTTACTTAGTGATGTAGTAGAAATACTTTATTGTGTTAAGAGTGTTATGTTTTTCTCTAGCCAATAATAGCAACTGGTGCCAGAAATGAAGCTCCCAAGAAAGATAACTGTCATCATGGCGAAGACACCATTGCTGTATCAATTGTACGTAAATCAACAGTTGTAGTTGTTACGTGTTATAGTTTAAATGGTTGCGAAATAAAATAATTTTTTCTTCTATGATACAAATAGAACTTCATGCGCATGCATTAGGGCTGGGAGATAATTTAGATAAAAAGATATCTGGATACCTAAATCACCTATTGTAAATTAGATAATGATTTTCATTATCAAGATAATAGTAAATCTCCATAATCTAATGTATATCAACCACAGTCAGATGAAAAACCTTTGGCAAGGTATCGAATTAATAGGAACAGGTAATTTTCTGACTTGACAAGGACTTTATGTCAACAAATATGTAAAACTGTGCTAATATTACATTATTATCGAGATAATATCGATTATTGAGATAAAATGGTTGTCACTTATCGAGATACAGGTTTTACTATTATCGCACAGCCCTACCATGCATGCTTTACACGAATGTTACAGAGTTGCTATATGCTGGCTTGTTTGGATCAGATGTGAAATAATATCCATTGTAGTGTTTGAAAAGTTGGCTTAGACGCAACGTTGCATTCTCATGATGCCAACGTGAAGCTTCAGGTTGTAAATAAAGTGACATATTTATACTGTAAGTTGAACTCACTAATAATGACCATGTCAAGTAGGTCCAAAACAAACAGACGGTATCCCTCAGTATAGGACAGTAACCTTGGTTGAGGACAGGATTGATTATTCATTAGTTGGTCAAGTGATTAATTGAATATACTGTAATGTTAACCAGGAAGTCTTACTAAAAGACTTTTCGTCCCTATTATTTTAAGTGGCGGGACTCGTCAGCTGGTAACCACTTTAAACCTGAAACAAATGAACATACTCAAGAACTAAGTCAGCCTACTCCAACAGTTGGATAGCAACTGGGACTTGACAGACCACCCAATCCTCGAGTCAATCCAGAGACCCCTGGTGGATGTGTTGACCTCCTACATATATAGAAATAGAACAAAAACTACAATCTTCAACATAATTCCAACCTTCCTCACCAACATCAGGAGTATCACCAGTACAAAAACTAACACCATAACAAATCACATTATGGAATTATAGAACTTTTGTCTGTGTACATACAACCTACAAGTCAAGTTTACATTACCATAGTAACATTTAGTTCCTCTCCAAAAGTATTTCCATACCACCTTAGTTTCTTTCCAACATGTTGGAAGGGCCTGTCCAATTATTAGAGAAAGAAGGCAATATAACACAAGTATTTCCCAATATATTCCTAGGAAAAATAAGGAAGACTCAAAGTAACTTACTTTAATCTAAATATACGATTCAAATCATACAGTATCTTGCATATGCACACAGTTCAATACACTAAGAATATGCTTCACATGCACACAGTTCACTAAAACATCACACACACACACACACACCCACCCACACACACACACACACACACACCCACACACACACCCACACACATACACACACACACTCTGCATATCCTCTCCTATTATAGATTATACATCACTCACAGTAACTTTCTAGTTTTTACAGCTTTGTCATTATTCTGAAATTTTTTGTCAAATTTAATGCATGCACATACACACATTTCAATACTTACCAATCCCTTGTTGTGATGCTCACTATGCGAGACAATCTCCAAAGTGTCCGAGGCAAAACTTGCTGCCTGGATCAAGCATAGAAACCAGGATTGAGGTTCCCAGTGGTACGGAATTGACAGAATGTATTGTACCAATGTTTTAATCCTCTAATACCAGATAATAGGAGGTTACCACCTCTTATTTGGTGGTTAATGGTACTCCCTGACTGTAAAAGAGAGAGAGGAACCATTATTGAAATAAAATACAAATAATAATAATAAAACGTATGTCACATAAGCATACTTAACATACTACATATGACACGACAACAAGGCAATAGATGGTGCTATACTATCTATGACAAGACCCTTACCATACCCGGATGACACAGATGACCTTTGTTATCACTTGTTAGGAGGTACCCAATGCGCATGCCATCGACAATGTATGATACCCAGTTGGCTGCCAAAAATTTTTACTGTTACTTTTTTTGACTGTTCACACACTAACATTTGACAGCAAAATAATACATTTGGTATTGAATGCCACACATTAGCATTAGCTTAGCATTAGCTTTACAAATTAATACATTGGTTACCATTTGATAGTCAGTGACTTTGTCTAACCATTGATAGGTAATGTCATAATTAAATATATGTCAGGTAACAACACACACTGACATTCGATAGATAAAGCTTCTGGTAAGCATTTCATAATTCACTACACACCTTATCTTTAGCTTAACAACAACACTTGTTACCATTTGATAGACAGTAAACTTACTAAAAATGTGTCATATAGTAGGTAACAACAGACACTAACATTTGATAGCAAATACCACAGGTAAACATTTGATTATTAACAATTTAACATCAGTTCACCACCTCACAATCCATGCTGGTCTCCTTCTTTGCAAAGAGAAGAGCAAACAAAGTTTTCAACCACCTTGTATGGTTGGTGAATTTGCTAGTATGCAGTAATTGCAATGTAACATAGACACTTTAGGACCAACCACCAATAGTGTATTTTGGGCCAGGTTATGAACTAGTATATCTCTACATTATGAAGTTGTATACTATTCAATAAAATATTTCTACTAAGTAACTGAAAAAACACTTACTTTATTGTCTGCAGTCATTTCTTGTAGCCCGAGGGTAATTGGATTGGTCTCATAATGCCATCAACCACAAAAACTCCAAGACAAGACTCAGCAATCTGTTGACAGTGAAACCTGCTCAAATATGCATGTACGCGTACGTGAGTTGGTTCTCGTGTGTGTAGTGTAGAGCAGTGTGTTGTGTGTGTAGTGTAGAGCAGTGTAGTGTGTGTTGTGTGTGTGTGTTGTGTGTATGTCAGTAGGTAAAATTTGGAAGATGATCTCTATGACCTATTGGCAACAAAGTCACCAGCCAACTTGAATGTGACCAACCAAATACCACCTGTTTAATAAGGTCAATGTGTTCAGGAAACCATAAAGGTGCTAACTTTCCATATTTCCTTAGCAAAGAAACAAGTCAACATTGACAGGCAACAACATGCTATAACATTAGATAGACAACAACTCGTATTATGGCAAACACCAAAACCAACATTTGTAGTACCCGACCTAGTTTCAACCCTTGCATCAGAACTCAAAATAACGAAAAAGTTATGCACTGCAGTGATTGCAAATAAAATTAAAAATAATAAAAATCCCTGCAGTTGCTGACTATTGATCTGCAGTGCTACAACATACATATTGAGGGATGCAGCCAGGTTGGCATACACCAGTGTGTAGATAGATGCCATACTAGGGTGTCTAAAAGCATGCTGCCATGAAAATTAGATCCTCTGAAATTGAATCAAAAAGTGATTTCAGCTGAAAACTGTTAACATTTGATTGCCAATACTATGACACATGAATATTATTTCACATGCTAGGCAGTAACTATCGACCATAGCAAATATTGGTCAGCTGTAGGAGGGATTTGAACGGAAACTGCAGACTGCCAACTGTCATTTGAACTCTGTGGACCCACATAAACATAGCAGTCACCCCGAACTTGAACACGCACGCACGCACATACACACACACATGCACACACACACACGCACGCACACACACAAACACTATTAACTAGACAGATGCTAAACAGCATCATGGAGGTGTGAGGCTTTCCATGTTTGATATATAAACTTTGTGGAACGGTCAGACATTCATACTGACAGTTGAAGTGATGAAGCCTGTACACATACAATCATGTGAATCAAGGAAATTTTTAAAAGGCAATACCAGTAATTCTTTGATCGCCATAGTTGAATATGTGCAGTGTGTATAGTACAATACAAAGAAACGATCAAGTGTACTCAATTAGGTTATAATAGTGTAAGGTGTATGATTGATTTTACATGTGTAGAAAGTGGACACACATTGTCACACCCCACATACTTCTTCTGATTGGGCCGTGGACATTCAACTTATTTCTACCTAAGTCATCCTCAACATAGAGGTACATGGACGTAAGCAGAATTGTCTAATAACAATACAATAATGTCAAGAAAAGATAATAATAATATAAATCAATAATAAACACTCAAACCTCGGCTCAAACAGTGGACAGAGAGGCAAACTCTGCCCAATCCTAAGATGAAGGAATTGTTGCCACTACAGAAGTAGCGTTGCCAAGTTGTACATCAGTGGCAACCTTCTGAACCAAAAATTGGGTGGCCCTATTATCACCAGACTGTTCCATTACCCGGGGAACCTATCCACTTCACTAATGAGCATGTACATAATCCCCAAGCACCCAGGGTCTCAACACATAGAGGGGAGAAGTGAAATGATGGAGTCAGAGAAGAATACTTTCTGAACTTATCTGACTCTGCAGAGTTTGCCAGCCAGCTGGCACCACTAGCAGAAGTAGATAAATTAGATGGAGCCAGGGTGTCTGCACAGGTAAAGTCCCAGAGACAGGGTAAGCTCTGTGACCAAGGAATCAATGACATACCATCTGGCCTCTTACCATCATCACAACACACACTGACTGGCTCTAATGACTATTGCAATTCCCCACCACTGCCTGACCTGGGTAGGTTGAGTGTGACACTGCATTACTTAGGACATTATTTTAATTTACTCTTAGGGGACAGAATTGCTGCTAACACTACATTGGAGTTAAACAACTCAGAAAATGATTGCCTCAGCCCTACACATATATGAGACTATGCTTAGTGTACACATATACTGTGCCAGTGACATGAACCAGTTATGTACCTTCCATATTGAAGCTATCAAGCCAGCTCAGCGCTATCTGGTAAACAGTGTTGGGAGTAACGCGTTACGTAATATTATTACTTTTGTGGTAACAAAGTAATATAACGAAATACGCTATAAAAACAGGTAATATAACGCAAGATACTTTACTTACAAATGTAACGCGTTACCTAAGTAATATAGTTACTGTAACGAATCTAATATTACGTAACATTATTACTACAAGTAACGAAGTTACTAATCTCGTTAGTAATCCGCTGAGTAACGCCTAACCACAACGAAGTAACGCGGCCTACTGAATGAAGCTTATTCACTAGCTTCTTACTTATAACCAAGATTTGCACATTGTCCAACAACACAATCATGTCACGTGATAAGGTGGTAGTTTCACACGTGACAGCTTAAGGCTGTGGACACAAAGTAATATAATATGTAATATTATTACAGTTACTTTACTTTATGGGTAATATGTAACTGTAACTAAATAGTTCTGTTGCAAGTAATATGTAACTAGTTACTTTTACAAAGTAACTTGCCCAACACTGCTGGTAAACAGATATATACCATCTTGTGATCTAGATACCTGTCCTGGCCATGGTTAAAACATAATCACCAAAAGGTTATTCGTTATTATATTATTTTGTTACGCAGAGAAGCACGGTTAAGCATGAAGTACTCAACTCACGTGAGTAGGGGCGTGTCCATGTTAAAGTCTGCACATAACGAGATTCATTATGAGTTATTTACTGTCTCACGTGCATATGCCAGACGGTTGCGGCATATTTTATGATGACTACTATGTCTCGGCCCAGAGTCTCGGCCTCTCACAGCTAGGCGCTTATAATTATCAATCGATAAGCGCCGCGTGAAGAAAACAGCACTGATAACAGTAACCCCTCATCACCACGGAATGATAATAACAGAACTGTAATTACACACGGGCCCACCTGATCCTCAAATATTCCATGAAAAATCCAACACCACTCCACGGATGACAAGCGAGCTGTAGTAATCTCACCCCAGTGGTTGACGCCAGCATTGACATGCATAAGTAGAGAAAAAGAGGAACAATAACATTGAGCTAGTTATCCAACCAACTAGCTAACTATTCAACCTTAAGCACAAGAATAACAACTATTGGAGGCATACAAATTACAACATGTGACACTGACACACACACACACACACACACACACACACACTTACGTACGTACATTCCATTCAAGTAGCTACAGTGTATAGACACCATAGGATCAGACCATAATTTTTTAAAGCCACAACTGATACATTCCTGAATAATGCAGAAGAAAAAACTTACAAATTCACTAATGTGCATGTACAAAAAAATACAAACTGATTTAACTTGTTTTAACTGAGTGAAAGATTGTAATGGACAGAGTCAGATCAAGACCAACAGCCAGGATGAGGATGTCTCTGACAACGACATAGAGGTCCAGCCTGTTACAACTGGCACGCCAGCTGCCACTAACGACCTGATGTCATCATCCCTTGGAGGGAGAAGGTCACTGATACATAATGGTGGAGCCTCTTCATCAGCAGCAGCCATTGCTACTGCTGTCACCAGCCCCACATTGGATACAGCCACTCCTACAACATCATCAAACGGCAGCAGCAGTTGTGAGAATGGCAGAGATGATCATGATCATGATCATGATCTATTATTAACACAACTCATTGCTGATGAGCAGCCAACAACCAACTCAACATCTACTGAACAAGAGAACCAGCTCCAGCTGGAGAAAGAACTAGTGAAAATTAGATTTCAACTAGCCAGGTCAACAAGCCTAGGAGACATACAGTAGTGAGGCAATCAGGATGGCACTGGCCCCTGGCAGTGTACCACCTGGAAAAATTGAGCCAAATATCATGTACAAAGACGACAGGGAATTCACCCCCAAGTGGATACAAAAACTGACTACGGCTGAACAAGAACTAGCCGCAACTATTATGGAGCATCTAACCAAACTAATCAAAAATGTGATAGTCACATCAGGAAGCTCACCAGTGAATCCCTGGCCACAATGAAGAGACTTGATCCAGCCATGCCATCACCCACTTCAGGGAGACACTGACTATGGCCAATGAGAAAAGACTAAAGTAAAATAGAGACATAAAAAAGAGGTAACTACAGTCGAACAGAACAACAGGTGGCACCCCACCCCCCAAAAAGCACAGGCCGGATGAGGAAGGCCATCAACATTTTGCACTATCATAATGTATTTGTACAATTAATTTTCACTGTAATGTAATACCTAATGTCCGCACAATTATTTGCTAAATTCATAACTAATAATTATTAATTGTGAACTTCTAAACACCGGTATATATCCAAAATAATTTGGGACATATCTTCAAATACTTGGAAATACGATGACCAGTGGAACTCCATTGGAACATAATTCAAAGGCGTCCATATCAGAGAAATGTTAACAATGAACACAAGCTAAAATACTTACAAAGGTCACAAAAGGTTTCATAGCAACCAATCCACATTTCGATGAAAGGACCACTATGTTCAGAGCTTTCCAGCCCCCTCTCCCCCCCCCCCCCCCCCCCCCTTAATCTGTGCTACGGTAACCAAGCCAAGGGTGATTCCAGTGAAAGGCCTATGGAGTGGCTGGTAGTGCACTTCCAAAAAAAGCCCTAATACAACTTATCTTCACCAGGATCTTAATAAATATTACAATAGGATCACAATACTACTACCCTATACATTTAAATTCTACTACCCGTGCGTTGAGCCTGTACACGTAAATCCTTCTGGAACAGTACTTGGGGCTGTCTAAGAGTCATAGATATAGAGGCAGTGGTACTTGTAATTATAATGAACAAAGCACACTAGGCCCCATTTAACAGTTGAGTAAACCACAGCAATGTGATAAGTTTCTTGTTTAAGGAAGCAACAAATTGGAAATTGCAGAAACCTTTCGATATTTAACCACTGGTCTATGCTGCCTCTATCTCACACACATGCACCCACCCACCCACCCACACCCACCCCACCCCCCCCCCCCCCCCACACACACACACCCACCCACCACACCACGCACACGCACACGCACACCACACTACACAAAGCAAAGTTGGCTGCCATGCTGGCATGGTCATGCCTACCCAGAGTGAATTACTCAGGCACTAGTAGTCAATGCTGGCATATCCTCCAGGGGATTGCAGGAGGCTATGCCATGTCTCACAAGTGAAGGTGTGTACATGAAGTCCCACCTTGGCCTTCACCTGTATGTGAGGCATGAACAGTTGGTATTTGTTTCCCCAGGTACCCATTGATGTTACAGCTGGGTAAGCTACTTCTCCAGTTGACACCAGGTCCCCTGTTATACAGTTGGATATACTGGAGCAATGTGAGTTAACTTTCTTGCTTAAGGAAACAACAACAGAAACTGGGCATAACCAAGCAATGAACCTGCAACCTTTTGATTACACGCATGCACGCGCGCATGCATGCATGCGCGCACACCCTGAATGGCCTGTCAGTTGACAATAGCTGTGTAATGGATCTGAAGAACTGGACCTGGCACAACCATAACCTGACACAACATCAGTGGTGCAGGACGAGATACCTTGCAATGGAAAAGTTTGCCACACCCACAGTGGAACTCCCACACACATGTCTAACAGGGGGTAGGACATGATGTCATAACGTATGTGATTTCAGTGAAAAGTTACATAATTTAATTGAATTCTGATGATAATTATATAACGGAAAACTAATGTACCAAGCTTCTAGCATCATTGTAGACGCTGAGGTCGATTACATTAACTCTTAACGGTAACTAGTATAATGAGCAATTACACAAGTCTGAATGATGTGCTATTGCAAAACTCACCATAAGATCACTGGAGCTTGATAAAGCTCAGTAGATAAAACAATTTCTACATTAGTGAATTATCATTTTTGACAATTACAATACTAAACTTTAAGGTGAACTAGAACTACATTCTATTGACAAAATGTACAGTACAGCCCACATCACGCAATTATCATGACGTCATGTCCTACCTCCTGCATATCCAATACCCAGATTATGCAAAAAATATATAGTCCAGCCACTCAGCACGTAGACTTTACAAATAGAGTGTACAGGTGCTGAGTGCATATTCAAATTAACTTGGCCATTTGTTAATTCTCTAAAGTGACAATTGGCTTGTTGTGGGTGAACTGATCAACTGACATTTGGATCAGTATTTCATAAATGGCTCAGACCACGGAGTGGTTGCCAGCTATTTGGAATTATATGAAGAAGGTGAAGTTGAGCATATCAACGGTGTTTGGCCAGTTCTCTCAGTTGAACAGCTTTTCACAGTAAAAATTATCCTCCGGATAAAATAAAAACCCACAATCGAACCACCCACTTCAGCCTTTTGAATAGCTGCAACCATTCCCCACGGGATGGGTGGGTGGGACCGTTGACATGCTCAACTTCACCTTCTTCATATAATTCCAAATAGCTGGCAACCACTCCGTGGTCTGAGCCATTTATGAATTATAATTCAGAAGGCTCAGTCTCACATATCAATGGTGTTGTTTGTAGCTGGTTGACTGAGCACCACTCTGCTGAATGATGGGTTGTCTGTCGGTCTATAGTAAAATCGTTGAAAAGTTGACTCAGAACTCCAATCTGAGGTGGAAATCCCTGCTGATGCCGCTGCAGACGAGGAGGCTCCTCTGACAGAGTGAGCACCAAATATTGAAGTATTAATGCCTGAAACTTCCAGTAAGGACTTGAGCCATCTAGCCACAGTACTTGAAGACACCGCCTTATGTGGCTTGATGATTGCTACCAACAGTTTGGTTTCCCTTTCCCGAAGGGGTTGTGTTCTACTCTCATATTCCTTCAAGGTTGACACTGGACACAATCTACTCCCTCCAGTAAGAGAGGGAAAAAAGAATTTGTAATCTGTGATGTGGACCTTGACTGCTTGGCCAAGGTGCTTAGATAAAAACAGACTCCGTCTGGCTTGTACACCCGTTTGGATATATCCAGTTTTGACAAATCAGCTGATCTTGATGGGCGAGACAATGCAAGCAGCATTGTCACAGGCGTTTCAAGGACAACATCTGATTGTCCCCTAGTGTGTCAATGTAGTTTAGCACTTTCTGAACATCCCAGGTCTGTGAATAACGTGGCAGTGGAGGTCTGGCATGGAAGACTCCCTTTACAAGCCTGCAGACCAGGGAGTGTTGGCCAACTGTGTAGCCATCGATCTTCTCATGAACTGAGGAAATTGCCAACCGATAGGCATTTACAGAGCTGTATTGGTATCCCTCCTTGTAGAGGTATGCCAGGAAGTTTGCCACCTGGGCTATAGGGCTACGAAAAGGATCTGAACCCCGTTCAGAACACCAGCAGTGCCACTTAGTGAATAGTGAGTCATGGGACTTGTTTGTTTTAATCCTCCAGGAACTAAGCATAAGTTCTGTAGCTTCCTCCGAAAGTTGTTGACCTCTGTACCTCTCCCTGAGATATGCCATACGGCTAGTTGTGGGAGTATCAGCGAGATGTCCCTGTTGACTATTATCTCAGTTTCTGTTGTTATTAGTTTGGGATAATCCACCAACATGTATAGGAGTGTGGGATACCATCTCCACACTGGTGCTACCAGCACTATGTTGGCTTGTTGAGTCTGGACCTGAGAAAGTGTCCGGCCTATCAGATTCCATGATGGGTTGGCATACCTCTTGATGTGGGTCCACACTTGGAGAAATGCGTCTGTTGCTTCTGCAGATGGATCTGGCCGCCAACTGAAGTAGCGTGGGCGCTGGGATGAAGCGTGGGCGCTGGCCGCGAAGTAGCGTGGGCGCTGGCCGCCAACTGAAGTAGCGTGGGCGTGAGCGCTGAATTATTCCAGAAGTCACTTGTTCCAAGTGTTCTTCTGGAATAATTTTCCTTGGCTTGGCCGTCCTCTCTGGGCTCCTCCCCCTCCTTGTGTCGGCTTGCGAGAGTAACCCCCCCGGTTGTTGGGGGGGGGCCTGGTCAAAAAAAACGGCTTGGACGTGCCAAGGGTGGACCTCATTGCCTTCACTTGATCCACATGCTGCTTCGACTTTTGGGCAAACTCCGGTCCAAATAAAGAGGGCGACGCTTCTCCAAAGTTTGAGTCCTCCTCGACCAGTGGGAGCAGTGCCTTATTCATCTGTGAGATGACCTTTGTGCGTCGGAGGTGACTGATTCGAGCACTGGCATTGCCCAGTAGCTTAACTGCATCTGTGGCAGCACTAACAGTTTCCTTTGGGACGTCCTGCTTTGTTTCCAGGATGGCACTAAGTGGGGCAAGGGCATCAAGCACGTGGGATTGAATTGTAGCCAACTCCTTGTCCACAGCCTTGGTTGCTGGTGGTATCTCAGTCTTGAGGTAGCTATCCAGCTGAGGTGTCCGGGATGCTGTCACTTTAGGAAGAGAGTACACATTCCTTACTTTCAGGTGGTCTGCATACTCCAGCCTACTGGTACAGGCTTGTGAGATAATAGACCCCGTCTCCTCAGACACTACGGCTACGTTGGTGGGGGGAGCTTGGTGCCTACCCGGTCCCATGGGCTCAATGTCGGAGTTGTACTCCCACTCAACTACCTCACTGTATTGAGGTGTATCAGGAATGTCCTCCCAGGATCGGGTCCTCTCACGAGTGGGACTCCTTGAGTTTCTGTCATGGCGGCCACGTGTTTCTCCCCGAGGTGGCGATGCCGATCTACTCCGAGATCGCTCAGGTAAGGAGCTGGGGTTCTCTCTCCGAGAGTGTGACCCACCTCTGTGGTCCGAACTACTCCAAGATCGTGACCTCGAGGGTGAGTGACGTCTATGGCGCCGGCGAGACTGCCACTTGCCATGCTTCTTCCACTTCTCCGAGCGA
Source organism: Dysidea avara (assembly GCF_963678975.1). NCBI lineage: Eukaryota > Metazoa > Porifera > Demospongiae > Dictyoceratida > Dysideidae > Dysidea > Dysidea avara. The sequence goes on from NC_089280.1 coordinate 6,831,361, forward strand.
TGCTTCAGCTTATTCAAGTCATTCTGTAAGCCGTCGAACTTGTCTGAAAGGTTTTTGACTAGAGACTCTAGTTCAGACATGACCGTTCGAAATTAACTGCGAACACGTGTTTCAGCTAAGAAAAAGGTCAAAGTGGGTGGTTCGATTGTGGGTTTTTATTTTATCCGGAGGATATTTTTTTACTGCGAAAAGCTGTTCAACTGAGAGAACTGGCCAAACACCGTTGATATGTGAGACTGAGCCTTCTGAATTATAATGAACTGTTAGACTAGCTGATTGCAATTAAAGATCACCTTATCATTAAGTGGTCATGCAAAATCACACAACTTCTCAAATGAACTCAACCTACTACACATGTAAGCCCCAGAGAAATGTTGTGTTAGGATGGTAACTGTGAATTCAGAGAAATGTTGTGTTTAGTTGGTAACTGTGAATTGAAAAGAGACGTGTGTTTATTGGAAAGACAGAAAATATCAGCTTGAGAAAAATATGTCATGATGTGTACACTGTACAGTGGAACCTGCTTAATATGGACGCAAATGTGCAGAGGGATACTTTAGGACCTTAACTATGTGTCTGGATTGTGTATGCGTCCTCAAGTGTCCACATTCCTCATCAGTATGAGGCTATATAATATTCAAATACTGGTGTATTTTAGTGGATGGCAGCCATATTGTCTCAACAAGATGTGCCTGTCAAACTTGTTTTTCACACAATACATGTACAGTTGTACACGTACAAAGAAAGCATCTCTTAAAGCTGACATTTGAGAAGGTTAAAGGGTTCGGTTGAACTTTAGTTGGTAAGTTAGAATGTCTGCTAGTAATTGGGTTGTCGTCACATAAAAGTTATAGTGACCATCGAACCACGTATCTGTTTACATGCGTGTCTGCACTAACACGACGCTTCTTCTAACTTGGAACACACAAAGAGCTAGTATGTGTACATGTGTGTGTTGTTATGTCTGTGCAAATCTATCTTGGATAAGGCCATTGTTTTCTCTCACATTTTTAATCGCTACCCACATCCTGTTTTCAACAATGTCTACATCTGACCACAAGCTTTCCTTCTAAGTGTCTATTGGTGTAGTAATGAGATCATTTCAGGTCCTTTTCAGGTAAAGTATTTATATAATCTCTCTGGACTTTTAGCATGGATATTCATATTATCTTCCTGTGATAAATGCCATTCCTGAATGACGCGTTATTGTTTAGGCTGATGGCTATTTCCTGCAGTATGTAAATACTTTACCACAAAATGAAGTTGTACTGTAAGTGGATTAAAATCTCCTTAACAGGTGTACCAGTGCTGCACGCTCTGTATTACCAACCCCAAAATCAATGCACGCTCTGTATTACATGGCATAGTTGCTAAGCCTCAGTGTTGACCACCAAGATGTCAAGGCTGAACATGCTCTGTTCAAAGGTGTAGAAATTGCAGTGGTGTATGTATCTAGTTGGTCAAGGGGTAGTCACTTCCATACCGCCAGTTGATACACTTGCGACCGGGATCAAGAATTTTGATCGTCGAAATTTTGCCTTGATCGCTTGATTACACTTGTAAAAGTGCCTTGATTCTTGATAGTCTACCGTAAAATACTAGTAAATTATCGTGTTGCTAAAGTTAGCTTTGAAAGGTGCTTGATCGTCACTTTTGCGGATGTATTGATCGCTTGATTCATTGTAAAAAAGCCCTTTGATCGCTTGATTAAACCTTGATCCCGGTCATAATGCACCTATCAATGTTATCCCCTACCTACCCCCTCCCGGGCGTAGTGGGGGAAATGGTGGGGATTTGATTTTTTGAAAAATCAAATTCTCCACCCGTTGGGGAACGACTAGTGGTCAAATCTCCATGTAGTATGGCTGTAAGGTACTTTAGGAAACAGGTCAATTCCTTTAGCTTGCAAGTTAAAACAAACGCCTAAAATTTCGAGCGGTCAAATTCCCCACTAGTGGGGCAGAGTTTCAGATCAAAATCCCCCACTAATCCCCTAGTAAGCCCGGGAGGGGGGTAGTGGGGCTTAACATTGATAGGTGCATAAGTGTTTCAACAGACGGTACTGAAGTGACTACCCCTTGTTGGTGTGTGAGTGCACACATTTAATACCTGGCAGTTGATAGTCATATGTCTTCATCCTTGCCTTAATCAACCATTTCACGTGTCAGACAGGTTTCAAATGCCTCTTATTCTTTAAACAGTGCGCAGTAATAAGAACGCAAAAAACGCCTATAGGCGTTTACAGCGTTTCCTGTGTACTGTATAAGGTCATTAATATTTTTTGTGGTCAAGTGATCGCATAACGAAACCCCTAGATGATGACCTCGATGATGACTTTGTCAGGCTTCGGCAAATTATTAATCGTCTTAGTATTTGTGACATCCGAGGTAACGCTAGCGTTAGATGCATCGACAGATACACAGTGCAACGGGAGTGCAGTGTTGGATGCCGTGTACGACAATGTTAACAAGCAGTTTGTGCGGTTGCACATAGAAGCAAGCGCATACAGTGAATACTCGGCGGCAGTAACAGCTTCCACTGCTAGTTCAGCGGCTGAATTGTCTCAAAGGCGATTAGATGCAAATGAAGATACTCATTTTGACGATCACGCTAGCGATAGTAACGTTCACTTATTTTCTGGACCAAATACTGTGGAGATGTTAAGTGTTGGTGACAAAGAATGGAAGAGTATAGAAGTGCATTGCCAACCGGCCGGGATTGTCCACCGATCACCCTACGAAATAGTTGGATATTGCGAGCTGAACTCCACCCGTGTGCCACTTTGCGTACAATACTTCACGCTGAAACTAAACGACAATGGAGACTGGTCTGATGATTCGAAGTATGGTTTATGCAGTTATATGCTATCCACAACTAACTTGACAAGTTCAGTCATTCTGCAGTTTGATGAGCCATATGGTTTAGCACAGGTGCTATATTTTGGGGAAAGAGGGACCAACAAGTTACACGAGATAAAACTAGGTACACAGGAGACTTACGACTACACGGCCCCCAACTATCAAGGTCTTGTTTTGATGATTGATCGTATTGTACCTGTAAGAAGTGGGACCTTCATTGGAATTAGGATAGAGTTAACTAATGATAATACCCCCAATGTTGTGTATCACAGACTTTTTTCATCTTCTGAACACCGTTTTGTGGGTGAAATCACAAAAACTGACACAACTGCTTTTGACTCAAATAACCTCAGTCGCCTTGTGTCATTCACTGCTAACCATGACAAGATGGTTATATCGGAGAATGGTACTTCAAAACAATATCAACTGGTGTCTGCCTTAGATGATCCCATCCAATGCAAGAATTTGGCTGGACCAGATAGCCATTACCTAATATGTCTTGCTGGTAATGGTCTTAGTGCCATATTGGTTAACGTCACCAATGGTACCAGTCAAATTATTCTGCTTGGTGATTCACTGATTTACAAATTCGGGACACTTGACGAGAAAACTTTCTACTTTTTAAACATGCAGCAAGAGTTGTCATTTTACCTGATTGACAAGTCAAGTGCTTTGTGTATTGGAACTTACACAATCCCTCCTGGTGCCAATCTTAGACTTCTGGAATACAATAGTGGCACGCTAAGTTGCAGTGATCACAGAACAGTCAATAATAAAAGCAACAGTAACAATGAAATTGATGTTTTTGCCATAAGCATTTCCATTGGTGTTATCTTTGCCATTTTTGTGTGCGGTGTAGGTGCTGCATTTGGTTTGTGGAATATACCATCATTTAGACATCAACTAGGACTTCTCCACAAGGAAAAAGTTATGAAAATCCCACCATTGTTAAGTGATAGCATTGAATTGGACATACCGAAGCAAGAAAGCATTTTAGATGAGCAACGAGGTGGGTCTGTACCTGTTTTGATTGGTATGCATGACAGTCCACCATACTGTCAAGAACCACTTAAAGATACTGCTCCACATGGCGCTGGAAAAATGTTTGTTCGTCCATCCTTTGATGCCATCCCAGAATTGGAGTCTCCCCCAAGAAGGATTGGTTCTCCAACCACTTCACGATTTGTTGAAGCAGATACTGTGCAATCAGCAGTATCGTGTTCTGAAAAGGAATGTATCGAGACTTGCTCCTGAGGGAAAGTGACTATACGTAGCTACTAACAGTTTAAATACTATACTTTAGACTGCAACAGTTAAGTCTCCTATGTGCAATTGTGTCAATCTTGTGAATGAATAATATGTGTCAGTAATTACACATAATTTGTCTCTACTATGGGTGTATAATAAATTTGGTAGTGGTGTTTCCCTAACTTTAAGCCTTCAAATTCATCCTATTAAGAGTGGTTACAAACTCATTATACACTCTTATCACAAACGTACTGTTCTGGTATACTAATGGCTATTTGTTACTGGCTCAAACATCATTGCACAGAAAGGACTAGTCTTGCAGGCTGGTATTTTGTGCTCTAATTTATGGATTTATGCATGGGTTATAAACTGTTCATCCTTTTTTTCTAACTGGAACCTGTTCATTAAATTGAAACAAGGAATGTTTGTGATACAAGTTTCATCCCTTTTAAACACTACAGCTGGACTAAACCTAGTGGTTTAATTTTGTAAAACACATGCATGATTCTTTTTTGAACTGTTATGATAATTGTAAATGGGAAAGAACCTTGTGGGTAATTTAATACATATCAAATAACAAAGCTATGAAGGTGTGAACATGTTTCACTGAGACCTTGTATAGTAGTTGTGCTTTGGATCTACATACCTTATATAGTCAAGTGTGTGGTTTCTATAATCAGAGCGGCCAATCATTACAATTCACAGGTGTATGACAAGTACAGGACAGATAATGCTATTAATTTTAACATACGTGAGAAAGCAGTTGCCCACCCATCTGTAATGTCAATTGGCACCTGGGGAAGCAATTGCCTAGCTGTCCTTGTGTTGGGGTCACTGTGAAACTTTGGGTTTTGTGACCTCTCTCCAGGAGACCTGGACAATCAGTCCTCTTGCAGATTACTAGTCCTGCCCCAGAGTGCACAAGACTTGAGTACCTGATCATGAGCAGTGCATATAGTTATCATACTTCACTGGGCGACAAATACGTAGCTCATTATATTCAAACGTGCATGTGTGTGTGCACACGTGCCATATGCATGTATGTGCACAGGTGTGTGTTCGCTAGGGCAGGGACAAATATAGTTTGAACATACAACTATTCATTAGATTCTTGAACCACTATTCAAAGACTGTTTCGCTTACTTAACTACTGAAGTTATCCATCCATGAGTGTTCATATTAATCCCCACTCCTGCATTGGTTTGTAATTTGGGATTACGTGACCGTTGTCAATAATCTTTTAAGGTCAATTATATCACATGAAAAGTAACCAATCGAAAGCCATTATAGACTGAGTTTAAATTAAGTTGCAGTCAGTCTATCTGATTCACAGTCATTCATGCCCGTATCAGTAGACCTGAGGTGGTAAATTGTTTGGCAACACATCATATTTAACAGCAAAACCTACTAACGGAGCTGTTAGCACATATGTTACGTATTCGTCAGTGAAAGAACCATCCTTCACAACCTCGAGTCTACTGAATAAGATATAGGCATGAATTATGGATAACAAATACTCAGATTTAGCCATTTCAGGGGATGGTCACTTCTATACTGGCTGCTGAAATACTTATGACTGGGATCAAGATCCAATCATAGGAGGGGCTTTGTTGCAGTGACTCAAGCTGTACTCAGAAGTAACAAACACTTTCGAAGGCCAACTTTTAGCAACATGATAATTTTACAGTTGACAATCAAGAATCAAGGCTGTTAATAGGTGATCAAGGTGAATTTTGAAAATCAAAATTCTTTATCCCAGTCACAAGTGTATCAACTAGCAGAGTGAAAGTGACTAATCCTTGCATTTTCATACACACTAATATAACTATACAGGATGTACACATATTGCAAATTTGGCTACTTGATGAACACAAAATTACCTGTAATATGTACACAAGTTTTGCAAATAAAGGTTACTTTACGACTGTATCATAGGAGAACAAAAAACTTTGAAGACAGTCAACAACCAAAGTTAGTATGCATACACATACCACTGCATTTGTTTCACTACAACTGGTCATTAATAGTTCATTGAAAATGCATAATGACTATTTTTTCTACCAGTTAGAGAGTTGTGAGTACACTCATTATCAGTTAGTCAACACTTGCTGCAAGATAAGCAAATAACTACACACAATATGTAATAACAACCATGTACTTACTTAGCCATAGTGTTCACAAATCTGCTTTGCTGGTCTACACTATGAGTCCATTAACATGTGCACGTAGTATTTGTATGTGCATGTGCTGACCTGACGTATAGTGCAGGGATGGATGCAGACTTTTGGTTCCACTTTGAGGCATTAGTACTAGTACTGTGAGTAAACAATGCAATATTTCACTGCATGTTGAATCCTGGGAGGATTTGTAATCCTACAGCCATCAGCACAATAAATGTTTTTAACACATGTGGAGGTGTTGGAAGAGGAGGTAAATGAATGGTTTTAGCCACCAAAAAGTAAGTGCTACCTTTAGTGATTGGCTGCTTAAAAGGTAATCCCATAAAAAGTGAATACTAGCTGTGAGTAAGGCTCATCAAAATAGCATGGAACCCGATCTGCCTCTCCAGTTGATGGCCACCTACATGTGGCCACCTTTCTACTAATAAATAATCTATGTAGTGAATACAATGCCTGAGGTGTCTGTCTTGAAAGGCCACCATTCTAAAGGATAGAGGTGACCATTACAGACAGGTTCCACCAAAGAAAGTAAACAAACACACACTCATCAATTATCACAACGGGCTAATCATGCCTAGCACTAGTTACATAATCCCATATTGTAATATAGAAAGAATGTTTTAACAAGAATGTTTAGGTGAAAAAAAATCAACTATAAAATGATCGCTGTCAGCAAACAATAATACTACATACTACATAGCTGTTGATTCATTTCTCAATGGTAAAAGTGCATATGACACATGTTTTGTACAAATAAAGTGCATTAACAAGACTGGATCTAGATCGATGAAAAGGGTTTTGGCATTTATACAGCACAGTGCAATACATATTTGGTAACCGACACCAAAAAACTGGTGTAGTTTAATTTGGAATGTACCATTCACAAGCAGAGGAGGTTTGAAGCATGCATGTGGATTTGAATTGGAAAAAAAAACTGGACTTCCTTAGGTGCTAAAATGCCTTTCGACTGATGAAATACGAGTACATGACAACGGTACTTTAAGTCCCACTGAATAAGTTTAGTCTTTGAATCACATGAGATCTTGCACCAGGCCAATAGATGCAATAAATGTCTTTGTTGACAAGCTAGAAGACAGAAAGAGGAGTCCCACTCAAGAAAATAGTATGAATAAACACCCAAAAAGTCATCCTACGCTAGTCAGGGATCACATGAGACTAGAAAGATGAAAAAAGCCTCTAGACAAATGATGGCCATTATGAAGAAAATTATAAATGAGTATCATGGCCACCATTCAATGTTGCTACCCTCCTCCAACGCTATACCCCATCTTAACATGAAAAAATTTGTGGTACTTATTACACTTCCAACTAGGGGTGGGTGGTATTAATCAACATCATACCAATAAATATTGCAGTGTTAAATGCCCACTAAATATGTACAAGCTTCCATTGTATCAACAACCTCATTGTAGACTAGGCAGTACTTACTCTTCAAGTGGGAAAACAAATTGGAGGTCAACTTTTCAGACTGAGTGACAAATAGCACTCCCATATTTGACTGGTCTCCCATTAGTACCTTTCTAGTAGTCCCATGCTACGCTCTTTGCTCCACTCTTGCTACGTACTGTTTGGACAATCTGGAAGCTGGTAACTTCTGGTATTCTCCCAGTATTTAAAGTTAAATATTTAGTGATTCAGTTTAAAATATATTGCACAACAACTAAAAATCGGTATATTACCCACCTCTACTTCCAACCTCATCTGATTTACAAGAATTTACACATTAAGCACTACCTGATTTCTATGCCAATTTAACACCATTGAATACCAATGGCAAATTCTTCCCTTGGTATTTAATAATGTCATGTTTTGTGTTGTAGTGACCGGCTAATTAAGTCAGATGATCCACTGCAGATCTATAACAAGAAATTGACCAATATGAAACTTATTGGGTTCACAAGCAATAGTTGTAACTACACATATTAACTGTTCAGTACACGTAAATAAATGATTATAAACTTTGTTTGTTACCTATCTGGAACAAAGCCATGTTAACTTGATTAGTTGTTTCATGAGTGCAACTGATACACCTTTTCATTGATTGAAAATTTTTTATTAGGATGAAAATGAATAAAATATAATACACATACTGAGAGCACAAGCTTTACATTCCTCATAATATGCAGTTTATCTACAAATATCTCTTCAAAACCTGACTCAAAAACATACTATGGCTACAAACAAGCTGTTGTTTTGTCAGAGACAGTGTCTCCTTACTTGTATTTTGTACTCCTTTTGTCCTGATTTCTGTTAAGGTTTTTGTCTATACTCTGGAGATTATCACCTGTGAAAGTGACAACTAATCAAGTTAAAGTGGCCTAAGTATTACCATAGATATAGCTACTAGAAAGTATAAGAGTTCATCAACTTGAGTCACTGGTTCATGAGTGTTAACTAGTGCTGAGGGACTTGCCCCATTAAAAGCAAAAGAAGAAAAAAAAAAACAGAAGAGAAAGAAGGAGAGGTTAGGCAAATGAAAGGAGAAGTAAGAGCTGGCCAAAAAGACAGCAGAAAGATAAGGCTACTAAAGCAGGTGGTAAAAGGCAGAAGAGACCAAAATGTAAGCTTTCCAAAGAACCTTCCACCTCTCACGATACTAGTGCAACAACAGTAGCCCCTGCAACTGTTTTGCTGCCATTGACTGATACAGATGACACCACCCACTCAGACATGCTTTAGAACTTGGATTGTGAGTGTTGTGAGTATATTTAGGAACATATCAGGAAGACGTTGACATGCACAGAATAGATGGTTGTAGACAATGGATACATGGGAATGTCTGAAAAATGCTCCTACTGATGTGAATGGTATACAGTCAGATGTTGCTCTAACTGTGTTGTGCAATTGTTGACTGTGTAGTGGGTATGAAACACTGATTGTAGCAAGGTTTAGTGATGTGGGAAATTTTTAAAACTAACTTTGGCTTTCGTGGTTGAGTGGATGATAGGTGTGTAAGTTGAAATGGTAATCATGGAAGCAAAATGAGCACAACAGTTATTATGTGGTATAGTGAATGTATGCTTTGGCATTAGCGATATATTGTGCTGAATGGCAATTGAAGATACATGTTTTAAATGTTATATCTTTGCCCATAGGCGGATCTAGGAGACACTGTCAGGGGGGGCCAAGGGGGAGCAAGAAGTTTTAGTGCACAACAGTGTTTATTTCACTGTGTAGGCATGAGGCTATTATGCTCCAAAAATTGAGCATTATACTTTTGAGCAGTGCTCAAAAAATCACCTATTATGCTTTTGAGAATTGCCCATAATTCCCAAATTATGCCACCATAATTGGCTAATAATGCCAATTTATTGCTGTATCACACCATTTTCGTTGATGTCTAAGCTTCAAATAGTCTTGGATTCTTTAGCTGGTTGCTGTATTAGAGTATTTCATTTCAATGTGACTGCTTTATTGGAGTAAATAATAATCAGCGACTGCTCTATTAGAGTATCTCGATCTTTTAAAACGAAATTGTTCAATCTGTAGATTTTCTTTTAAAATGAAATTGTTCAATCTGTAGATTTTCCTATTGTTAAAGCTTTATAATCATCTCAAAATGCTAGCATAATTCCTGATTCCCGCACATACCTATTATGCTCGAAATTATGCTGGCATAATCGCCGCATCCATATCACTGTGAGGATAAGAATGGCGGAATTCTAGTACACAAGTTATATTCATTTGTATAACTTTATTTAGCATATAGCTGGATGAATGATGGACATACAGTTTTTAAGACTGTAGTTGGAGAAAATTTTAAAAATTTGACCTCCTAGGTTTGAATTTGAGAGCATTTTTGATAGCACTTAGCTAACAAACTAGTGTATGCTTTGCAATGCATACAAAGATTGGTTGGCCTATCTGAGATAAACCTGTTTGATGGTAAAGTGCATACCAAAACAAAATAAGGAGTAGCTAGCATTGTTATATATGACATTAGAACTGCGACTGTTCTATTAGAGTAGTGACTGCTCTATTAGAGTATCTCAATCTTTCCACAAAAATTCAAATCTATTTGTCTCGCTTTCTTTATAGTGTACAGTTTAGCTATAACTGTAAAGTACATTTATAACTGTTGTCTTCTATTTGCCCATTGGCTTTCTATACTTCTGAATACACTGTGAATGCATGATTCTAGTTTCTGGTATCAATATAGTACTGTAGGTCCAAGGGGGGCAAGAGAAGGGCCAGGGGGGGCACAGCACCCCTTGGCACCCCCTCAGAGAGGGTTGTCCAACGATGCCATTGAATGTCCAATGGGAAGTTTGGTTATCCCAATGTACCGTTGGTACAGGTAAGGTATCCTGGGATAATCCCATTGTACCAACCAGAGGGGCTCAATCCCAAGTGTCCATCCCGTACCATTTGGTACAGGTGGAACATCCCGGGATAATCCCATTGTACCAACCAGAGGGGTTCAATCCCAAGTGTCCATCCCGTACCATTGTACCATTTGGTACAGGTGGGACATCCCAGGATAATCCCATTGTACCAACCAGAGGGGTTCAATCCCAAGTGTCCATCCCGTACCATTGTACCATTTGGTACAGGTGGGACATCCCAGGATAATCCCATTGTACCAACCAGAGGGGTTCAATCCCAAGTGTCCATCCCGTACCATTGTACCATTTGGTGCAGGTGGGACATCCCGGGATAATCCCATTGTACTAACCAGAGAGGTTCAATCCCAAGTGTCCATCCCGTACCATTGTACCATTTGGTACAGGTGGAACATCCCGGGATAATCCCATTGTACCAACCAGAGGGGTTCAATCCCAAGTGTCCATCCCGTACCATTGTACCATTTGGTACGGGTGGGACATCCCAGGATAATCCCATTGTACCAACCAGAGGGGTTCAATCCCAAGTGTCCATCCCGTACCATTGTACCATTTGGTACGGGTGGGACATCCCAGGATAATCCCATTGTACCAACCAGAGGGGTTCAATCCCAAGTGTCCATACCGTACCATTGTACCATTTGGTGCAGGTGGGACATCCCGGGATAATCCCATTGTACTAACCAGGGGGGTTGAATCCCAAGTGTCCATCCCGTACCATTGTACCATTTGGTGCAGGTGGGACATCCCGGGATAATCCCATTGTACTAACCAGGGGGGTTGAATCCCAAGTGTCCATCCCGTACCATTGTACCATTTGGTGCAGGTGGGACATCCCGGGATAATCCCATTGTACCAACCAGGGGGGTTGAATCCCAAGTGTCCATCCCGTACCATTGTACCATTTGGTACAGGTGGAACATCCCGGGATAATCCCATTGTACCAACCAGAGGGGTTGAATCCCAAGTGTCCATCCCGTACCATTGTACCATTTGGTACAGGGTGGAACATCCCGGGATAATCCCATTGTACCAACCAGAGGGGTTGGATCCCAAGTGTCCATCCCATACCATTGTACCATTTGGTACAGGTGGGACATCCCCGGATAATCCCATTGTACAAACCAGAGGGGTTCAATCCCAAGTGTCCATCCCGTACCATTGTACCATTTGGTACGGGTGGGACATCCCGGGATAATCCCATTGTACTAACCAGAGGGGTTCAATCCCAAGTGTCCATCCCGTACCATTGTACCATTTGGTACAGGTGGGACATCCCAGGATAATCCCATTGTACCAACCAGAGGGGTTCAATCCCAAGTGTCCATCCCGTACCATTGTACCATTTGGTGCAGGTGGGACATCCCGGGATAATCCCATTGTACTAACCAGAGGGGTTCAATCCCAAGTGTCCATCCCATACCATTGTACCATTTGGTGCAGGTGGGACATCCCGGGATAATCCCATTGTACCAACCAGAGGGGTTCAATCCCAAGTGTCCATCCCGTACCATTGTACCATTTGGTACAGGTGGGACATCCCGGGATAATTCCATTGTACCAACCAGAGGGGTTGAATCCCAAGTGTCCATCCCGTACCATTGTACCATTTGGTACGGGTGGGACATCCTGGGATAATCCCATTGTACCGGTGGGACATCCCGGGATAATCCCATTGTACCAACAAGAGGGTTTTAATCCCAAGTGTCCATCTCGTACCATTGTACCGGTGGGACATCCCGGGATAATCTCCACGTCTCCATTCCATGCCATTTTATTGATTAAACTTCCTTTTAGATTGAATGGGTTTTTTTTCTCAATTTCCAATTGATGATTATTTCATTTTGTTGTCAAATATTATTTGCATAATTACATGATTACAAGTAACAATGTTGCTTTCACAATGTTGAGTTTTAAATAATAAAGGAGTTTTATAGGCACATAGTATAAGAAGTGATATTTTCAGGAGTTGGCTAATTAAGTCCAGGCAAACAGGAAGACCAACACTATAATGTAGTGTTACTATCATGATTATATCACACTCTAAAGTGCAAACAACCAATTAATGATCACATGCGCATTTACATAGTCACACTCTTTTCAGTTGAAATAAAAGCTACCATTAATTAAGATAGTACTGTATGTGTTAGCTAACATGTGTTTCTATTATGCAGATCACAAAGGTACAAAAGATAAAACATAAATCGTTCCTTGCACATATGTTGAGTTATTCTGGAATACCTTGAAAGCCATGAAAATAACTGCTCACATATTTCAGTGTCAACCTAAAGTAATGTATACATTCAAAAATCATATATATATATACACGTACATTTTATCTTATACGTATGTGCACCAGACATGGGCCCAAGTACATGAGTACTTATACTTAAGTATACTTAAGTACAAATTTGAAAGTACTTGTACTTAACTTAAATACTTTCTTAATTTCTCCAATGTACTTGTACTTATACTCAAGTACTTGTACGTAAGTACTTGAGTACTTAAAGTACTTTTAAGTACTTGTAAGTACTGCACACATTATACGTAGTTTGTACACAATGGGTGTACAATGAGAACAACAAAATTGTATGAAGCAACTTCTTGCAATTATTTTAGTGCCTTCCTCAACCTTACTATGTATCGTGTAGCCATGATTAATGATGTCATAGCATTCCAGCAAACAAAAGCAATGCTGCTATCTATTTTAAGGGTTTAAGAGAGAGAATGGTTGACAAAAGCCTGAAAGTACCATGCCCCTAGGCACACTTACATACTACAATACACTGAATACAGTATGTATATATTTTGCTACAGCAAATGTACTTGTACTTTACTTAAGCACTTCCAGTATGTACTTGTACTTTACTTAAGTACTCTCTTGATTGCTGCTGGAGTACTTGTACTTGTACTTGGAAAATTCAAAAGTACTTGTACTTTACTTAAGTACTTTTAAATGTACTTGGCCCCATGTCTGAATTTTGTACTATGTGAATTCTTGCACACAGTAAGTATATACATATGTACCACTCTGCGTGGGCAGTTCAAAAGGCCCCACCAGTGCCATAATTTGTATATGGCACTGTTGCTGATCGCAGCGAGTGCATTATAACTTATAACGCACTAGTTGCGTTTTGCAGACTGCAACGAGTGCATTATAAGTTATAATACACTGAACACAGTGCAATATACAGATATTGCACTGGCTGCAGTTTTGTACAGCAATGCACAAGTGCCGGCAGCCGAGATCACTATAACACCTCACCTAATAGGTGGAAAGACACCTCACAGATCACTTGAATTCTTTCATAGCCTGACATGTAAAGGTCAATTGTGGGCCATAACGTCATCAATACGTGTAATGTTTACCAAGCAGCCAATAGCAATTGAAAAAGCCAACACAGTGGCCACAACTCTAGCCTACACATATATAAACATACTTATACACCTTACTAATCTGGTGCTATCTGAGCCCAGATTAAACTGTAGTTCACTACAACAATAACTCAATAAAACTATTTTATTCTACATAATACTCACCTTTATGTTCGATTGTGGTAAACAGTTTCTGTCATGCCACCAGATTTGAGTTTAGCCAGTGTGAATAGTACGAATTAGACTAGTATTGTTTAGTAGTTAGGTTTTGTTTACTTAAGCCGTCTATTGGCTGCTTTTTTTTCGCTCGAAAGAATCACTAAGTTGATTAGTCCGGTGCTTAGTCTATAAAGCGATTGAGTGATCATGCTGGCATGCTGAGCACTACATGATGAGAGTAGAACAGTGAATGCAGGTTAATGATATAATTATCCCATAGTGTACTAGCTTTCAATATCTCAGGTGGCTACATTACTGTAGAGGGAACGTTATCGCAACGCGTTTGGCTTGGTTACCCACAATCAATGTTAGAAACCTGGCTTTTATAAATACTACAGCTGTCTTGTGAGATTCTCCCCACCTATTAGTTATATAACAGTTATAGAACATGCACTTGTGCATGCTCTGCCTGTATAAACACACTTGCCTTTGGACCTGATGGCACTCAGGCTCGTGCGTTTATATCAGGCAGAGCACTTGTGCCCATAACTACAGTATATAATACACAATTAAATATATATTCACAAACTAGTGCTGACATAAAATCTACATTTCCCTAATATTATCGAATACCTGAAAGGTTTGCAAGTAATAATGTACTTATTACTTCACTGCAAACTTTTAAGCTTTCAGCACCTTGTATAGTTGTATTTAAAAGACATTGTCCTATGGTATAAATATAAAGTTATGAATTTTAAGATGGATTAGAGATCAAAGAAATACATAGCTAAATGTACTAGTGGACTTCTAATCCCTATACTTCAGTCAAAATTTGTGCATCTGAATGTGTGCCCAGCCATACTAAGAAAGTGAATTAGCTAATAAGCTTCGGTTTAGCTATGGTCCGTCTTTTACACAACATTGGTATGTATGAGAAACATCTCTGCAATCAATCCGGTTGCTTTGAAAAATATGTGCATTGTATGTACGGAAGTATACTAATGAGTACATACCGGGGCTGAAGTGATATCTAGCAGTGAAAAAACCAAGGCCATTACCTTAGTCGAGTTACACTATTCTTAACCATAGCAAAGTTGGTCTGTTATTTCAGCCAGTCTGTCAGAGAAATTTTTATCCCAATAAGTAGATCTTTTATTTTAAACTTTCATAACAATCTATTAGAAGCATTTTAATTAAAGGCACCTATGTTTGGATATACATACCTCAACAATACTACCAAGGAGTCATGAAAGTATAGTTTTTTTATTTTTTTCCATGATCCCTAATGTGTATGTACAATACCATCACACTGTACGAGATGTTACCATAATTGTTAACACAATAATTTTGTACTGTATAAATCATGACTGTAACTAACCTATTTTGTAAACTACATGACAGTATGTATGCTCTTACAAATGATGCCCCCTATACAATTTACCAGTTGTAATGTTTTGCATATATATATACGGTATATAGACTATATTTTATATGTGTGCTATATTAAACTACCATGGCATGTCACTACATACTTTATGTATACCTTTTTTAAAGCCTCAAATGAATCTGGATTACAGTTCTTCTTACACCAAGGATCTGTGTGTCCTGAAAAGTGGAATCTATCCACTACAAAGTTTAGAGATGCTAGACGTTCTGCTGTAGGCGTTAATTCATTTCTTTTATTGCTTGTAGCAAATCTTTTCAGGTGGCATCCATCATCATAGATCACAAACTCTAACAAGTATGGGAGCAACAAATTTATGCAATTAAAGAAAACATACATAGTACGAAGTCTCTAAAAAACTTATTAATGAACTTAAGAAGCAGCAATCACTTTATATAGGAGCAGAAAACATACCCTAATCCATAGTGATGCACCTATACCACTTTTTCACTACCGATCTGATACCAACTACATTTTAGGTGGAAATGGCCAATACCGATCCGATACCAATACTTTGCCAGACAGACTTTATATTTACAAAAAATACCTAAGTAAAAACCAGCTAATTAAATAAACCAGCTGAGTTTGCTGGTTTTGTGGCCATCAATCACGAATGTAAGGATTGTTTATGACGTCAATAAATCTTATTTAGTGGCTTACTGCCCTTTCCACTGTACTAATAGTGCCAGTAGCTGGCTTCTTTCAAGGAATCCAGCACTTATATCAGCTCTTGCTCAACTGCATTCAATTTGCTATGCACGCTACTGTATTGAAAAGCAATTAAACGACATCATACAAAGTGTCAGTTAGTATCGGGCATTTATAGCCAATACAAGTCTGATAATGCCAAAATAGGGTTGATACCTAGTATCAATATCAGTGCATCACTACTAATCCATACCATACTTAGACTAGGGTGCAGTAGAGACATTGCATGGCCACTACAAATACATGCATTATGCATGTATTTTGTAGTGGCCAAATACTTGTATATCACCTTTATTCTGGATATACTCAAATTTTATGAAATTGGTCTAGTGGTGAACTATATGCATATGCAGTTAAAATTTATTACCTAGACTGCTAGTTTCTCTTTCATTCTCTTGAAGAAATGTGTGTACAAATCCATATATCTGGGTCTTTGACTCTGCTCCAAAAAGCTCTCCTAGCATTGTTATTGTTCCACATGGCCAGGCACCAGCAGCTATCCCTACAAACATGCATGTACCTTGGTTAAAGGCTTCAGGATAAAATATTTCTAAATGAAAATTTTGCCTAGGATCGTTACACTAAATATTTCCTGAATTAACGTAGGAAGGATGTAGTGCCTGTGCATTAAACCTAGCCTACACTGATATGTTTGCGGCACTAAACCCTTCCAACAAGTTATATAGTTACTAGCCAACTAACTAACTGATGCCTTAAGCCAAGCATAATTCAACCGCACTACAGCCTTGATTTCTTTACTGTTTGACATTGCTTTGGTCCAAGACATGCTTTTTCATCAACCACAACAACTAGAGTTCATGCACCGTGGACTTATGTGCCTGCGTCCTACTTTTGTGGCCTATTTCTTTCTTCAACCACATAGATGATGATTTGCAGCAACATGTGTGGCTCCACTGCAACTGGCTGTCACTAGGATTGTCCATAATTTCCATTGTGATTGGAGGTACTTCTCATGCTGTTCCTGATTATAACACTGTATAATGGGTAATAAACAAGGCTGAATGGCTTTCCCAGTAATTGATAGTGGGGGTGCTAGTTTAATTGCATGACTGGATTTATTGCAGAGAGAGGCACTTCTTGTATTGTCATTTATAACAGGTGAAACAAAGCTGAAAACAAAGTAGAATGGTAAATGTTTCACTACTTTAAAACATACCAATAATTTAACAACCATAAATGCACATTCATAATGTACATAAACTACAAAGTTAAATATTACAAACACCATATATACATAAACTGTACCTGCAGTGTAGTGATGTTTACGATGTTTGTCTTTCTCTGTATTACATTTCAGTGCTACTGAAGTGCCAGATTCTTGATCAATAAATACTCTGATATATATATATATATATATTAATGTAAACACAAATTCAAGTTAACATACCCCATACTAGCTGACTCAATTGGAGTACACTCTAAGCGCAACTTCTTTGCTTCTGAAGCAGGTGTGACTGAAGAATTTGACACAACAGAAGTCATGGTACAAACTGTTTGGCCACCAGAAGTGTAATTATCTGTGACCAAATCACGTTTTACACCTTCTTCATACTCCCTAACCATTCCTACTGGTAGACTTGAGGCTGGCTCCCAAGTACTGTCTGCTTCTGAATAGCCTAACCAAACTACCTGCAAAATGGGGTGTACATGACACCCACTTTCTGTTTATACATACTTTGTACAAAATCGACGATCTTGTTTCTCGTTTTGCTATAATCAAGCCGACAGGACTTTCACCTACAATCTTATCTGACTCAGCTGCACTGGCAATCGTAGGTTTATGTGAATCACAATACAATGATTTGTAGGCAGGTGTATTGGTACAGCCTATCTGTACTCTACCAGGAAGCCCTTTGTACTCAGTGTATCCAGCAGCTGTTGCACGACAGACACTTCTATGATTCTTCATATTGCCATCTATGACCAAAGCTTTGCCACATCCTGGTCGTGCACAACGATGTCCTACAATTTGATAATTAATGCATATCTATACATATGCATCATACCACTGTACCTGCCCACTTTTTCATAAAAAGGCCATGATAAATGGCAGTAACATTATAAATAGTACTTGTAGCATTGTAGTGTAACTGCAATTTTGATGTGTCAAACTCTCCTGGGTACCATTGCACTACTTCCAGAACAGCAAACTGGAAAAATGCATCTTCTATTCGTCTGCGATCAAGCATTTGTCTTTCAATGAGAATAGCTGCACTGTTGCTGTATGGTGTAAATGGATCACAATGTTAGGCCAGTACAGTGATAATAGTTGTAGGTGGAATGATTGCATGTATGCATCCATAAATGATTATGTTTTCATATTTACATACCTTGCATTGTCACCAGTACCATACTTGTGAATGTAGTTGTACAAGTCTGCACATTGCTTAAAACTAAGTTGACCAATTAAAATTTCAGCTTTACATTTAAGTAGCACTGTCATTGAAAAAACAGTCTCTCTAGATGACACAAAATAGTCTAAGGAATCCCAGTCACTGTTGTAAAGGACAGTAGTAGAGCCATTCCTTTGCAAAGTGTAGTAGCCATAATACTGGGTAAAACTACAAGACCTGTTCTGACAATATTTATGGTAATGGCTACCATGCAATGATCCCAAATTATCATCATAAACAATAACTGGAGAAGGCCGATCCTTTCTCACCAGCAATTTCGAATTGCACAAAAGGCAAGTGTTATTGTGGCTAATTAAGATAAGACCTAAAGGTCTACCCTTTTGATCTTTACACGCTATTAATTCTTGAAGTAAATGATCATCTGTTTGAAAAACAGCAGCATCCATCTCTTGTAAATTTTCCACACACATCCGGAAGTCTCCAATTGCAATAGCACTGCTATGATGTTCCTTGTAACTAAAGTCCATCAAAGTCTGCCAGTAATTGGGAAAATCTTTAGGTAAGTATCTTACACCAAAAGCAGCCCTCCTCAGCACTGAAGTCTTGATGCAGGGATTTGACAGTGATTGTAACATTGTCAAGCAAGTACTATCCTGCAGTACAGTGTATTACACTCCAATCAAACTGGATAAACAGTGTGAATAAAGTAGAAACAGTGGAGTGCAAAGTTGGTGGTATGCAGAGAATGTCTCAATGTAAGTAGAATTCTTACCAGTAGAACAGCATTGTACAATTCTTGACAAATATCTTGCACACCTCATAGATATCAATCACATGGATAAACAACCCTCCCTGATGATACAGTACCATTGGTGAGGGTTGTTTATCCACTGAAGAATCTTAACACTGCATGATTGCCTTCTACACCTAAAACTATGGTCTACTCAAAATAAATTCTGTTATTTGATTGGCTAATGTACCATTGTCATGGGGTGCATTTGCTGGTTTCCTTGTAAGGAGTTTAGGCCATCCATATAAGTAGAGAATATTTTGTTAATGCTGTACTCACTCTAATAGTATTGGAAAGTGCGTTATTAGATTGTATCAATGGCTGTCGATCCAAGAAGCAGAGAAACTAGACAACGGCTAGAAAAGTGTTGGGCCCTAGAACTGGACTGGAGTTTATTTCCAGAACTGAAAGAGGTATGTATGCATGGATTTGTAAATTATGAATACAACCAGTGGACAGTAGTTGTGTACACACATATACAAGTTCAAAATAGTGCATGTATGCTTAATAAAATTACATCTGTTGGTTTAAGCAAAATCTTAGTAACTAATAACAAGCTACATGTATTGCATACAATTCAACCAGTCTGCTAGCTAATAGGAAACTCCACTAAATAGATGTGGACGTGAAGGCACATTACAGTGTAATGTATGGCATTAAAGCTTTTTGCACACTGTTGTTCAATTAATGAATACATTTTATCTACCACTGTAGGGCTGCTTTCAAATAGGTAAAGCTTTGTGTATACCTCCCATATCTGTGCTTGGAGGACTCATTAGTTTAACGAGCTTCATGATCTCCCCTGCAATTGTACAAGTCCCAGGGACTGAGTGGTCTGAAAGAGTTCTTGTTTGGGAGTCCATTAATATGCCGACAGGCAGTACAAAGTCTGGTCTGTACCACTACCTTCTGAATCTGCTACAGTGTACCAGGAAAAAATGTAACTGCTCCGCTCGTGATCCGGTTTGGCTTTTAGGGGATTCAACATGTGAAAAGATGGGAGACTTGATGGCATCTAACAATAATCGGCTGCTTGGTCTATATGATGAGTTGTCAACTTTTCTCTCCCAACTTAACCTGTATCGAGGCAAGAACATACAGCTCTCTCACGAACTTGCTCTATTCTTACAGCTCTATAATGGAAGCTCATGGGCTCGTAACACAGGTAAAAAGAATAATTTACTATTTCTACCTCATACATGTTTAATCTCAGTAACAGGTGATGCAAATTTCACAATGGAAAGTACCAGTCTCACAGTTGGAGGGTTTAGCCAACCCAGCATTGCAAGGTCTGTTATTGAGCAATGTGGCAGTGCTGAAATAGGGCTTGCACAACGATTTTTGTGGCTATTCCCTCAACCTGCATATTCTCGATTTGAAACACTGCAACCAGTGAAAAAGGAATTCACAGAGAGTCTCAGTGAGTACCAATAATTAAACTATAAGTAGATAACTAGTGTACTTGTAAGTCGCAATAACCGTTTTACTATGGCTGTGGGTACTGTTGGGGTGGTCACTATCTCCAAAAAGGAAGTTTGAAAGAAGGTCACACAATTCCCCCCTTGTAACTTAGTGCAATGGAACAAACTTTACACTAATCAACACAGTGTATATGCGTCTTGGATGATGTGCTGCTTGTCCAGTGTTTAAATGTCTAATTTTAAGGATGCTGATATATTGTGAAGTAGTTTGCTGTACAGCAACCAGTATACTGAGGAAGTTTAAATTAGAGTAGGGACAATGTATAGTACTGCTGCAATAAAAATTACTGAAACATGCTGGATTTGAGTAGTACGTAATTATGTCCAGATACTGTAGAACGATAAGAAGTGAATTTCTATGATTAGAATCTCCATTGCGCAGTAGGGATGTTTTATTCACACTTCATATATCTGGACGTTACATACAGTACTACTCCAATCCAGCTTGTTTCAGTACTTTTTATTGTAGTACTACATATACTCTAATTTAAATAATAGTTATACCGACATGATGTGGGTCTATGGAATTTACAAACCACGAAAGCCCGATCTGTAGAGCACAAGCAAAGTTAGGGTGCTACTAAGGGCCTGAGGGGTTTATAAATTTCACAGATTCTAAATCGTACCCATATAATTGTTTTAGACTCTATTTTATACTACATTCAAATTAGTTACATGTACCTCTTCCATGGTAGTTTCTACCGTACCATTGGCAAAAGCGGCTGGTCTTCTCACAACAATGCTAGTGCCATGACAACCATGTGACACTATTTAGCGGTTCTCATTACATCACCACATTCTAGGAATGCATATTCATTGGTAGTTTGGCGTTGCCCACCCTTTTTGCAAAGAAGGGGGGCACTTGGTTATCTCATTGGATAAACTTAAAATATTAAATATATGTTATGTTGCGCCTGAAGGTATGAAGTATATTAGAAAACAAGGTAGAGTATATGAGATTTATTACCCACCCAAAACAGGCTAAATGGAGTCTAAAATCCTTATATAATTTTTCTTATGCTTGTTCCAATAACCAGTATACACCCTGTATTGGCCACAGAATTATTGATTCTGATACCGGCTGGCTTTATGAACACTACAATAAATGTATGGTAAAAAAGATGGTTTAAAAAGATTTTGCAATAAAGAATTTCAGGTAAAAGGCAAAGAAACCCATAGTCCTGGATTTGAACTATTGGCTATCATGGAAGGGTATGCTCCATTGCTTATGCACTGGCAACAGCACTATGAAGTCAACCGTAACAGTGATAATGTACCTTTTTCTGCTTTTTATCTATATCTAACATTGTATTGTTTACTCTTGGTGAAACTGATATCTTTATCGACTCAAGATATGCCTTTTAAACTACCATGAGACCTAAAAGCATAGGTCGTAGACTTACCTTTGTCCTCCTTTGTGTCCTTCTTTTTATGCTAGCACATAGGTATCGATTTGTGGGTAGTGCATCAATAGCTTTGTGTGCTAGCTCATGCAAGAATCAAATGAGATAATTTTTGTACTATGTTGGGTGAGCTGATTAACTGCAGAGGAAATCAGAATAGTATGCTATAGGAGTCATAACAATAAAAGTGATGAAAATCCTACTTCTCTACTGTAGCCTTGTTGTTGTTGGTTTTGCTAAGTATTTAATGGTTGAATTTGCACACCAGCAGATGGTTGTCATTACTTTGATCCCTACTGGGTTATTCAATTCCTTGCCCGTTAGAATGTTGATGTCAGTAAAATATTGTGTTTATTGGTATTGTTGAAGTATTTCTTATCCCTAAGTACAGCTTACCCAGAATACATTAATGTAGATTTGCTTGCAATAAAAAAAACCAACAAATTATGATGTACGTATATTGTGTACATTTTGGTTTAGCACACATTTGCTATTTTGCTATGTAGTTGAGGTTCTACATAAAGTCTGGATACCTGGGAAAACTGGAATCCCTAAGGATAGGGTTTTCACCATCAAGGAAAAGTCAGAAGTATTTGTTGCATATTTTGATGAAGTGCTGGAGCAG
This sequence comes from Dysidea avara, assembly GCF_963678975.1. NCBI lineage: Eukaryota > Metazoa > Porifera > Demospongiae > Dictyoceratida > Dysideidae > Dysidea > Dysidea avara. The sequence continues at coordinate 6,854,371 of NC_089280.1, forward strand.
TTGGAAGCCTTGGCATGTATGGATGATCTGCTATCAGGTACGTATATAATCATATTGTAATATCAGCAGTGCATTGAGTCCTAAGAATCATTGTTGTGGTGACGTTTGCCACTGTACCAGTAACATTATTCTATTATGCAAATATTAGTATAGTAATTTCCTGTTAGACACTTGAAGTGTTAACATTGTAATAGTTATCCTGTGTGGTCTCCTAAACATATATTGAACACAAATGTGAGTGGATCTGACAAAATCGGTTGTTTCGCCATCAACAGCAAAACTGACTTTTTTAGTCACAAATACAAAGCTATAGAATACACTATCATATTTTACAGTGACAACTAGCCTGTGTCAAGTAGTCTGTTTTCTGCTGGCTGCTTTTCCAAGCCCAGTGGCAAGCAGTACAAGCTGTCTGGGACCTTGATGGAGTTCTTGGTAACAAGGAAATGGCTGTGTATGGCTGTACAACTCTGTGGTGTTTCTTTTGAGCCCCTAATGGTCCATTCTTGGTATAATTCATTCCTTATTTAGCCTTTCTCTTCCATTTGCCCTCCCACTGCCACTGCCACTGCCACCATGCATTGTAGAGTTCAGCTGATACAGCTGAGCCAGGGTCAACCTATGTAAAAAACTATCTACAATGGAAACTTACCTGTTGGCTACTTGTTCAGTGGATGATATTAAAGGTTAGGAAAGGATACAAAATGGGAGAAAATTTTGTACACATAGCTTCAACCATTGGTGAGATAAAACCTTCATGCTTGTAAATAGGTGATAAGACTGATTTTTTTCAGACCAGCTCACAAATAAAAATAAACCTTTGTTTTTACCATAATAGTGTACAAGTCTGTCAAAATGATTAATATGGTTTCACTGATTGTTGGAGAAGTTTTTTTTATTTTTACAGTAAACAGGTGTACTTTGCTTTAATGGCATTGGAAATTCTGCTTATTTTGCTATAGCTATTGCATACCCACATATTTGTGAGCATGATTGGTGTACAGTTTTCAATGAGACTTGTTACACATGTAGGAATGCTCAGCAAATCTAAAGGACAGGTCTTAAGGGTTGCAGTAGTTTTACATGTGTTATCCTACATCAAAGTGCAAAATGATGATTCAGCTGTAGAGACCCAGCAAAGTGATGAAATAGCATCCGTAATATCCGAATCAGCAATAAAAGCTGCCGTGAATTTTGTGAGCTTGTGTTGCCAGCAAACAGCCTATATGACTGGACGTGGCAACATCAAGGAAGAAGTAGAAATGCTAAAGACAAGTATGCTATACCTGTATTTAATTTACATAAGCAAGTATATACAATGACAGGTGGTGCATGCCATAGTATGTGTAAACATAGAACTGAACCAGATATTTAATAATGGAATCACACCCACGCTTGAAATTTGGCTCATTTGTAGTAGCTACTGCTTGACCTACTAAAAATAGTTCAAAATAGTTTCATTGACATCCAACACATTACATATGACCAATCAAAATTTTCACCATACATTCCCATTGCAGCCATATTTGATCTGTTATGGTTTTGTTCTGAACATGTAATGGAGTCAAACTGTACATGTCTGTTGTTGATTCCTACGCTGTCACCACTAAGCATTTGGTATTTTGGTTACCTGAAGGTCCGTTTCTCTTGGAAAACAATCCAGTTTTCCTTCTTTAGCTTTTTTCTCAAGGCTCAACTCAATGCACACATACTATTCATGTTTATGAAAGTGATAAATTCTTTCATTGTAGAGTAAATGTTTCTTACATCCATTGCATACAGGTAGAAATTGCACTGGTATTCAGGCAAGCTATTGAATTTATTACCATACTGTCTTGAATTATGGCCCAGGTGCTTATTTCTTTTAACTCTTATCACTCCCAAAATCAACACTAATCGGATGTTAATCAGCTATACATGTAAAAGGTTTCAATGATACCTATTAAAGCTATGAATGGGCATTCATGGTGGTTATGATGTTATCAATCCTGATGACTAGACGAAACCAGGATTTTATACGAGACTGGCCATGCAATACGGTATGCTAGTATCAACTGCTAAAGTGCTTGTATGCATCAAGGTTACAGTATATATCCGTTGTTGCACATCTACACCACTTTAGAGACTTGAGGAATAGTACAATATTCACTTGAAACTTGAGGTGATAGTTGTACCATTCCAAAGGTCTTTAGATAATATAAACATGTAAACAAAGGTTTTCAAATAACATATTTAAATTAATACTCATGTACGTGTAACAACTATGTTTGTGTGCTGGTGGCTTCCTAATCAAAACAGTGCTCACTTGCTGCACTTAGTGCTAAAATAATTCTTCTTTGATGAATATAATTATCTTAACGACTTAGTGATGCTTTGTAACAATGTCTCTACACGCTAGCAGTGATCACTATTGTGACTGAAATTCGCCTAAGCATGTGACTTGCGTGGAAAAAAATTGTTAATGGTATCTAACTAGTTGAGACCAAAGGGTATTTGAGGAAAATAACCTCAATAAAAGCTAAACTTCAAAAAACACAATGCATCATGACATAGTTTAATTTATAATCTGTCATCGATCTGCAACGAAGGGTATGGTAAATACTGCTGTTTACAATGTTTATGCTCTCTTGTTATTATAGGTCTACAGGACAGTAGCCTTCTGGATTGCAGCAGCTCGGGAGCAGAGTTGAATACACCCGGGTACTGCTTGAAATTGCCTGGAAAACAGCTGAACCTATCAGCCTTGCTTTATGCCAAGAAGTTTAGGGCTTATGGGTACAAGAGTGGAGCTGTGGATGCATTCAAGGAACTAGAAGCAGAGGGATTGGGTGTCCTTGAAGAAGTCAAGGCAAAAGCCAAAACAGTGGTAAGATTTACTGTGGATGCTTGCTATATAAGCTTTGCTAAGCAAACAAGTACATCATGGTAATAATAAAAAGACTTTAATACAGAACTAGCACAAGAACAAGAGTAACAAGCGCCTAAAACATCTGCATACATGCATGCATACGTACATACATACACACCTCTTCAAAATTACAACACCTGTATGATTTGGTAAATAGCTGACACTTACAGGCTTTCACTATAAACTTAGCAACCTTGCTACATAAACAGTTACTTGCTCACATCTATGTGCATGGTGCTTATGTCTGTGTTTCAAACTTCTACTTGAGATAAACCTACCATATTGTATTGTCGTCATAACCTCAAAGTAAAAGCTGCTTCATATGGGGTATGTATAGAGCATGAATACTTTGCTTCTTACAAATCAAACTAGGGTAAAGCTAAAGAACACGTTAATAACATCCGTATAACAACATCCATGCAACATCCGTATAATAATATGTACTGATCCTGTGCAACTTCATAATGAAGATTCTGCACAAGAAAAGGAAGGAAACAGTATGCATATAAAAGGGTGTAAAGCCATCTGTCAGTTCATCTAGTTACATTTCTTGGGGTCAGCCAGCTATTTCACTAACCACTGTATGTATTGGAGCAGTTTGTGTGCACTTGTCTGAATTCTCCAAGTTTGTTAAAAAGATGTTTGGTTTCAGGATGCATTAAATGCAGAGGTAAGAGCAAAACTAGCGAAAAATTTTGGTGTAAACCGCGTAATGACCACAAGTAAACATAATATGCTATTCAACTTTCCCACACCTTTTTTTACAAAACTTTTTGGTACAATTTTTTTTCTGTTACGAGTTATCTTACTGTGAAACTTTTCATGTCACCTTTTGTCTGTGATCATGCAACACCAACAAGCTTTACACCTTTTGTACTTACAATACGTAGGTTCACCTAGATTTAATATTGTAAACGTTTATATAGTTTCACTATGTTGTCTAATAGCTTGCTGTACACATCACCTGTACATGTGATAGGCATCGTTTCATGGAATTTTTTCTGAAACATATCATACAGCACAATATTAGGGATCATGAAGGTTTGGGCTTTTCTGGCCAAAAAAATATCACCCCAAAACCAGCTTCACAATGTCTTCATAGTGTCTTGGCAGTACTGGTGAGGTATAAACAAACTCAAAATTTCACAATAGCCAAAAATGCTTCAGATGTTAAATTTAGCAAAATTCTCTGATGGATGACGAACTGCCTGCTTGATGCCTTCAGACAACCATAACTCGACAACCTCAAGGGCTACGGGCTTGATTTTTTGTTGTTGTTTACATACAATGCATCCATTATGGACCAACCATTGTCCTCCTAATTGTGCCCCATTTCTTTTCACTAACAGTGTAAGGTATTGATTTGAAGTGATGCATATGACTTCCTCTCTGCTGACTATTACAATTGAGTGTCACAAATATCGTCCCACTTTTCTATAGTATTTAAAGAGGTGTTTCTTGTAGTCATCTTCATATGTTACACTGCCTAATGGGTTGAACATGGCTGAAAATGAAACGTAATAGAACTTAGTTCTTTAGAAATTATATGGTTGGAGTGCTCATTCAAATGCAAATTTAATACGATATGTCAGTTACCTTTTGCCCTATGCCTGGCAGATATACTAGTGGACATTGTCATGGCTGAATTAGGGATTAAATATCCATTAGTTCACCCCTGTATATCTGCAGGTGTAGATGACCTCCTTTGTTTCCTTACTTTTTATTCTAATCAAACTTAAAATTCCTTTTATTTTTCTTTCTCCTTGTTTGCTTCTTTTTATAACAAGATTGTGACTGGTGAACCTGCAAATACCACATCAAAAGAAAGGGACACCAGACTAAATGTTTTTTTTATCTGAATGCATGCCCCAACTATCAATTAGTGAAACGTAGATCGCTCATTTTGCTTCATTTCCAGCTATGTTCATGGATATTGATCCACTTCATTATTAGATTATTCACTATATATAAGACTGATTCCAGAAAATATGGTATCACAATGTACACAGTATAGTGAATGTATAATTTCTTTTCTGTCACACATTATTTATGTAACACTGTATGGATTGTAGAATTACATCTTTGTGAAGGAAGCAATTCCTGAAGATAGCGAAGGAAAAATCGAGTTAAGTGCAAAATTACAAAATACAAAGTTTCATTGAGGGAATACAGAGAGGCCATGGAGGCGAATGAACTACAGTAAGCCATTATTGTAGCATAAATGTACAATTAATAAAAATACTTGAACAGCATAATAGCAGACTGTAATTATAAAAGTTGAATTACAGACCACCAAGGTTCAAGAAGAAGAAAAGAAATGCTGATGATGATGATAATAATGAGTGTCCAAGCACACCAAGAAGAAAGAGCCCTAGGAAAGTATCATGTTAAGCTTTAAAACTCTTCTAATCACTAGGAATGATTACTTTATACAATTATATCACAGCGTAGGTCTCGAGTTACACACTGACATGTTATTGGCTTAATACTTAGAATGACAGGATTGTTTTATACTGTGCACATTTTGATTAAATATGTGAGCAGTTAAACGTACATGACACGAAATGGTAGATCATTTAAATGGTAAAAGCAGGGCTGACAGACCTCTCTTGGTTTTGTGATACTATAGGATCCAGATTTGTGAAAAAGGTTTTTCCACACACATCCATTTCCATAGAAGGCCACGTTCAAAAATCACAAAGACCTGAAATTTTCTCCATCCATTAACCTATATTGGTACTCGCTATACTGACCATCAGTACATAGCTCTTACCAATCTTAAGTTATGAATTGTCTAAATTGGTAAATTGTATGTCATATGTGTGTGGAAAACCCCTCTTTGCAAATCTGGTCACATATATCTGACTTGGTACAATGGTACAGGATGAATACTTCAGGTTGATATTACAATTGGATTATCCCAGGATGTCCCACCTGTACCAAATGGTACAATGGTACGGGATGGACACTTGGGATTAAACCCCACTTGGTGGTACAATGGGATTATCCCAGGATATCCCACCTGTACCAAATGGTACAATGGTACGAGATGGACATTTGGAATTAAACCCCACTTAGTGGTACAATGGGATTATCCCGGGATGTCCCACCTGTACCAAATGGTACAATGGTATGAGATGGACATTTGGGATTAAACCCCACTCAGTGGTACAATGGGATTATCCTGGGATGTCCCACCTGTACCAAATGGCACAATGGTATGGGATGGACACTTGGGCTTGAGCCCCTCTTGGTGGTACAATGGGATTATCCCAGGATGTCCCACCTGTACCAAATGGTACAATGGTACGGGATGGACACTTGGGATTGAACCCCTCTGGTTGGTACAATGGGATTATCCTGGATGTCCCACCTGTACCATATGGTACAATGGTATGGGATGGACACTTGGGATTAAACCCTACGTGTTGGTACAATGAGATTATCCTGGATGTCCCACCTGTACTAAATGGTACAATGGTACGAGATGGACACTTGGGATTAAACCCCCACGTAGTGGTACAATGGGATTATCCCGGGATGTCCCACCTGTACCAAATGGTACAGTGGTACAGGATGGACACTTGGGATTAAACCCCACTTAGTGGTACAATGGGATTATCCCGGGATGTCCCACCTGTACCAAATGGTACAATGGTATGGGATGGACACTTGGGCTTGAGCCACTCTTGGTGGTACAATGGGATTATCCCGGGATGTCCCACCTGTACCAATAGTACAATGGTACGGGATGGACACTTGGGATTAAACCCTACTTGTTGGTACAATGGGATTATCCTGGATGTCCCACCTGTACCAAATGGTTCAATGGTACAGGATGGACACTTTAGTACAATGGGATTATCCTGGGATGTACCACCTGTACCAAATGGTACAATGGTACGGGATGGACGCTTGGGATTAAATCCCTCCTGGTAGTACAATGGGACTATCCCATGATGTCCCACCTGTACCAAATGGTACATTGGGATAGGTAAAAGTTCCACTGGACATTCAGCGGCATCATTGGACAATTGTGCCCTCAGATCCGCCTATGTCTTTGCCACTGCTATTATGATTCTTTCAAATCTTTAGCAAATGACAGACTGATCATGAAAGTTGTGATGGGTGAAAACAGGATCTCTGTAATTCATATGGCTCACATGTTACAGTACATATGGCGATAATTGGCAGTATACACTATAGTACATTTACACTTTGAACAGTCTTATCAGGTATCACCAATACTATGAGAATATACATGTGTCTTATATCTTTGCTTGTAATCACAATTTTTTAAAGCAGTTGGATGTTTTACTGGTGGCCACATGGAAAAAAAGAACAAGCAAAAAGCATACCTGAAGGCTAGCACGAGGTACTGAGCTCAAATCCTTTTCATTTTTTTCCCCTTCTTTTTGCTATGGCATCTTTTGCTACAACATTTTGAGCACTAATTAGGAGTGACACTTGGCAATATTCATCTTTGGAGATTCTACAGCCATTATCCTGAACTTCTAATTTATGCAACCCATAGTTCTCCTGTAAAAGACCATACGTATATACATGTGTCAAATTATTCTTCTAGTATTAATTCTTCAATTCCAGAGTAGCAGCTTTGGCTAAATTAATTTAGTGGATCAAAAACCGTTTCCCACAGTGAAAGATCACCGAGTACAAAGTCACTACCTACAGTACTTCCTTACTCACCAAGTACTGTAAAGTTCATGCATCAAGTTATGCCTATAATGCAAAAAAAAAATAAAAATAGACGTCCATCCAGGTTTTTAATAAGTATTCATGCTCAGAGCCAAGCTGGCCCACCTCAGTTATCCACTGCTCCACTAGTAGTATACCATTAGTGCTGAGAAAATTGGAGCAGATGTCATGGGGTGTGCGGGTTGTTTTGTGTGCACACTGGGCCAATGGAGCGTCATATATTGTCTTATTAAATACCCTGCTGTCTGCATGTGTGTCCACACATATTTTGTTTTGAGAATAGTTGGCTATGTTATAGTACGCAAAAAAAATAGTTATCTCATAATGATAAAAGTAAATAATAGAAAAGAGAGTATATTTAATTACCACCAAAAATGAGCCTGTTACAGTAAGTCTATATTACTAATTGTCCCTGTATAACCTATATTCATTTCAAAGAAGCAGGCTCTTCATTATTTACTTTGATAATGATGATGTATTTACATGTAATGTGACATCATACTTCCTTGATTGCTAGTTGGAAGTGACCTTATATTACAATCAGTTATATCATTTACAATTGGAATGTTATGCCAGTTGTCTACAGCAACACATTACAACATTGTTGCACACCCACACAATTTCTTTGCTATCATCATTCTTGATGCTATATCATGTGTGCAGCTACATGAAAAGGCAGATAACACTGGGCTCTTGGAAGTTTAGTATGTCTGTGCAGTGTAAATTCCTGACCTACTAACTGTGCCAACAGCTTGCTTTCTTGCTGTATGCTAGGTACAGTAAACAAAATATTCCATTATTTGGCAATATAGAGCTAGAGCACATATAATTAATCTACAGTCAAACCTGTGTCCTGATTATCAAGGTGTCCTGATTTTCCAGGTCGGTTTACATGTTAAGGGATACTTTGGGACCATTACCAAGTGTCCAGATTATGCAGTTGTCCTCATTTTCAAGTGTCCTGATCAACAGGTTCCAGGGGTTTGAAAGCTTGACCCACAAACATGGTCAAAGTAAATTTTAGTCAAAAGGCTGTACTTCCTACTAGATAAGGTGTCTGAAATTCAGGCTGATCCATATCTCGATCCATATAATGCCCGCCGTAATTCCTGCTGTGTCAGATGTTACCTTCAACGTTATCACTACTTTAACCGTCCCGTATGACAAGTTCTTTCCAGATAGCGTTTTGTTATCTCAGAGTACAAGGTCTACTGTTGTGATGATGCCTCGGATGATGCAATTTGTCTTGAACTTTGTGCATCTGATGCAACATCCGATGGGCATAAAAGAAAAGGGCAAGTGTCAGAGTTCAGTAGAAATCATACCTGTAAAATGTGCAAGTTGTGCAGACGTTTTATTGCCTGCTTGGCGTTAGTCGGAGTGATTTTAGCAACAACATGTGCAAATCCACAGTGCGATGGGACCGCAAGTGTGACTGTAGTGTACGAAGACACTCAGATAAGACGCGTTGTGTGGAATGGAGTAAACCAGGTGTCGTCCTTTGCTGTTGGAACGCCATTTACAGCAACAAGGTTGTCACTAGAAACTGACAAAGAATCATACGCGGGAGAAAATGGAATTGCAGGTTACCCGGCTAATAATTTTTGGTTCCCAGCAGGAACACGTGGACCAAACAGTTTGTACATGTTCGGTACAGACACTTTACAGTGGAGTGATATTGATGTGTACTGTAAGCCAGTTGGTGTACATGCTTTTGGATATGACATTGTTGGATTTTGTGAAGTGAACAGTAGCCCAACCCCCTGTTTGCCATACTTCAAAGTGCAGTTGAGAGGTGGGCAATGGACAGACATATCAGGACGTGGTTTGTGTAGTTACAGTTTGGCGTCCACCAACCTTACCAACCCAGTCATCTTATCTTATCCCAGTCAGTATGGCTATTCTGTGGAACTGTACGTTGCAGAACAAGAGACTGGCATCTTACATGTTTTAGACCTGAGTAATCCGCAATCTGAATGCTATAACATACCACGTGTAGGAGACCATGCGTTGAAGATAATTCGTATTGTGCCTGCTGTTGCTAAGGATGGATCGTTTGCTGGTATTAGAATAGAGTTATCTGTTGAAAGTTCTGGTAGTGTCCATCATGTATTGTTTTCATCTGGTCGGTTTACACAAACTAGCATTCAGACTGAAACAATTGTCTATGACTCATACAACCTCAACTATTTTGTATCATTTGCTGCTAACCTCAGAACAATGATTGTCTCTTTCAGAAATGGCACAAGACAGTATACACTACCTGTTACCTTAGACGACCCTGTCCGTTGTGAGAATTTGGTTGGACCCAACAGCCATTACCTGGTATGTCTCGCTGACAATGGTCTTATCCCCCTATTGATTAACATTGCTAATGGTACCAGCCAAACTATTCCGATTAGAGATTCTCCAGTTACTAAGTTGGGAACACTAAACGAGAACATGTTCTATTTAGTGAATTCACACCAAAAACTGTCACTGTATGTGGTTAACAGCTCAAGCATAGTGCATATTGGGACGTACACAGTACGCAGCAATAGCAATTTTAAACTGATGGATTTCACCAGTAATATAAGCTGCAGTGTTGATGTTGCTAATGAAAGTAACAATATTGACTTGATTAATCAAACTGATGAGCCAAACAATCAGACAATTACAACTAACCACACTAGTGATGAGCCAGGTGACATGCCTACTAATACGCCAATCAATGAGACTGGTCCTACCAATGCTACCGTCACAACTGGTATAACTGATAGCACAAATGTGAGTACTGATAAACCCAAAGAAACAAATGTAACTAGCCACCCAAGCAACACAGATGATACAAGTGAAGCTAATAACACAGAAGCAGATGGTCCTGATAGTAACAAGCAAACAGAAGATTCTGACAATTCGAATAACAAAACTGGAGAATGGATTGTTATTTGCATTTTAGGTATTGTAGTTGTTGTGCTGGTAGTTCCTATCATAGTCATTTTAGTCGTCATGATTAGGCAACTTACCTCTAAGCACCATAAGTTGATACTTTCACAGAGAGTCACAGCAGAAGACGGAACTAGGTCTCAGAAAGACATTGACAAACTTATACCTAACCCGGTAGGCAAACAACAACCAACTCCTGATGACATCCCTGAAAGTAAACCTACCTCATTTGTAAAAAGCTTATCCTTTACTGGTGGAAGTTGTGGTGACAACAGATCAGAGCACTTTGTACCATTTGTGGAGGCTAATTCCATTAAATCACCACATCCATGCAGCGATGAAAATTCCTCTCCTGCTCCTTCACCGGACTTGAGGTTCAGTCCAGATGGAACTGATTTAAATCCATGAACAAAACTAGCCTCTCCTCTCCCACCTTATATTATACTAATAGTGTATTTTATCATGTTTGTAATGTTTCTATATTATTGTATTAGCCACTATGTAATGTGTTTAGTAATTTATTTATGTAACGATTTGACCGTATTTGATTTTTTAACATTTTATGAACATCATAAATAAAGCTGAATAACAGCAAATTGGTTGACAGCATCTGTGAACATCAAATTGTGACACCCTTGTAACAGGAATTCAGTGTCTTGTTTTCAATGGATAAATATCTGAATTGATTGTGCAGCTATACTCTTTTATTGCCCACGTTAACAGACTTCACTGTAAATATCACCAATGTGTTAATTTTAAAGGGCACAATGTTGACATACCTGTGGTTTTACACTTTCACGATCAATCCTTTGTTATCATTAAAAATAATGATTTTCAATAAGCCCTGCCATACTGGTGAAATTTTGTTGGCAAGATGTTTCCAACAGCAACAACAGTTGTTAGTCCCAAATAGTCATTCTAAAATAAAAGCACATGTATGTTCTGTGCATAGGAAGAAAATGCTGGTTACTTTATAGTTGCAGCTCCTAGCACACAGTCAAATATGTAAACACATCTGGGAACCTTAGACATGTTGGAGAAAATTGGATTTAAAAGTTGCTGCCTAGCGAACCAGCACTGGGATACCTGTGCACCACTGAGGCACTTACAAATCCTCCTGGGGCAGAACTAGTAACCCAGTCCAGGTCTCAAGGAGAGAAGTCACAGAACCCAAAGTTTCACAACAACCACAACACTACTAGGACAGTTGGACATTTGCTACACCAGGTACCCATTGATGATACAGCTGGGTGGATTGCTTTCCCAGTTGACACCAGGTCCCCATTACACAGCTGGGTAGACTGGAGCAATGTTAAGTAAAGTTTCTTGCTCAAGGAAAACAACAGCATTAATTTGGCATAACCAGGCATCAATCCTGAAACTTTTCAATTACCAGGCTGATGCTCTAGCCACTTGGCTATGCTTCCTCACACACACACACACAACACACACCATCCCTGGTGCCTATGGGCTCATTTACTACACAGCTGTGATCAGGTTTACAGATACAATTGTGTGTAATATCAGGAGCTCATCAAATAGGATTTGATGAGCTCCTGGTAATATGGACACATGTGGACACTCTGTTTAGAACTATATACACAGTGGCGGATCTAGTACCCCCACACAGAAAATCTGGTTGGTGAATTACTTCAGGGACTGTTGCACCTCAGTCCATATCCTGTGACATTCCATAATGTCAACAAGAATAAATCTTGAACTTTGTATTTGTGCTATGGTCAAAACAATACAATAGGTATCAAGATGTACATGATAATCACTACAAGTAAACAGTGCATGTATATACTGGGAGGATTTAAATACCCCACATTTACAAAACAGTTGGCAAAATCCTATTAACTGTCAAAGCAAAGTATAACATTATGGTACCAATTCATAAACATATGGCTGGTGAATACAATGTATACTAGATAAATAAAACATGAAATTTAAAGGGGGAAGTAGAGACCACTGAATAAAGCAACGGAACAAGAAGGGATTGCCGGGGTGACAATGTAACTGACACAAATCTCTTCTTGTTAAACATTTTTCGAGTAAATCATTCTGTCCACTAAAATAGGATTTGTAATTTACATTACCGCTCCAACAATCCCTTCTTGTTTCATGGCCCTTTTCAACAATCCATATTCTCCCTCTTAAACTATCTAGTTTGTTTACGTAAATCAATTTATACAGTTTGTAAAATTCAGATTGTGGTATACTTTACAGAAGTGCTGGCTTGTAGTAGCTACTGTAACCACTGTTGAGGGTGTTTTTGTTTTTTTCAACTTGCCTTGAGATGATGTCAAAACTAAAAACTGATAGTCAGTGGACACCTCACAGCTTAATACACACAGGGGTGGCTTGAGTTGTAGTCATCAAACATCTTAGTAGTGTGTTCAAAGATGGTAGTCACAATAACTGACCATTCTCTAATTTCCAAACAGACCACACAGAGAGGGAGACACAGTGTCCAAAATACAGATTGACCTGCTGACAACAGTACACCAATGAACTTTTAGAACCCATACTATACTGTACAAAACACAGCTACACTAAGTTGGGCTCTGAAACTTTAAATACATAAGCACTTTTTACCTACTAACACCATCTACTAACTATCCCAGGAGCTTATAGAACGATCACTTAGTTACATAGCATATAACAACAGCACAAATACTCTAATAAAACAGTCAGAATACATATTTTACTGGATCAATACTAAAGGACTGCAAAGTAATAAATGGAAGTGAAATACTGACCCACTCCACTATATATGGTACCATGGTCATCCTCCCCAAAGCCATAAACAATTCACCCAGTGAGACTCAATTAATTGAAAAGATTGTTACATCATCTTCAGTTGGCATGGCTGGACCAACAATTACTATTTTACCAATTTATAATTATGGTGAGACCCATAAAGTAAGGGTCTGGTCGCTCCAGTATTCAAAATTTGAAGCGTGTTACAGAAAACAGGTAACACCACCCAGTTTGCATTGGTAAATTTTTTAGAGTTACCGTAAATATGTAATATGTTTATCATGAACTTTTGTGAAGATGTGATATAATTGATTGAGACTGTTTGTAGTCCCCAACTGGTGTTCTTTACAAGATCAAAAGATGGTGGTAGTAAATAACCTATTTTGATAACCTATTTCAAGGATCACTTACTTTGTATGATTGTCAGACAACTATTCTTGCTGCCATTATTGCTTTAATTACATTCCATTGTTACAACTCAGTGATGCTAGAGTGATCAGACTCTTCCACTCTACGCGAAGGACCAGGCACTGCCAAACCATAAATTTGGTGTGTATGTATAATATTGTACATTGAGCTGTGATGCTTCAGCTCCCTGAGATAATATCAGCTGAAGCCAGCACCAAGTCAATCAAATCAATGCAGTGGAGGATCCAAGCCCCCCCCCCCCCCCCCCAAACAAAAATTTTTTTGAGATATTTTAATAGAGCAGTCAATCAAATACTTTAATAGAACAGTCACCATACATAACACTGTTGAGAATTCTCCACACTGGATGAGTATGAAAACTAGTATCTACTGGGCACACTAAGCCTGCTAAGAATATTTTGCAAATGAAATCCACATGGTTCTTTGTTAGTCTGGCACCGCCTGCCCTTTTGCAAAAAGTAAGGATCTGGCAAAATACAGATACCATAAAGAATTCAATTAGACAGCATACATAACTGCTGGTTACATCATACTATTGTCCTTCAACTTGAACAAAAGCATTGCATTGCCAATATGTGTGAGCATCATTGGCACACACTAATTGGCTACTGCCAAATTTGAGTGGTAGAAATGATTTAGTATCTGTACTTCACCAGACCCTTCCTTATTACAAAAGACCAGGCAGCATCCTTTGCATGCCATTCTTTAGGCCCATATATAGCTAGCTGAACTACTCATTTGTTAACCCCTATACATCTCTTGATCAATGTAAAAAGCAATATAATTTAAATATTTATACATAAAACCACTCTACATCAAAATTTTCAGTCCTGAAACAGCTGTAGCTCTCCCACAGACCATACACCTACCACCCCTCAACCTTGCCAATTCTCCCCTGCAATGTAGTATTCAGTATTCTAAATAATGCTCACCTCTAGAAAAGTCGCCAACACGTAACTTAACAAATTTCTAGTTCGAGAAGACGAGCATATCATAAGCATTGAAGCAACCAGCTATAGACGAAGGAAAATAAATGTTGGGAGAACGCCTACATTGTCCCTGCAGACTCGTTGCTAGGTCACTAGAGGCCTGGGAGTTCCCCGTAATCACAACACAATGGAAACTCGCCTTCTTGTTCTACTGATCATCGTTGCTAGCATAACTACGTCACAACAGTGTAGCGGTAGACTCAACGTCAGTATTTTGTACGGCGACTCACAAATCGAACGCGTACAAGTGGAAGGAATCAACTTGTTCACTGCCTTCCCAGTGGCTACTTCTTCTTCTTCAATAGACCTACCACCAGCTATAACGGACAGTCAAGCAGGAGAGAATGGTGTTCTGTACAATGGAAAACACTACACATACTTTCTACCTTTGGGAAATGCTGGTAAAAGGATTGTAGCCTTGTTTGATGGTACCACTGAAAGGTGGACTAACATTGACGTGAATTGTGAGCCAGTTGGGCTGGCTGAACGATCACCTTATGAGATAGTCGGGTTCTGTGCTGTTAACACAACCTTTAATTGTGTGCCATACTTCAGACTAGCTAAACAAGATGATGATAGCTGGGTGGATGTATCAGGGTCCGGCCTATGTAGCTACAGGTTGTCTACCACCAATCTTACCAATCCAGTTATCATGCAATATGAGAGTCAGTATGGGTATGCAGTGAAGCTGTACTTTGCTGAACAGGGGACTAACAGGTTACATGAGATAGACCTGGGTGAACAAGAGACAAATTCCTATGATGTCCCTGACTATGGGCAACACCAGTTGAAGGTTACTCGTCTTGTGCCTGCAATAGCTACTGATGGATCATTTACTGGACTACGACTGGAGTCATCCACTGATAACTCTGATAATGTTTATCATGTATTGTTCTCATCTACTGCTCAAAGCTTTTCACAAAAAGTTATTCAAACAGAAACAGTTGCGTTTGACTCAAACACCCTTAACTACCTTGTGTCATTCACTGCTAACCACAAAACTATGATTGTTATATCAGAAGATGGTACAACAAGACAATATAAACTATCCTCTACCTTAGATGACCCCATCCTATGTGAAAATATGGTTGGATCAGTTCATTCTCTGATTTGTCTTGCTGATAAAGGTCTTAGCCCCTTATTGATCAATGTTAATAATGGTACCAGTAAAATCATCTCAGTTGGTGACCTACCGGTGGCCAGAATTGGAAAACTTACTAAAAATACTTTCTATTTGTTGAACATACAACAGGAGATGTTGTTTTATGCACTGGGTTCAGATTTAGTGCATCTTGGAAGGTTCACAGTACACAGTGACAATCTAAGAATAATGAGTAGTACAGGTGATGTCACATGTGACAGTGTACAAAGCACAGAACGAGATGGTCGTTTCCCTACAACAGCTTTGGTGATCCTGGTATTATCTTGTATTGTGTTGTTGGTTGGCTCAGTAATTATTGTGTCTCTAGTGCTGTACCGTAGCAGCAAAAAGTCACTATATGTAAAGATCCCTGATAACAGCTCTACCTCTTCTTCAGATAGCAATGGTGATCCAAAAACACTGGAAGTGCCTGATGAACGTATTGAAGAAAATAACGTGCAACGCTCTGTTCCTACAATTAATCAGAACCCTAGTATTCAGGCTAACGCTATTCAACCTGCACCATCCGGTTTGATAGCTGCTAATCTTACCATTGATAATACTGGCTATGTTGAGGGTGAGGTAGTTGAACCAAAGCAATGCTCTAGTAGTAACCCAGCTCCACCATCATATGAAAGAATGACTCCCATCGGTGGCCAGCCCCAAGAACATCTTATTGTCATTCCCAGAGCTCCACCACTAACCTAGTATATCTATGGTATAACTGAGTGCTAAATTTGTTTATGGCAAATCGTGTGGAATGCACATTTTTATCACTTATACTACTTGTACCTTTTGTATATCAAATGTGTTCTCTTTGCTTAGTTTGCTACGTACTGTATGTTGTATTTCAAATACATTGTGTTACTGTTATCAACCCTGTTCCTGCTATAAATCTGCAGAAGCCACAAGCAGGCTTGTATTATAAGTTAGTATTAATTGTACGTATTTCATGGCTGTTGGTTGCTACCAACAGACCTTTGGTGTTTTTACACCATAAAGCCTAAATAAAAATAAACTGCACATGGAAAAGTAATTCTACACAGATTTTGTAATTAGAAATCTGTACGAAATACTTGAATCACACAGAGTATAAAAATGGCAGGTTTCGAGCATGACCTCAAGGAGTTAGGCGTGCAGGGCATCTCTTCCGTGGGGAAGGCGCTATCGTCTCGAGCAGAAGACTATGTCAACGACCAACACCTTGAACAATCCTGGGCCATCATGACAATGAAATACGCTGAGACTCACTTCAAACTGCTGCAGAGTTATGATGCAACTACCCTCAGACTGACTGCCAGCGATGATGAGATCTATTCAATGTTTATGGAAAAGTTTAATAATCTGAAATTGGAGCTACTAACACCTGATGATTTGAAATCAGAAGCTGCCAAAACTGCATGGAGAGAATACTGCAATTATTTTGAAGGAAAAGTGGAGGATTTTAATTTTGCAACATTACTCAGGCTGGATGTAACCAAGGAGTACACGGAAGAGAACACGATAATAGTCCCACGTGTGCAGTTCCTGGCTATTGAGATAGCTAGAAATCGACGCCACATGAACACAATGCATCATGTCACTAGTTGATGTTAACATATTTAGTGTTAAATTTAAAAGGATAATTTCTCTTGCACATAAAATAAGTTTTGTTGGCGCGAAAATAATGTGCACTAATTAAGCGCCTTAACTGTTGCATAAATAATGCGCTGCGCGTCAAATCAAGTAAAAAGGATACACCCAAACTTGTTGGACGGTGTTGTGTTGACCGAAGAAGCGGAAACAACGTGATGTAGACATTCGTTACTAATAGAACATGCTTAGTATGAAGAAAAAGAAGTTCCAGTTTGAAGTAAAGTTTAACTTACAAGAGTTATCCAGTGTCCCATTCGTATCGGGAGTGTTGTACGCCAAAGTTCGGCTGATAGACGGAGGACAATTCACGAGTCAGTCAACGAGGTACGAATGCAAGGCAGGCGCGTCTTTTACGAGACATTTAAACACCTGTATTTTAACAGGGTTGAGATAGACAGTCACCGCGTACACTGGAATTGTCCATTCTCTTTCTCGTGTAAGCTGTCAGCCAATGCAAGCAGTGGAATACTGGACACTTGTTTGTGTAGAGTGTCTGTGAGAAAGGTTAGTAGTTCCTTTGTGTGTGTGTGTGTGGCTGCTGCTCAAAGTGTATTGAATTATCCTTACATATTGCACCTGTCTTGAGAGGCTGCCAACATTCAAATTACCAAATAGATGAAAATCTTTCAATTTACTGCTTCACTTTGTCTATAGTTGTTCACCTTATCACTTTTCGTAAGCACATTATGTTATTGTGATAAGTTTTGTAAATACAGCTTTGTTATGGCCTAGTAACACCTCTCCAATTTCATACATGGCCAAATGAAGCATTGTCTCCTATCGAGTGTTTTGTATTTGTATTGTATGGTAGAATGTAGCACAGTGAAGCATGTATTACGTTTAGTTTTTGTGGTAGCTATGCTATATTATTGCTTAGCTGGTTAGTTAAGATGTGATCATGTGTATATCACTGTAACTATGGAGCTTTGTCGATCCAGTTTATATAAACACACACACGTTTATTAGAGAGTTTCCCTAAGTTTATTGCTGTACAAATATGTTGTGTAAACTCGTAAATTTAACAGAAACACAACTGTTCTCTTTTTGTAGGACGTACTTCACTACACGATACAGCACATTAATGTCGCATGCACTATATTCCACAATGACATATTTTATCTTTACTATAAATGTCTCTTATTTCCTTCACAGGAACAAGATGGTGGCAAGTCTTATGCTAAAGTAAGTACACTTATAACCAACCACATGTCTTGCCAATCAATATATTTATATCACTGGTGATTGTCATTGTTAGCTTCATTAACAGTACAATTTAATAATCAACACTTCTCTGTGTGGTTGTGTGGCCTCAGCTTACCTGATACTATTCAATTGGTGATGTCATAATTACTGCACTGTCATAGTGGAAGTGTTACTTTATATGTGTTCCAGTGGTCACTGACCCTGATGGTTGTTTTATTTCAGTTGATATGATAGCGTAGAATATTATGTTACAAGGCTAGGTAGTATAATGCTCTGTAGCATGTGTGTATGTCCTGCCTCCAAGCAGATTTGTCCACACAGCTCCTGATTCCTATTTGCATAGGTGTCCAGTTCCAATGGATGGCTTGACCATGCTCATGTAAAGAATTTACTTTGTGTGTGTGTGTGTGTGTGTGTGTGTGTGTGTGTGTGTGTGTGTGTGTGTGTGTGTGTGTGTGTGTGTGTGTGTGTGTGTGTGTGTGTGTGTGTGCTGACGTGTAACTGTGTATGCTGGGGTAGTGAGGTTATTTAATGAGCCATATATCACGTATATGCTTTGTGTTTCAGCTTGGCTATGTGGATGTTAACTTAGCAGAGTTTGCAGGCTCAGGAGCCACTTGTCGTAACTACCTCCTCCAAAGCTACAATGAGAAGAAACGAAAACCAGACAACTCCATTTTGAAAGTGAGTGAAGTGAAGCATCTGTAAATTATCCAGCATGTAATTGGTATGCCAGTATTTGCATTACTTTGAACTATGAATTAAATTAGCTTGGTTGGTTAGTGGTTAGGGAAACATGTAGTGTTTTTAGTGGTTAGTGGTTTCAAGTGTAACTGCTAATTCACAGAAAGATATACACCCTTGAATGCTTCAATGGTGCATTAACAAGACAAGTGTATGTCTACATATATATTAACAATGTGTGTTAGTTGTAAACATCTATTGATGCTATACAGACTACTTGAGCACTTGTAATTGCACTGTTATATTATTGGGAAAGCAGGCACCATGAACACCTTGATAATCAGAACACTTGATATGGTCTCATATACATGGTGTATATGTAGATCCTAGAGTACCACTAAAGGGACACTTCAGTGTCCAGAGGTATCCAGAATGGAGGGGGTTATAAGTCATGAATACACTGTACTTGTCCTTGTCATACGTTTCCACTGATTTTAGCTGTATATTGAAGAGTCCATATAATGCATCCACATAGAGTAGTATTGCTTTGGAATTCCCTTAGTACGTGCTGTTTCAATTTCACAATGCCCAGCCTACTGGACCGATTGCTACGTATCAAGTTTACCTTCCAGTTGAGATCACCTTTGATTACCTGACCTCTTGATATCATGTTTAACTACTTCTATAATATGTTTGTGACACTAGAGGTGATGTGATATTAAGTGGTACAAAAGTGTAGTCTTGTTTTACACAACTTTTAAACTTTGCTGGAACACTGTGCTTAGTTACCATGTTGTTATTGAATGTGTTGTTACCATGGTGTTTTGTTGCCCAGGTTACCATCAGCATGAAGTTGATATCTGGAGATGTGCTGTTCAAAGCGTAAGTGTGAGATATGTAACTGCTATGTAGTTTTTTATGAAGTTAATTGGGTTGATATTTAATATGTGTATCGTATGTTTTGTAACCTGTACTTGTGTTGTTGACCAAGTGAAGACTGTTGTTGACCAAGTGAAGACTGTTGTTGACCAAGTGAAGACTGTTGTTGGCTTGTGTTTCAATATAATAGTAGCAATTCACTGGTGTTTGACTTGTTTTCTTTCATATTAACTTGTAGCACTATTGAATTGGAGTTTGTTTGCTTTCAGGGTTTTGCCCAGGGGTACAAAGAGAAATGACTATTTTTGTACATATATTATTAGTACAGTTCTTATACAGATTATGAGACTAGTTGTTACGACTCAACAGTACATTATTTATACTTTGGGACCTCAAGGTGTCCACATGTTCTTGTGTGTAACCTGTATTGGGTCATGTACTATTACTACTGTAGGGCTACACCGGTGTCACGTAGTACAGAAGACGTTAGTGCACACTCAAGCCAAGAGCACGATCCTCAACCAAATGGCCACCCAGTATTATTACCCGGCGACCAATCCTCACAGGTGTCAGTACCTTTGATGCCGCGGCATAGGCGTGGCAGCGTCGATAGTGGCATAACAAAACACCTCAGTGTCGAACATGAACGAAGTAACTCACCAAGCAGCAGCTACTGCAGTGTTAGCCCTCCTATTGAAGAGCCAAGTAATTCAAGTACTTTTGATTTGGACTCACTTTCTATTGAGAGACCATCTACCCCTCAAACTGAGAAATTTAGACCAAGAAATGGTAATTCAACAACAGGAATCACTTCAAAGGCTTCTGAACCAATAATGTCTTCCTCTGAGGTACTCACACATTCAGTTCGTGGTCACAGTAGAGCCAGTAGCGTTGGAAATTCCCCATTGTGGTCACAGAAAGGACATAAAAGGATGGGAAGCCATCCTGCACAATAGTGAGTGTGCATTGTACATGTGTGTGTGTGCATTGTACATGTGTGTGTGTAAGTTTTGTGCATGTAATGTTGACAGTGTTGGACAATTACTTTTTTAAAAGTACATAAGTAACGCGTTACCCCCTAACACTGAATGTTGATTTCTGTTCTGAATATGTAGTAACTGACTTTATTTCCACAGCTCTCCTCGGCCTGTATCATCAATATCAACAAAATGTATCCTTTCACTGTAATATAAATTATAATATATGACACAGTATAAATGTCACATTGCATTATTGCGACCTCAGCTGTGTGATGTGTTTGTGTAGTAGTAATGGATTTCCCCCTGTAATCCACAGTAGATTTTTGTTTAGCAATTTTGACTGAACACTGATCATTTATGTAGCATGTGCCAGGTGTTATGTGTGTACCACAGAGTTGTTAGTGAATTAGTTTACAGCCTGCCTGCAGTACATCATGTTGTGGACAAGACTTACTGCCTGCAGGGTATTTGTGACTGTCTCAGCAAAAACCCAACTTGTTTGTACTATTTAATTTTTTTTCTCAGCATTATCTGTAGTGTGCAAGGAATGGATCACCAAAGTTTCTGTCTTCAGTAGTTTTGAAATTATAGCCCTAGACATAGGAAGAGCAAGATAATCGATATGTACAGTGACTATACTGAAAATAAACCACAGGCACTTACATTCACAGCCATAACTTCTGTTTGGATTAGTCTAAAACATTGCGATTCGGCTTAAAATGTTCACCATGGATTAGCATATCAGCCAAGGTATAGTGTTAGCCCTGTAGTCACTTGCGCATAAGGGTATGAAGGTGATTTGGTAGAAGAAATGATGATCTTGTTTATATCCGCATCGTAAACAAACGCACATGACACATATACCGTTGGGGCTACAAAAAATGAAACAAAGATTTTCAAACTCTTCATGAGCAGGCAAATAAGATGGTATATAGTTTTACTCGATTTGAGTCTTCCTTCTTCGAGTACTGACCCAATAAAAACTTGCATATTTTTTCTTTGTAGCATGTTTACAAATCATTTTTAAATTTTGTTTTTCTCAATACGCATGCTTGTGTGAACAAATCAGGTTTTTACTGAGACAGTCACATTTTTCATATACAGGCTTGTACAATACCATGTTTACTTGGTTAAATGCCACAGCAGTTAATACTAAAGTCAACGCAGCATGATGTTTAAGCTCATGATTTAAAAAAAAAAGAAGTATATATAGACATGTATTTGTTACTTAATTTTGTTATCCTTGACTGATTGTAATTAGCCTTTGATCCAGACTCAGAGTCACTAGCTAGCAACAAGACTAGGATTAGTTCGGTGGGTATGGTCAGTAGTGATATTACATCATGCAGTTTCTCCTCCACAGGTTACCATGACGTCCACCACCAGTAGAGTAGAACGTACTAGAAGAGACCCTGCAGAGGTTGTAGCTAATTTAGTAGAAGGGTACGTGTCTCTAAGCGTACTACATACACACAAAATATTTAGCTGCCTTTGTGGTGCCACTACCAACCCAACTAAGATGTAGATGCTACATGTCAGGCAGAAAAATGCACTAGAGTATTTCATATTGTGACATTTACAGTCCATACCCACACACTTCAGTGTAGTATAATGTGTAGTTACAAGAGTTGCAAATAACTCAACAAAATACATTCAGCAGTTTTCATAAAAGCTCATAAAGCAGACACTATATATAGTCACATGTATCAGTTGTATGTCTTCACTGAAGCCACTCAACATTGTCTGCTACTAAAACTGACACTTGTGTTAGTGTAGGATGTAAATTCATGCACTTCAAATATGCAAATTATTACCGACACAGAAACCTTTTCAGTGCCTTATGGTTTTCAGTTCAGCATAACAAGTAGCTTTCAATGTTTCAAGTAGCTGGTAGTTTTATTTATTCATATGCACTTTAAATGAAAACGTCAATACAATTTACAGATGTTATTTTTCTTTCTTTACATCAGGCATGATTTGTCACAGACAGAAGGAGGTAGATTATTGTGTACATGGTATTGTATACATTTATCAGAATACTATTGCAGATCACTCAGAGAACCTACAGTTATATGTGGACCGCAGTGGACAAGTTATGTTAACTGGACACAGCGTTGATCCGTAAGTCTCCATGGAAATAGGGTACACGTTGATAATTAGAACACTTGTTCCCAATTGTGGTAAATTTTATTGTTTTAGTCTCAAATAATGTTGTATATCAAGTTAAGTGGGCCCCACTACAGAGTTCTCAATGAAGCCTAGTTTAACATATAATACAACAGACCTACCAATTGCAAGGCCTCCTAAGTATGTAATGGTGATGGGCAAGGTTTCCCTGTCTGCATTCACCAAACTACTTGATGTATGTTAATGCTGACATGTGTAGTTCTTCCCAATAGAATCCATCACATGTTTCCTTCATACCTTTGTGTGTTTGTGATTCTGTTTGCCCTTCTCTTGTTTTAGAAAACTGTCCCGACTGCACCGAGTGGACTTCAGCTGACATTTCTGGACCACATCCACCATACTTACAGCAGTTTAATGCTGTCCCTTCGTTATCCTCACCTTAATAGTATTGTTATATCACTTTTCAACACGTGTCAGCTTACAATTTTGTATACCTCTTAAGTTATTCAGACTACCATGGATAGTACAATGACATTCATTCATTTTTTTAGTACAAAAGATATCGATGTATATTGTTGTATGTATGTAAAATTGTATGGTGTTTTTATTATAGAGAAGTTTATTGGAGTCATTGTTTATTAGTGTGCACTTAGTTCTAGTGACAGATTTGTATGCATCTGTTCAGAACGTTGTTTAAGTTTCCGAGCTAGACGGCACGCTTCATCAAGACTGACATGAGCTACACGGCTTCTTTCCTAAAAAAAAACAAAAAACTGACAGTACAAGACACAAGGTAACATAAATGTTACCCGCTGAGCAAAACCCCGACTTGTTTGCATAATTATTGGGTAAAAAATGCGTATTACATAATTAATTTTATACATGTTTTTAACAGTGAAGAAGGCTTGAATTGAAATATCTAATATACCAATGGATTCACCTCTTCACAGAGAGTAAGAACATTTTGGTTTCAATTCTGTACCATGAAGCAAACATGTGTTTGGTTACATTATGATAAAACGTAATTTTATCATTGCTGTTTCTAAGCTTGAACAACCTTTATTTTGCTTAATAGCATGGGAGTATTTAGGCCAAAAACTATACCTTCATGAATGCCTCCGTTCGTGGTGAATAGAATGACACAAGTCCCAACTCTAGCCTGTTGCACTATAGACATAAATTATGATTGATCAAACAAGCGCCTGTAGTTTTTCCCGTATAGGCACTGCACAAATCGATTGTTTTACTCTTCTTGTTGTCTATCGCTATAACTCTGAAAGCACCTGAACAGCCCATTGGTTTTCCCTCTAGACAACAAAAAAAGTCAGTTCAAGGAAAAACAAACAAGTTGGGATTTCACTCTGCAGGTCACAAATGCAAAGAATTTTGTACTGAAAGTGTGACAACATTATAGTACCAAGGTTCAGTGTCTGGAAGACAGAACTATTTAGAGGTTTTAGGATTCCATACATAAAGCTGCTTTTAAAGACAGCCTTTGTGAATATTAAAAAAGTTTGACCTTCAGAAGATCATTGTATAGTAATATGGCAAACTTCTTCTATGATAACAGTCATTCTTATTGCAATTTGTTTTATAGCTGCTATGTTTAATGTTTTTTAAACAACCAAACGTGTTTATAACAAGCTACAGTTTATGGGATATCATCACATACATTTTGAAAACGGTTTACTGTAATATGCACACATTACAGTACATGTACGTCGTACTGTATAATGTGGTGGAAGCCCTAAAACAAAGACCTTGACAATCAGGACACCTGTTCATGGTCAGTGTACACATACATAGACCCCTGAAATCAGGACCAATCTAGTTCCAAAGGTGTCCTGTTTGAGTACTACACATACACACAGACTACTAAGCCACTTACCAATGATGTAGCAGAACGCGTATACAATGGACGAGACCTGTGATCATATTAACATTCACTACTGACACACGCAAATGATCCACTCACCTGGTTACAGGTTGGTACACTATTTCATCATCACTACTGGTTACTGTGTATCTGCTGCCATAGTAACGTCGTCGTCGCCCAGGTGATGTGACACGATGATGCGTCATGTAGCGAGGTAGAGGAGCAGCAGACTCTAACACAACATAGTCATTCCTACCAACTACACTGCTGCTAACATCTGATGAGTCACTGGTGTAGCCATGTGTTGTGGTGGTGTAGAGGTAGGCAGGGGTGGAGGTTGCTTTAGGATGAGAGAATGTGACACTTGCACTATGAGAAGGCTTGTGCTGATACTTCCTTCTTGATCTCTTGTAAGGTTTAGTTCGCTTGCCATGATGTAAGCCACTGTTCCTTGTATGAAGTGTATTAGGGTCATAACGTAAGCCACTGCTCCTTAAGTGAGGTGTATTGGTGTCAAAATGTAAGCTACTGCTCCTTATGTGAGGTGTAGTAGCATTATAATGTAAGCCACTTCTCCTAACATTAGGTATATCATCATCATAATGTAACCTCCTGCTCTTAATACCAGGTGTAGAATGGTCTAAACCACTTGTCCTAATATTAGGTGCAGTATCACGATGTAAGCTGCTGCTCCTAACAGTAGGTATATTGTCATCATAATATAAGCTCCTGCTTCTAATACCAGGCACATCTGTGTTGTAATGTAAGCCACTGCTCTTATTATTAGGATCATATCCATGGTCACTTCTTACACTAGGTGAATCACTGTCATGATGTAAGCCATTGTTAGGACTATAAAGGCCTGAATATAAGCCACCACTAATAGGGTCAGTAGAAGCACTTTTATTCCTTGTAGAAGCACCTTTATTCCTTTTATTCCTGTTGCCATGACGATGAGAGGTTGCATCGTATTGTGTTGATCTTGATTTTGTTTTGATTTCATCTGGTTGCTGATGTTGATGTTGCCTAGTTCCACTATTATCAATGATTATGGATCGTCCGCCACATAATGGACACACCCATGTACTGAGGTTAGCATTGCTAGGAACCCTAATGGTTTCTGTAGTAACAGGACTGGCACCCCGAGGGCTACTAGCTCTTAACGGTGACAATCGTGAAGAACCTAATTCTGATAGCACCGATGACTTGTCATCAGATACCAGTGACTTGTTCAGTACAGGTGACCTGTTGCTAGGTGAAGAGGAACTTGTCAGCGAAGAAATACTGCTATCTGATTGGTTAGTTTGTGATGTGCTGGAATACTGCATATTGCTGTGATGATGTCTTTGTTTCTTTTGCGGTATAATCTTCTTGGTTGTTTTACTAGGCTTGTTTGAGGCACCATCTTTCCTCCCATTGGCTAAAACATGCTCGGGATATTGCACATGTTCTTGTTGTGTACTGTGGTCCATATTAACCTTTGATGTTAGTGGGTGTGATTGTTCTACAGGATGTTTTCTTTCCGATGGTGTACGTCGTTTTTCACTATCAGACTTTGCAGCATTATCTGGTGCTGTTGTGTGCTCATCCAATCCCCCGTGTGTGGGGGGAACAGGATTGGAGTTTTGCATGGAATTGGAGAATGGGAATGGACCTGGATGTTGCCAAAATGGATGCTGTAACGTGGATAAATCAAAAGGAGGCTTCTGCTGTTGTTGCTGCTGCTGTTGTTCTAGAAGTTCTCGTAATCCTCTCAGTTCTTGTTGTAGTGCCTTCATCTCTCCATTATCACCAGTATTGCTGCTATATGGGAGAACAACATGTAACAATACAGAACAAACACTACACAATATAGTGTACATGTAATTGTACACCATAGTTGTTCAGTGGAACCTGTAAATGTGTACACTAAGTATATAAGGTCTCAAATTAGCTTTTTAGGATGTCCAAAAAACCAGATACTGTACGCATCTTGGTAACAGGGTACTATTGGTTGGTCCCAGGAAGCCAGGATGCCTATTGGGATTACGAGTCCATAATATTGAACTCATAATGAGATGCATTACACAGCACATCTTTGGTGTAGACATGTAAAATTCTTAGCCGTTTCATTATACAAACCATCCCTCCAAACTGCTAAAATTTCCAGCCTTGTTTGAGGACCTTTGAACCATACCAGGAAGGCTTCCAACTGTGAGTACAGAGTACTACTCAGTCACTCACCTAACAACCTTATTAGAATTTATTGTCAACATATTTCCACACATTGTTCAGGCCATGTATTACACGTTATAATCGTTTCTTAAAATAAGTAAATCTGACTATTTTTTTTTGTGGCCAGTCAAAGTCTTGGGACCATCTTGTACTTTTACAAACAACATACTAAGCTATGAAGAACAATGGCAGACTCTCGAAGGTCTAGCTCAAAATGACATTACTGTCTTTGTTGCTATACCAAAGCATTATGATCTCACCACTATATACACATTCAAACAACATGACCCACTCAACACCAATTTGACAGCCTTCTGTCACGTGTTAATTCAATCTCTAATACATAGATATAGCTGGACTAAATCTAGAATACACTAAATATTCTAACAAACTCTACCTCTACTAAATTCTAAGGTGTACATTAAAAAACATAGCTCACGTTTGAGGTTGATGGTTGTCCTCTCTCTCACTTCCCGAGCTGTTGCTGCTACTGCTGTCCTTCTTGTGTCTTGGTAGTGTTTCTCTACCAGCTTTCCCTGGCGATGGAGCATCTGACTCGTTAGCAACAAACTGGCGGTATCTGGTGGCACCAGTATGTGGAGAGGAAGGATAACGCCCACCCACTCCACCTCCTCTGGGTCGTACACTATCATAAGGTGATGGTGGGCGATAATAAGAACTAGGAGGAGACATGGATGGGTTTAATATTGGTATTCGTGACAATTGTGGTTGATGGTGAGCATTGTTAAGCATAATATCGTCCAACTTAGCTGGCTGTCTTGTACTCTGATAGCGTGGCAATGTTGATAAATCAAAGTGATCATCGTTAATTGGTGTGCTATCATTTGACACATGCTTCTTCTTATGATTAGCCAGCACAGGTATGCGAGATGGTCGGTGACCACTGGCGGGTGTTTTGGCGGGATGGCTGTCCAGCAGAGATGAGTGTGGTTCATTCTCTGCAGGAGGGAGGGGCTGCAACACTGTACCATTGTCATCATCAGTTGGTGAGGATACTAGTTTACGTTGTTCAGCTAGAGGAGTCTGCTCTGAGTAAGGCAGTATAGAAGATGATGATTGACTGGATGTATCCGACCATTCACTACCACCTGCAAAATCTTCAGTGGGTGTGGCATCTTGTTCTTCTTCCTCATTGGTTACTCTACTAGCCTGAAGGGTGGGGTTATTTGTAGACAACAAGTTTTGCTGCTCAGTTGAGTGATTGTCAAGAGAGAGGTTGGATAGAGTATTAGAGACTGTCGTAGTAGTATCCTCGTCAATTTCTTGTGGCCGAGTACTCATCACAGTACCTGTCTGTACCAGATACTCCTCAGGAACACTTGACTGTAATGTATCAGCAACCATCTGTATGTAAAGGAGTCATACCTTAATAAGTCATACCATAACAGGGTGACCATGATGTACACTACAAACACTCTACCATCAGAGTCTTGAGTTTGAAACTCAAATCCTAGTCTAGGTAGTGACTTGATACACAGACAAGTTGGGAGTTTGGGTATGACCATAGTACACATGTCATAGTCATACCCTAACGGGGAGATGGTGATGTGCATTATGTTGATACCCATGTTGTACTGACACACAAGTTATGAAGTCATGAGATAGCAAAGATGTTGGTAATGTTTGAAAACTCTCATTTACCACTTAGTTACTATGAACTCAGAGGAAGCATAGATATAAATGATTATCCCATAAGATATGAACTCATGCTGTCACTAAATTCACATTTCCTGCAAATATTAGTGGTATTGCAAGAATATGGCCAGATTGCTCAACCACTAGAATCTCATGGGCACAAACATGAATATATCACCATTAAAAAAAACAAGAAGGAATTAATATAATTGAGTCAATAGTCTGGCCACACAATGGGCACAACGTAAAAATATACTTAATGAAAAAGCTAGCAGTTATTCACTGTCAGTATGTAGAATAGGAGAACAGGTTAGTGAGAACTACTTAATTATGAAGGACGTTAACACATTCCATAACACACTACCCACCTCTGACGCCTGTACATGATTGGCTACACTGCTGGTAGATGATGTCATGTGTACACTGTCACTTGACGGTGATGACCTAACACACAACATACACAATGGTGACCACACAGTAGCACAAACAGGCAAGAGAGTTTGAGCTTGAAAGATGAACAGAATTTTGCCAATACTAAATTCTTTCATCATGCAAATCTGTTTCACTAGTAAAAAATTCAGCGAACTGTTTTGCTAACATCTAATTGTAGCAAAAGTTTACCAAAACCTCTTCCCGCTAAACTTTCCTGCTATACAGTAAAACACAGAAAAACACTTTCTGTAGAATTTGTTGACACTGACTTTATAAAAGTGCAGTACTAAAAGAAAAAAGCTTTAATTATCAACTCTAGAAACTATTATAGCACAATATTTATCCAAATTGATCTCGTAAAAAATTCATGCAAAAACAATTTCAAGGGGTACGCAAGGTGTTCACTCATACATCACAAAAAGCCCTAATTCTGCTATTGTAGAGGCAGACATTTTAAATGTACCGTATCAGATTTGTAGATCATAGATCTAATGCAGAAATCCTGGATATATGCTGTTAGGTTAGTCTAGCCATACAATAGTACATCCAGTGAAACCTGGTCACCTTTCGGTCAACATCATTATAAACTAGGTGGCTACAATAGGCAGGTCACTTACAGTGATCTATATAATGTATTTAGTGTCAGATCAGACTAAGGGGGTTAATTCATGCTAATCACACAACAAGACTGCACCAGCCTTCTTGATGGCTTTAAGGGGGCATAGTCAATTCGAATATTAAGAAGCTCTTTATAATTGCAAGCATATATATACAATCTAAAAAGACATGACCATTTGTATTACAAGGACTGTTGTATTAGAGTGATTGACCATAATTATACAGTGTTACATCTCTTAACAAACTCCAAGACAAAACAGAAATATTGGTCCCAACAAGTATGGCCCCATACATTACTGTCTTTAAATTTTCCATATTACAGCAAAAATGATCCAAAATTCATAGGCTGTTCTATTATAGAGTATCTTAGTTGCATTGTATAGATACTCAATGGACAATTATTGTAAACTCACTCTTGCTTTATTTCATTCAGTGAATGCACTTGCTGTTGGTTGTTGGAGGAGGGACTGGAGTATTGTGCAATGAGTTGCTGCAGCTGCTGCAGTTCACCAGTAACCCTTGACAACTACACACACGATAACAATAATAACAACAAAAACACAGTATGATAATTCTTACTTCATCCACTACTACAGATTGTTCCTGTGCCTGCTTGCTAAAGAACAGAGGACAACACAGGTAATTGATATGGGGTAGCAACCTCACTTAGCCGCCACCTCTTTAATAAAGTCAATTTGCATAGCCTAAAGGCAGTATTTTCGAGGTTGCTAAAAATAAATATTTCGTAGATCTACAAATAATCCCAAAATGTATTTAAGGAAGTCTAAATACTTCAAGGATAAAGAACTCCCCAAACCTCAAAATCAGTGGAAATTGTCTCCCTCAAAATATTTAGGCTATACAAGTAGGTCAGATCACCTCATTACAGTGACTATGTCAAGTAGATTAGTTAAATATTTCATAGCCTCATTAAACTTGTTTATTTATAGTGACCAAGTCAAGCAGGTCACAAGGTGTACTCCATAACCTCATTAATAATACCATGTCACTATAAAAGTTAAACCCATAGGTCAATTCACATTCCTCTCATAAAGGTCTACTGAATTAATAGTGGGAGCAAAATTCTAGATCAAGCCACACAGTAGCGTGTCGTGTGCCAAGAAAGCCGGTGCACCGCACGGTGAGTATATTGATAGGAAGAAAGAAAACAGCTTTTTCACGTGTGCATAGCTTCATGGCCCCTTCTAAAAAACACACCATTTTTGCATTATAGCTATCCACCAGGTAGGGTACACCACACAGCAAATTTGGTTAAATTTGCAACAGCCATTTGCAAGATATGGGTGTTCAAAGTTTCGTTTTTAATTTCTTCATTTTTCTTATGCTGTACGGGAGGGGGCTATGGGGGCATTTATTTTTGCACACTTTACAAAAATTGCTATAAAATGCAAACATGTACCTCAATTGCTTCGATCATTGGCACAAACGAAAAGCGTGTAACGGTGGATTCATGTACCAAGTTTGCTGTGAATCTGAGACATATCCAAGGAGTTATGAGCGTTTATTCACGTAAAAAATAATCAAACTTCTGTCAAGGATACAGGGTAAAGCAAGTATAGGAATAACTTGAAAATCGGTGTGTAGATAGGCTGATCATCGTAGCAGTGCCTTTTGATAATGTGAATAGCAATAGAGTTACAGCGACAAAGTTATAAAGCAAAAACCAAACAAGTGTAAAATTGCAGGATCAAGATACTCTAATAGAGCAGTCACCAAGGGGTAAAAAGATGTACAAAAATGTTGAAAAAAAAATCTTACCAGAGTTTGAGCCAGGGACCTCCATACCTAACACCTGCAACATTAACCACTGAACCACTGCTACCTTGACTGATCACCTCACTTAATTTCTGCTTTATAAATGAATTTCTAGTTTACATCTGCTTATAATCAAGCGTTTGTAATTACATAGATCTACCAATAGATTGTTCTAGAACATTCTTCTATTAGAAGTCTTCAAAAAAATGTGCACTCTATTAGAGTATTACACTAATATTACCAACTATTGAATTAAATCATGCAATATAATCAAACGGTACAGTCGTACCATTTAAGTAGGAATACAGGTGAAATGTTCACACGCTGCCCAAAATTCCGCCTTTAAAAATCACCCTAGAGATATCTTACGAGACGAAAATCACCTTTACAGAATAATACTAGTCCATATAATACATAAAACAACATTAAATACAACAAAATGCTTACAGGTGGCCTGATACAGAATTTTAAAAATCACCAAAAACTTGAATTTTAGACTGGCTGCCTGACTACCTGACTGACCACAGTTGCAAGCCTAGAGGCCAAACGAAGCAGTGCAGGCCACCATTTTACGCCATGATAACAAACTCACCAGTGGGATGTGCCTTTTGGGGTTCTGACAAGTGTGCCCTCTGTGCCTTGTCTTTTCTTTTATCTTCAATCAAGCTGCTTGTCTTCTTCATCCAACGAAGCCATATCAATGTGTAAATTTTCCGTATTGACACTTTCTTTAAGCAGCATATTAGATGCCACAAGATTATTGGGAATTAGTAAAATGCGGAATATGGAATAACGGAATAAAGAAATAAGCAAAACTTATCATTTGCAGATTGTACAAATAGTTACATGCTCTATAGCAATCATACTTTATTTACACCTTGCAACAGCTCTGCATGGCACGCCACGGCGATGGATAGCTAAACAGTAGCTGGGCGAGCATTAAATGGGACGAGCGAGCACACAACCAATCACCCTAGAACGATCTACCTTCGCTAAACTTACTAATCTACACTCCTTAGTTGATATAGCTACAAAACGCCAAGACCTAGTTCTATTCTTAGGTTAAACTAGCTGCCCTTCACGTGCATACTACCGGATTTATTAGAGTCACACTAGAGTTCAGTAGGGAAGTCCAGTGGTTGTGTGTGTCTTTAAATGGATTTCAAAACTCTTCAGGTTTGAATCAAGAGTGTAGCTAAGTAAAGTTAGCGAAGGTAGATCGTGCTAGGGTGATTGGTTGTGTGCTCGTCCCATTTAATGCTCGCCGGCTGCTGTTCTATCCATCACTGTGGTGCGCCATGCAGAGCTGTTACAAGGTAAATAAAGCATAATTACTAGAGCATATAATATTTGTGCAATCTGCAAAAGATTAATTTTGCTTATTTCATTATTCCGCAATTCCGTATTCCGCGTTTTACTAATTCCCAAGATTATTTAAAGCACTTAGACTACGCTACTGTACGGAGGTACCGGTACTAGATAGCTTTCACGATAGGTCACAAGATCACGCCCATTCTTCACTCTACGCATTATCAATCTATCGCTCTAATTAAAACCACGATGACACACCCTTTTACGCTAGTTGTATTTCAGTGACCACACACATTCAAGTTGGAAGGCTGACTCGAGATACTCACAAACTAGTATATTAAAACTTAATGAAGCAGGAATCCAAGCGATAAAAAGTAGTGAAACAAGAGATGAACAATGGTAGCTATTACAGCATAGCTTGGTGGGAAATCCCTACTTTGGCATTGAACACAAAATAATTGCTATAATATACCATGCCAAAGTAGGGATTTCCCACTGAGCTATGCTGTAATAACTACCATCGTTCATCTATTGCTTCACTACTTTTTATCGCTTCGATTCCTACTTCATTTTTAAACTTATAATTTTTAATATACTGGTACATTTATAAGTCTGCCTTTAGTAATCATCACTGTGTCGGTATAGAAAAGAAATTTAAGTAAAAACAAACCTCAAAGTCAGCCATAGGCTGGTTTAGGGGCCTTATAAAGTACAAAAAGAAGTAAAATCCACACAAAAACAACCAAGCTGTGAAAAAATGGTGCGGCCTTATAAGCCTGGGTGAAAAAAGAAAAGTGGCACCAAGAAATGGCTGCAATGATGTTAATGCTAATAAATTTTAACACTGCACACAGCCATTATTAAAATTTTTAGCATCAACATCATTGCAGCCATTTCTTGGCCGCCATCTTTGATTTCACAACTTTTTTCACCCAGGCTTTTAAGACCGCACCATTTTTTCACAGCTTGGCTGTTTTTGTGTGGATTGCTTTTAACACTTAGGTCATTATGACTCAGAGATGACACTCAAATGTTTCAAAGTTTTACTAATCTAATCAAATAATAGGCTGAGCTGGCAAAGAAACTGAATAACAAAACCTTTG
This sequence comes from Dysidea avara, assembly GCF_963678975.1. Taxonomy (NCBI): domain Eukaryota; kingdom Metazoa; phylum Porifera; class Demospongiae; order Dictyoceratida; family Dysideidae; genus Dysidea; species Dysidea avara. The sequence continues at coordinate 6,888,736 of NC_089280.1, forward strand.
GTGGTAAAAAAGTTTGGCGAAAACCTGCTACAGAAAAATTGGCAGAAAAAACTTTGGCGAATGGGGACTCCACACATTATCTGATCAAATGTACACGATACTGTAGACTGTTGAGTCACTTGAGTGGTACACAAGTGTGCTATTGTCTTGCATTTCACTCTGCACTTCATCGTTTTCTTGTACAATTTAACTGTTTGTTATTTTTGTATGCGTCTTATTATCCATTGTAATTGTACACTTGTTCCCATGTGTATGTGTGTATGTACTTGTGTGGGGGGCACGTTAACAGCCTATATGCCTTTTGTGTACCAATGTTTTTTTTTGACAAAAATGGATAATCTAATCTAATCTATCTATATATAAACGCACCACGTGCAAGGGTCATTTGATACCACAATAGCCTACCTGAATTCACTGTATCAACCACTAAACATTGCTACCAAAGCATTCCCTCAAAGGGTGATGAACTGCGCATTCTTTCTTATCTCTTGGTAGTGATTTGAAATATTGCAGGACCGATTTCAATGACACACAATGTGGTCTCGCTATGTCTGCTCATGTGATTGCTAAAATAATTGGTGGAAAAAAACTTTGGCGATTGAAACGCTATTCGCCAAATTCACCAAACTTTTTACTGTCAAAGTTTTTTTACTATACGGTAAGATGGTCTCCTGGCTGCTAAATGGTATGTTTCACTTCTACAACTTACCGACAGTTGTAAAATAATTATTACGGTTTATCACCGCAACCTACCTTAACTGGTTTAAGTTCTCTAATAGAACAATCTATTGACAACTTAAAGTGCAGTTCAGGAAATTTTCAAAGCTGGAAGTAATGATTACCCATAAACAGTCAAGATAAACACACTACAAAAATGTGTCTTCTTCAGGGGCAACTAGGAGTCTAGGAAATAAACAAATTAAACACAATAGTTTAGCACATAAGCCTATAACAGTCGCTAATATAATTCATTTATCACTCCAGTTAACACCAAGTTATTACAGGTGTAACTCACTGATCTAATGGTTGTTCCTGATTATTGACTGTCATTGCTTCACTCAGTTGTTGTTGATGGTCTTGTAACGTCTTCACAAGACTGTATAACTCCTTCAGTTTGTCTTCATCATGGCTTGAAGCTGTGGTAGCCTCTAGTTGTTGTTTTAGCGCCATAATTTGCTCCTCCAGGTCTCTCACTTCAAACAAATGCGCCATTACCATGCTCTCCGTCCCCGCCCTCTTTGCCAAAGCGCTGGAGGATAGGGTAGATGTGTCGTTCTCCGTGTCATTTTTTAAGCACCGACGTCTACTGTTCGTTTGTGTCCCTTCCGTTTGCTGAGCACTAGTCGTGTTTTCAGTGGCGTCACGGTCGTAAGTGAATACAAACTTTTTGTCAAACTTTACACTTGCTCCAAGCCTTAGTTGGTCGATGTAAGTCTCTGCCTCTGCTAATCTCTTTCTCAACTGGTCGTACTCGTCTTGTAGCTTGGCATTCAGCTCAGCTTGGTGTTGACGGGTGACAAATTCACGCCTCACTTGGTCTTCCAAATGGCGCACCAGATCGCCTGAACGAATATCCGACCTGCCATCATTCAGTGAGCTAAGGGAATCTCTTTTACTACTATTGCCACTGCGTCGACTCTTTTTACGCCTTCGCTCAGTAGTAGACAACTCTGCGGACATCCCCTTCAGTTCAAAACACTCCATAAACGCGCCGAATAAATTAAAAATCCAGCACCCATGAATTAATGTGCGTTATATTAGAATAATATAATGTATACATGAAGTTTGACTGGTTATTTCAGTTCAAATGGTTGTGGTTTGGGTAGAGGGTTGACTAGTATAGTTTCAATACACTCGGAGACAGTTCTTGGATCAAGATCAGCATTGATATGTTGACCAGAAGTGTAATAGTTGGTCAAATCATCAACGTTGGCATGATACTGGGTGAGACGTTCCTTCACTGCCTCCTCTCTGTTACTAGGGTGCTGTAGAATAAACAAGTTAATAACAATACTGCACCTAGGATTGTATAGAATGTAATTTGTACGCAAAATTATCATATATATTTTTTATAAACCACATAAGATTTTTAGCATGTACTGAATTCCTGATAGAGTGTAATTTTGCTAAATTTCATTGTATCCAAAAGTTGAAAATCTTGCCTCTCTAAACGTCTTGCTATATGCTATTTACAAACTTACTGTTATTAGACGACTCTTCACTTCTTGGTTTGGAGGAGGCTTGTAGAGACTGTGGTACCTGTTCAGGGAATATATGTGAGAGTAATGTGATTGTTGTATGAAGTGTAGTCACCTTTCACCAGTTAAGGGATCCAGGCCTTGTAGTGTGAGCCGTTCCAGTACAGAGTCTGGTGGTATGTTCAAGAAATAGACTCTATGAGGTGTAGTATAGGTACAATGTAAATATGTGCATACTACTCGCACATACATGCATAGACACACTACAAACACACACATACAGACACACCATACGTACATACAAACTGACCTATTGGGATGATGGCCAGCTTTAAACAAACCCTCAGCCTGGTCCCTGTTCAATGGGAAGCCATGCAACACCCAACCCCTGGTAGCACAGTCTAACTGGTTTAGCCTGTTAGTCAGAACCTCCAACAACATGTCATCTGGAACTGTGAGATAAAATATACCAGAGCGAAGTAGAGCTGAGCAATAATAATATACCCACAATTAATTGTTTTTGTTACTAACTATTATCCTAACCACCACAAATATTGTGGTTTAGACAGTCTTAGGGACTAGCCTATACATGAAGAGGCACTTACACTGCCAGTATGTACATATGGATGGACATAGACTGCAGTAAATTCTACCTTTATAATGTGCATGTCTATGCTTAAAACTGCCAGTATAAAACTTAACGGTACCTAATAAAGATGTATACCAAGCTAAAGTGTTTAAGTGAAGAGCTTGCACCATTGACCAATTCTACGTGTATGTGCTACAACAAAACATATGTTAACTGTGACCAAACAGCTATGATACAGTACACTGGTATGGTGGTACTTACTGGCAACATTACTATCATTGAATGGTCTCATCACAGAGGCTAGTTTACTGTCAGAGGCTAGCGTCTGCTGAACCAGCTGATTAAAATCCACTGTAAATATATATACACAATAAAAAAAATAAAAAATGTTCTACTAAGACAATTAATACAATGACACATACACACACACACACACACACACACACACACACATACACAACATGCGTGTGCGCGCGTACACATAGAGGACATGCACATTTCTTCTGCTTCTGGATCAAGACCATCATCTCTTTTGATATCATCATCATCCCCCCACCCCCAATCTAATCCTCGTACACTCACACAGGTTATTTACAAGCCATTGAATTTTAGGCTACTCACCTAGCCAGGGGACGTAAAGTGACCTATTTTTCAAGCTACTGAAATTTATTCCAGGCAGGAGGCCTAGGATGGATAGGCCATAGACAATTGTAGGGACCCGAGTCAGAGACTTGGTCTGCCTCATGCATAATCTTGTTGGCTAGCAAGGCCAATGCAAGGGAGTCCCCTAACCCTGCCTGGCCTCCACACGGCAGAGTCAGGGGTGTTGCCAATAGACATGTCACCTACAAGTGATATAGTACCATGTCTGCCACAAGGAGGCCAACACACACACACGTACACGTACACGTACACACACACACACACACACACACACACACACACACACACACACACACACACACACACACACACACACACACACACACACACACACACACACACACAAACACAATGTGACTAAACACACACATATTTTCTCAATACCATCCATTATTTGGTACTTCTCAGCTAAAATAGCAGCTTGTACACTCTTTCCAGCTCCAGTAGGTCCCAGTAGCACCACATGAGGTGTAATAGGAGCAGCTGATCGTAACCTTGTGTGTAGGAATGTGAACACTATGGAATTGTGTAATAGTTTAGGTGGTAGAAAATTAGGGGAATTACCTTGGGAGAACACATCTGTGATTGGCTGATCAGCATTGACTGCACATGTTGTCTCTTTGTAACATTGTAACAAATCCCTGTAGTGTCTGGAAAATGAAGAATATGAATCTGGTTTGTACTATTGTGTAGTATATATTTGAGTGTATACCAGCACATGTATTTAGTATGTAAGGTAGAACGTAGTGTAAAGCAGCAAAGCACATGTGTGAGGATACAATGTGGGCTGCACTGACTCATATACACCTAAGTAGTGTACAGGTGTCCCAGTATTTTATTGCACGGTAGCTGAAGGCTTTGCTTTTACTGCATGCATGAGTGCGTACGTGTGTGGGTGTGGCTGTGTGTGTGTGTGTGTGTGTGTGTGTGTGTGTGTGTGTGTGTGTGTGTGTGTGTGTGTGTGTGTGCGTGCGCACATTCATGTACATTGTGGTCATAGTGCAGTGTGCTCATGCTTGTGCATGCTCGCGTATAGACTGCATGCATGCAGTGTGTATATATGATATGGATTCTAACTAAGTCACACGTTTTACTCACTCATGATAATGCTGTAACTTGGCATGCATGTTCACTTCAATTCCACCATCTTCTTCCTTCAGACGATTTGCCACCTCCGTATTATTCGGTGGAGCAAACGTTAGATGGTAAACATCTACTCACATCATAATTGTATTATGTACATTCTTTAACTGCAAGCTACTTACCTCCAGTAACAGGGTCCACCCTCTTCCCAGAATATCGCTCAACCAGTACAGAATCAGGAGCTTCCAAGTGAACTGCAGAAAACAAAACATGATTTTATTATAGCAATAGCTAAGCACAAACCAAAATGCTTGGCAAGTACTCCAGCAGACTGTAACACCAATGCCTATTAAAATAAAAATATTAATAGCCAGACTCACTAAGTATAAGACACACCTGTTCTCTGGTGTTAGGGAACCCTTCCATCACCCATCCCTTTAGTAGTGACATGTATACACAATTAATTTATTTACACACACACTTCACACCTTTGTTTGACAGTCTTCCTGTTTTAATCTGTTGACAACCAAGTCTGTAGCAAGCTGTGCTGGCAGTGGCTATTGAAAATGGAATTACACGTGTGTACATAGTAAAGCTTCAGTAACCAACAGTACCTTTCCTTGTTTAATGCATGTCCTTGCCTGTAAAGATACTCAAACAGTAACTCTGAATATTTACTGTTGCCTTACTTCTTCACCACTTGCAGTTGTATCATAATCAATTATCTGAGTCATGCTGACATGCACACTGTGAAGCTTACTGGCTGCCAATTTGCTCTGTAATTTGTTTATAAAACTAAATTAATTCGTTCTGTCTCCTTACTATGGTCCGTTTTCCAGAAGCTGGTGGCCCATATACAATGACTTTTGGAACTGAAAGATGTAAACGCTATAAATAGTAACGCATTAACTTATAAGTCTCACTGTTAATGCCTGGTTTCTTTAAGAAGTTGGCCATAAACTCCAGCGGGTCGCTCGGCCTTGCCACTAACAGTTCTTGCAACATTTGCTAGCGAGTTTTAGAAACATCCATAGCACGCGTGGTATGATTTACTTCGCGGTGCATACCTCTAGTAACTGAAAAATCTGTTTCTCTTCGGCATATCTCGCGAACTCTGGTGGTATTCGCAAGGGTTTTTTCGTTGCATCCATGTTTATTTAAGGTACCATAGAAACGGTAGATTATTCCCACAATCGAAACTACACAACTATAATTACATGTGCTAATATGGTTTAAATTTTCGTTTGCTTTTCATTTCTGCTACTTTCTGTTTGTCTTCTTCAAACTTCCGCCTCAGCTCTGCTATTTGCTGACGCTTAGTTTCCCGTAATTGAAACTGGTAGAAATTGAGTAGTTCTTTCTTTTTCCTTTTCTGCCGATACCGTTTACCCTGTGTTGCAAGTTTAGGGTTTTTCTTTGTCACAGTAATCCAACCATCATCATCTGGTTCTTGTAGTTCTTTCTTCATCTGCTCATCCTCCAATTTTCTAGTATCGTAGTCGGCCATAAAGTCAGCTGCTGTGCTCTCAATTAACTTTACAGCCTTACGATTTTCTGCATAATTTGAACACCATTTGGCTAAACCAGTGTGTCCAACTTTACATAAAACTGATTTTTTACGACCACCTAATTGCAGAGCTTCACTAGCAGACTCAGTGCTGTCAAATACAACATAAGCCACTTTGAATCCTGTTGCTGGAACTTCTGCATCTTCATCAAATCCTACTTTATTTTGCAATTGAACAAATTCAACCTCACCAGCACGTGAAAATAAGTTCTTAATGCAGTCACTGTCACAATAGGCTGGCCATCCCAATGTGAATAGTGTTCTATGGTTAGGCACCTTGGAGTGTTCTTGCCGGATCACGTGTACTTTACAAAAAATCGTGTGAACCGAACGCACGCTATTCACCGTTTCAAACTTGACCTTGATGGGAGTAAACCCGCCATGTGTACCTGCGTAACGTATAACACTACTAACAGTTGTGTACATGCAATGCTCACCTTCTGCCATCATTAAATATTTAAGTCCGTATTTCCCTGCATTTACAATCCAAAGAAAATTCGTAAATTAAAATACGGGTTTACGGTATAATACTCTAACACAACGCACATCATCGTATCTCACTAGGAACCCGTAAGAAAGCTAAAGCTAGGGACTCAGATACTGCCGTCCCAGACCGTCCATGCAATATGTAGGTATGGTCTAGGCATGCATGCACCAACCTAAACAACATTGACTTCTCAGCAGGAAATTAAAGGATCTTATCTTGGATTTTATCACATTTCATTTATATTAATAAACATTAAAATCCGATTCTCTTAGCACCAGATCGTGTTCTCTTACGTCCTCTAGCACTAGATAAAATAGGCACTTCTGACGTCTGAGGCAAAGATACCTCTGTCTTATTGACAGCTGGTTGCTCTTGGTTCCATGACTTCCAGAGGTCAAACACCAAACTCTGTTCATCTGTTGCAATAGAACTCAAGTCACAAGACTGCATTAATAGTTGTGGTCCGGAATCAGCAGATACAGACACATCACAGTTCTTGGTAGGAACAAGTTTACACCCACACACTGCACACAAGTTCCCTGCAGGGTCTCCAGTGCTGGAATTATTGATGGCACTCTGATAAGAATGGCACAGTAGACACTTCAGAACACCGTCCGTGTCAACAATATCTACATAGGTATAAATGTCAAAGATATTATAAACGCATGAATAAAGTAGCAATTGTTTTTTTGTTTTTTTTTGTATATGCTTAATATGATAGGTATGGGGCACACAGTCACCACATTACACACAATAGGTCACATATCAAACAATTGAAAATATTTTATGAAATCTTACATTCAAATGCTCCTTTCCCCTTTCCCTTATTTATTAAAATTGGGGTCCTCTAGCTAAAAATGCCGTAGCTGTGTATGCTCTGTACAGTGTACTAAACAGCTTCTATCAAAATCTGTGGTTTGACAAGAGAAAGAAAAATGTCTATTTTTAAAATTATCAGCTATACACTTTGGGACGAATGATTTTAACAGCAACAATCTGTTACACTTAGTTGATGATAATGTTTTACATCAGAGAATACAGCTCATCAACACTGTTATCAGTAGCTGAAAACTGTTGATCCCAAAGCTTAATTGAACTTTTTAGGTGTGAAGCTATCCGTCTTTAAAACTTTATAGTGCATGGCAATCTTATCACCTTACATATGGTTTGCTCTATTGGGACCAAAAATTGACCCATTTTTATGGGGGTGAGGTAATCCTGTTTTGGAAGGTTCTAATCCAAAGAGCCTAGTTCTGCTGCATGTACTACATAAGGCACTAAAAAAGCATAGATGTTGAAAACTGGGAGCCAGGGGGCTATGACGCTCACGATGCTCCAATAGAGCAGTCAACTACTCTAATAGAACAGTCACATTCAAATAATTTACCACTAGTGTAAAATACCACCTCAGAGCTTATAAAATCTGATGAGAGGAAACACCCCTAGACCCCAGAATGGCATCCATATTTATCGTAAGTTTCAAAGTTTACTGTTTAACTCTCATTGCCATAAGTTGGCCCCCCACCACCCCTGCACTAAAGCACAAAGTATAATGATAATCAGATCTCCTCCAAAAGCCCATCATTAACTAGATATCTGTGGCCACTAATAGAACAACAAAATAGATGGTTATATTTAGTGCTACATGTATGCATATATAACTGATAGTGCATTGACTAGAAGCTAACCTGTAGAAATAACTCAAGGATATTTCTGAGTGCAGATAAGTGTTGAAGAACAACACACATCAAATGGAGACCACCTCCCATGTACTCAATAAAAGTGTATCCATTAGTATCATGCAAAGGTATGTGGTTTATCTAACGACAGTAACAAAGTGAAAATAGAAAGTTCAAGTTACAGCCAAAGCAATCACCAATGGTAACGAAGCTTAATCGTTCTGTTATTGTTTAAAATTGGTACGATTATCAGACGATTAATCAACTAATAATTATTATTATAGGCTACAGCTAAGTTTACATTTATGTAATTGACTACTGCTTAATCTGCGTAACTGCTTTCCGCCATACTAAAAGTTGAACTTCCGACTCATTAAGAGCCACCATTAAGTATTAGGGGTTTTCGATGAAGACTTACGTAGACCAATTAGCAATACTTTTTTTATACTACAACAACAGCAAGAACAAAAGTACACTATTATGATTGTGAGAAACTAAACAATTGCTTGAAAGCACAAGACAAGAGTTGTAGAATCTCTAAAAAGGATCCACGTATTTTTAAAAATATATATGTAACAGACTCACTCCTAACTGCTTCAAATAACTTGATAAAATGCTCCACAACAATATAAAAGTGGCTCGATTGTGCATATGGCAAATAACCTAACAAGGTAAACTGCATGCTAGTCTGTTGTAGGGTAACATATGCACCTATCACAAGATAACAGTATATAATTCCCTGCCATGACATCATTTTTAGCAACATTATTTCTACATGCTCTACTAATAGAAACGCATTCAAGAGATAGCAACAAATATTTTATCACTGCAAAACAAATACAGTCAGATTGGCTGGTCCTTGAATGCTCCCTCAATGAAATAGCCAGTCTCATTAATCCTCCCAGCATGACGCTAAATGTGTTTGTATTCTGTTACGTTGCTATGCCCATGTAATTACTGAACTATTGGGTCCATTAATTAGATAATGAAATAATTAACATGCCGATTAATGATCAAATACCATTTTAAAGAGCCAATTCACAAGATCATTAAAACATTGATGCAAAAATACTTTTTTCAACATGTCCTAATAGCAGACAATCCAGACCAGCCTTGATGACTACTACAAAACATTCACAAAGAATGGTCACACTAAATTTGTTTACAGACACTATCAAGCAATCATAGTATGAGCACTTTTATGAGAACCCTATATTGTTGGTGATGTTAGCAGCGTTTATAGATGCATCCTACACATCAACTACACATTTTTGCACTAAACGCCCATCAATTAAAGCAATCAACATGGAATGACAAAGGCAAATCACTTGTAATGAGGTACTGTTAACATTAGGCACAAACAATCAACAAATATTAACATGTGAATAACTAACATTCTGCTAGGGGCCCTAAATCAATTGACTGTATCCCACACAGAGATTCCTCTTGATACGGTAGACAGTGCTACATAAAATGATTACACAATAGCCCAATTATTTCTCTGTGTACCTGTTCTTGTACAGCAGCTTCCTGCTGCCATAATCCCCACAATGTCTCATCTATGGCTGGTAAGCTGACAGACTTACAGCAGTCTGTATTGTCCACATAGTTCCATTCATGATAGAATAAGTCCCCTAACTGAGACAGCTAAATACACAAAATCCCATTTAAATTCATCACGGTTAAAATGAGTAAAAAGCACCTCAATAATTCCCTGTACTTCAGTATCATTAGATTTTACAATACATGATCCTATCAAGGGACTGGTGAGACGATATGAAGCAGCATTGTCTGGACCATCATTTAATAATGAACTACATTGAAATAGTATAAGACACAAGCTGTATGACAGTACCATACTTGTAATGTGGGATTAAGTGTGGATTCATAGTGAGACGAGGTGCTGGAACATTTGGCCTTTGAGATATCCCATTCCACTTGACGTAGCCACCTGTACTTGCATGCATTAAAACGTTTTGTAAAAAACTTTTATGTTACCAGCGTAATTAATCAACAATTGTTGCTGATGGGATGACAAAAGTACAGTAGCTAGAGTGACAAATTAAGGAGCTACACTTGACAATGCCTTATTTGGCTAGTGCTACAAAGTTTATTCTAATTGCACTGCACGTAACAGGTGGCCGACACATGTATTATAATGACAGAGTCATTACTAATTCCATGTCATGATCAGAAGTATTACTTTAATTACAAGTACTAGGGCTGTGCGATAATGAAAAAAACCTATATCTCGATAAGTTTGATAACAAAAAAAACATTTTATCACGATAAACAATATTATCTCAATAATGAAGTATTGTCATAGAGTACTTTTATAATCACAGTTTTGTGTAATAATAATTGTATAACGATAGCATCTCTTGGAAAGTCACCTTTTTCAGCATTACCACAGCTGATTGTGACCTTACATCTGCCTGCTTTTAATATACAATAGTCTACAGAGATTTACTATTATCTTGGAATATCGATGATTGAAAATTTATTATATTTATCACAATAATGACATAGGTATCACGGTAATCATGTTATCGTTATTATTGCACAGCCCTAGCAAGCACATATGCCTTTCATTATAGAGCACTTAAGAAACAATTCAACAATTTGTAAGGATACTGTCTGAAGAATCTGTGGCTGTGACTTCCATGTAACAGCTTGAGTTGACTGAAATCGGAGTGCTGTCATAATCGCCAAGGTGAATAGTTAACAGCTGGATGAGCAATAATAAAATTTACAAATTTCGTACCTTCTTTATTATGGCTATGTGACACAACAAAAATATATTAAAAGATTTAAAACAAATTTATATACTGCGGGTACTAGTTACAGATTTCGGTACCTGGACAGTAAACTGATACTCAAGCACTCATTAAGACCACATGAACCAGCTCGTGTGATGATTGTCATCAAAAAGTGATTTTAAGATTTAACAGGACTGTGAAGATTATACTTTGTCAGAAACATTTCATATATTTTAGTATAGTATGTGTGTGTGTGTGCGTGCGTGCGTGCGTGCGTGCGTGCGTGCGTGCGTGCATGTGTGTGTGTGTAAATGCATAAAGTGAAGGGGTATATTACATTGTATAATTATACCTGATCTCAGTTACCAAGATATATGTACACAGATAATGTCTCTCACGTATCATTAACGTAATCACTACTTTTAATTCTATTACCATTGTCACACGCACACACACACACACACACACACACACACACACACACACACACACACACACACACACACACACACACACACACACACACACAAATATTAGTCAAATAACTCAAGAAGCGAATGCTTACACAAAAGTAATATGTAATTTCACACAATCCAAGGTTACAAAAAGCATGCTATGCAGCCTGCATGATATTGACGTACCACACAACATGACCACTAAATTAAACACACAATTGAACAAGTACACTTTCCTATGGTGAATAATTATATTAATACAACTTGGAGCTTGCAACAAATTACTAACGTACAAGTGCAGTTACACTGTACAGAACCTTGGCTGTTGTCATAGCACAGCTCATGACTATTGCCATAGCAGCCATATATGCATTATTACACTTCTATACATCAAATCTATGATAGTTTAAATTTAGTTTCTAGACCATCCCTTTAAAGATTATTTCTTTGAGGAAAGTGGCACCAACTTTCAGCTCTATTACAGTACCTCTATGCACTGCAGACACAATTTACCTATCAAGAAGAAGATAAATTTCAAATTACTAGCATTGGCTTCCTACTTCTTTGAGGAAAGACTGTCGCCCAGCAACAGTGTGAAGATCTTTGAACAGCTAAGTAATCTCATCTAGTGATCTGCACTTCTTTACAATTAAATTGGAGCTTCCATCTACTTAATTATCTCAAAATGTACCAAACTAATAAAACACTTAGCATGGGGTATGGAAAAGTATCTCTTGATTAAATAAGAGCTTAGGCTTAGCCTAACCCTAAATAAGAGCAATAGCCATCTAATTAATGGTTTTGGCTGTAGCACTATCAAACTGCCAACATTTGATGGCAGATAATGCTAGAATAAGTATCACAAATATACCTATACAAGCATGTTGTAAAGAAAGCAAAATAGTACAGTATTTCAAAAGCATAACAAGCAGTAATTGGTACGACAGGCTGATAACAGATGTTATATGCATAAATTAATCAAATACTCCCTCTGTTAAGAAATTCATCAACAACCATGCAGAGTTACAGTACTGTACAATGAATATATGTGGTAGATAATTTAGAACACAGATTCAAAAAATAATGTGTAAATCTATGAGACCGATTATAAAGTAGTATTTAGACATAAAATATTTAATGGCCAAAACATCCACACAAAGGTGCTACACTATTTGCCACAAACATCCACCCCATAAAATTTACATCTTGAAGAGAAAATTACCTATAACAGTAATTATAGACAACGAATATGTAATGACCAAATGCTCTCCTGAAGTGTAATTTCATACATAAAAACTTAAAATGACTCATGAACGTATGTGCATGCATAAAGTAGTTCCTACAATACATACCACAGTCAGTGCAAGCATTTACATAACTCTAAACACGATATGCGTGCATGGTCAAAGTTCAGCATTCAATGGCGTGCACAACAATTGGGTACTCAGTGCTAACTTATCAATGTATGATTATTACTACAGTAAGCATGTCTGTAACCAACATAATTATATTACAAACAGTCTGTAAGTTACTAAGGTGTGTAGCTTTTAAAAAGAATAAAAGTACATCTACAGCTGACTTAATCATCAATGCAGTGAGCACTACAATTTGGAACAGTATTTGTTGTGCAGTTAGGTTACAGTGTATAAATTCCAAGTATTTCAATACTAATCATGTCAACTCTTTTATAATAATTCCCCTTCCACAAACTACAATATGTTAATGTACTAACACACATAGCTATTTGACTTACAAAACTTGTACGACAGAACAATTTAATCATTCTTCCCTATTTTAAAGGATAAGTTTCAGTATCAAATAACTATTAAAGTTACTAAAGTGACATCATTTATATAATTATTTTATTAAATTGTACAGAGAACATATACATGTAACAACGTAAGTGTGCTACGTACAACTTTGAATTAATGAAGTAAAAGTTGCAAACTGTTTAAGCACCAGGACCACAATTGCCTTAGGCAATAGGAAATCGTGTGACTAGAAGCCATCATAGATAATAATCCTCACAGCAACCACTTTGCCAAATTAACACATAGCCTGCAACCATTAATCTCACTAAACAAACACCTTTTGGCAATAGAAAAAATTACCCATTGTAGTTTTGAGTGAAAATCATCACAACGAAAGAAATAATATGATATATACAATTGACATGGAATCATGAATATAAACAGTTGCATCATCCAATAACACAGTTGCATCATGCAACTGTGTCACAGTTAATATTAATTAATAATTGCCAGTACAAAAATTATGTCCAAAGACGTCAGTCCGGACTACCGTATAGCCTAAATATTTCAAGAGATCAAATTGTCGAGGTCGGACAATGTTGCTAAAAGTAAAGTTTTCACGGATTTGCAAACACTCCCAAAATGTATTATGTATCTATATGTTGTGGAGCGGCATAGCACAAAAAAGAGAGTGTTTTTGTGCACTTTGTGATACAATTATGAAATTTTCCACACAAAGAGTACTCCTTGTGATAAATATTTTTTGATATAGAGCTATCACAGATTTGACCTCTGGTGACCTTTTACAGCCATTTTTTCATTGAGAAGTCATCATTAAAGTTTTTGTCTTTATCTCCCTGAGGCATTATTTTACACCATTTAAATATGGTTACAAATTAAAGGTCTTGCTGACAGAAACTACTTGATTTTCAATAGGTGATTTCATCCCAAAGTTATGATGATTTATATTAGCCATGAAATTCTATGAAGTTTACTGCCCATTGGTATAATTTACATCCCAAGGCAACAAATTTTAAAATAATCATAACTTTGTGGTGGAATGAGCTATTCACTTCAAACAAAAGTCATATTGTTTCTTAGATCAACACCTTTGATTTGAAACCCTGTTTTAACAGTATAAAATAATGCTTCAGGGAGATGAAGACAAAAATGATAATTTTCAATGCAAAAATGGCTATAAAGGTTTCCCAAGGCCAAATATGCAGTGGCACTATGTCAAAAAATAAATGTCACAAGGATTATTATTTATATGGAAAGTTTCATAATTGTATCACAAAGTGCATGAAATGTGCACTATGTCGCTCTACTAATGGAGGCCAAGGATGAAATTTTCCTTGGTAACCTCCAAAAACAGAGACATCAGCAAAGAAATTTCTCCTCAAAACATTTATGCTATACAGCTCATATAGCATCATAGCAAGAGCACAACTTTTAATGCAGCCATGGTAATATTACCATTTCAAGGGTAATCGATACATCTCTCACTTAGTTAATCCAGACCACTTTGTTATAATGGCTGGATCAACTAGGAGGATAAGGTACTAGTATGCTTATTAGTAAGGCTACATGAGACAATGCTTTGGTTCTAGAGACATTTTTATTTTTGCGGTTTCATAGTTGTAGCTGATACTACATGAAAGAACACAACCCTGAGGCATCAAAACTACTAAGTCACATGTGTAACACTACCCTCAGGGGAAGATACCAATTACAGCATATAAATTAATGGTAGCTACATACATACTGGTTGGTATGGCTGACGTAGATCTAGAACTAATAAGGATTCCACAGTGGCAACTATTGTATGATAAGGATGAAGTGGATGAGAGGAGAGAGCTGTGACAGGATTGTGGTGAGTTTTAAGTAGTGGACACAACTCTCTGGCTGAGTTCTACAAAAACAAACCAGATGACATGTTGTAATTGATTGTAGGAATATTAAATACCCTGAAATCCAGCAAACTGATTGAAGTACAGTCAGCAATGATTGCTTGTCTTGGGTGGGCAGCATAACAGCAGTCCCACCAGTGAGAGAGCTCAGAGACAGTAAGAGATAGGTGTGGTTGAACTACCCTGCAAACAAGGGAATTTGCATCATCATAATACAAGTACATATACAAACTGTATGTCCATACCCTGTCTCCAAATTCCAGAGGTGTAGTGTGCCATTGTTTACAATCAGCAACACCTCTTCCAGAGAATGTGAGCTATAGTGAAGACAAGACACCTAGTACTCTTTCTATTCTATTGTGTTGGCAAATAAAAGAAAGCCGTGGAAAGAAACTATATATGTATTGACTTGACTGACTGTACATCAAGCAAGTTGGATAAAAACCATTCAATAATCAGAGTTAGAGAAGACTATAATTTAATCACAACATTTGAAATGTCTGAAAGTTTAAGATGTGGTAACCAAAAGTATGTTTCAACAAAATTAAATGTACTGGCCTCATATCTGGGCCCCAGGCTATGTACATAATTCAATTACATTGCACTGACAAAAAAAAAAAAATTAAACACTCACAATAAATTGACCAATCCCAAACCGGAAAATCACAAGGTCTGGACGCTTAATTTAATTTTATTCCTTCCATGGTAGTAACCATATTTTTCCATAATGAAACACTCACTGAGTACAATTCCAACTCACCAGCACTATGCAGTGTCAAAGTGGACAAAAACCCAAATTTATAATTTATGAAGACAATTTTTAATTCAAGGCTGTCTGCAAAGACTGTTCTCTCAAAATTCCATTATTATGGCTTCTCATTTTTATTTTTACTGATGATTATAATGCTCTCGGTTTACACATGTCGTCTCTCGATTTGAAGTTTTGTGCATGTTGTCTGAGTTGTGTACATGTTATCTCTCAATTTTGATGTCATGTACAAAAACCCCAAATTGAGAGAAAACATGTACAGATTAAACTCCAAATTGACAGACAACAAGTGTAAATTGAGAGCATTAATTTATAGCCATCAGTAAAATGAGATGAGAAGCCACAATAATGGCAATTTGAGAGAGAACAATCATTATTGCAAACAGCCTTGATTTAAATCTTTGTCTTCATATAATATTTGGCTTTTTTGTCCACTTTGTCATATAGCACTTCTATCTAGTACAATGCACTTATATCACACACACAGAAGTCCTGTTTCTAGGATAACCAATTCCTTTGTACACTATTACAGGCTTATTATATAACACAGCAAAGCTTTTCTTACACAGTAAAGCGTTTTGAACATGGAAAATTGGTTTTAGATAGGGTAAGGCAGCCAATGATGACAGATTGTACAAAAGTCCATAGCAACTAGAGGTTCAGTAAAGTGGTTTAGTGTACAATGAAGTGATTCGTACTGCGATGAAAAAAAAAACAAATGTGCCAGCATTTCTAGGCAACATCTTGAATGCTACAAATTACACACATGATTTGGCAATGGTAACAAGATCATCAACACACCTAGACTGAAATTACCAATTTTTACACAGTCCCATGTATAAATATACATAGCCCTTATGGTCTGGGGGAACAGCAGTCTAGCAAATTGAGTTGTGTAAACACCAATGATTTTATCAGGGTGTGTGCAGTGTCATGGATGCTTGGTTGCTCCAGGCAAGATGCTCACTTGATACAAAATGCACTAGTAGGTTTGCTGCATTTTGCTACCCCAAGATGTTCAATGCATTGAAACTGTGGAAGATCACCATCTTCAGAATTCTGATAAGAAGATTGAAATAAGGAGGAATCAACACACACGATATTCAAGCAGCAATGTATTACTTCCCACCTGCAATAAACAACTCTCATAGTGTTTAACTAATTCAGAAGATTTATTGACAGTACAATCAGTGAAGAAGGCACAATGGTAATCACTTCGAACACCCATCACCTCTACAGATCACAACGCACAAATGATAGGGGAAAAGTAGAAATTACATAATTATGCTTACCTTTTGCATGACAAGTGGTTACTGATATTTCTTTAATCGGTGATGGCATTTGATAGCAATCAATTTCATGGACACAGTGAGTTGCACAATTCTTAGAATAGTTTACAAAACTGTTGTCTAGACCACTTGAATCTGACCTTGTACACAACACCTTGTTGTCAACCAGCAGACCAACAGCTTCAACAGTTAAGGAAAGAAAACACAAAAGCATATGTTAACCATGTGGGGATAAAAGGATACTGAATTGTTGCATGTCAGCACCAGATGGATGATACACTGCACCCAGCACTGAATCAAGACCACATGGTCTAAACCCTAAACAGCCATTGGGTACTTGGCTTCCCTACAGTACAAAAACACTTGCTAATTGACAAGATTTTGACCTCGCCTAATTGATAAGGCTAATCACATACATTATACAAAAGTAATGAAGTCTACCATTGATTAAGCACTCACATTGTTGGTCACAAAGTCTCTTGCAGCTTCTTCACATAATTCATTAAGCACATTTTGTGGGACATAAACATCATGGTATGTTGAATGAAAGAAATTTATCTATAGTGACAGTGTCAACTTCATAAACAGCTCATAATTGTTTACTTGTTCTCTAGTAGACCTGGCAATCCAGCTAGCTTTATCACCAGAAACACCTCCACATAGTGGCTTCTCATATGGGAAAAAACCTAATAGTGAATATGCAGCCATGGTCACCATTGAATATTTATGATCATGAATTTCACCAGTAAACAATGAATATACTAAAGTGCTGCCTAGTCATCCCTAGTTACCAAAGGGATTTAAATGTTCAAAATTATGAAGTTATGACACATGAGTGACCACACTGACTCCTAAAATAGTGGGATGTTACCAAACAGACCAGACAGACTAACACACTTAATGGATAACTATGAATAAACATCTTCATTTAATATTATAATGTGTTCATACATGCATGAGCTAACACACACACACACACGCATGCACGCACACACGCACGCACGCACGCACGCACACTCAAAAAGCAAAATCCTATGGCTACCATGCTGGCACAGTCACATGTGCCTAGTGAACCAACACTGGGACACCTGTGTGCTACTCAGGTGCTATGAATCAGTACAGGCAAATCCACCTGGGGGCAGGACTAGTATCTGCTCACATATGAAGGTATAGATGCCTGAAGTCCC
This sequence comes from Dysidea avara, assembly GCF_963678975.1. Taxonomy (NCBI): domain Eukaryota; kingdom Metazoa; phylum Porifera; class Demospongiae; order Dictyoceratida; family Dysideidae; genus Dysidea; species Dysidea avara. The sequence continues at coordinate 6,907,122 of NC_089280.1, forward strand.
ACCTGAACCTTTACCTGCTGTGTGAGAAAAGATTTCAGTGCTAAAGAATAATCGATTGCTTTGTTCACAACCCTTCAAATAGTAAAAAATAGCTATTTGTTTCAGCAGTAGCTCACACAAACGTATCTATGCTGCTATTATCTAAAATATAAACCTAGGCCAGCACATAAATAAAATCCAAAAATCAATTAACACATTACCAAACATGAATGCTGGTCATCATGTGTGTGCGTATGTGACAGCTGTCACTGGGAGGTGATTCAACAATTCAATACTGTTAACCTCATCAAAACAATAACGCAGAATTGAATTACAAAAAAAAAGTGTACTGGTAAGGCGTAACTATACTACATCATTTTTTACACAACCATTACCACTCCATACATCAAACACCCATAGCTACATTCAATTACAAACACGAAATTAAAGTAGCAATTCACCATTAGTTACTAAATCAAAGTCTATATTAAGATAATAGTTTTGCAACTACCACAATAAGTGGGCATGTATGGTGTTGTAGTATGAGATTAATAAAGTACTTAAATTGATAAAGAAGACATTGGCAGGCAACACTGTTGCCTTAATATGCTAGTGATGAGGTGGACCATGAATTACACAATTAAAATTTTAACGACAATTCAACTTTGTTGGTGGAACTGGGAGTGATTGGATTTCTGACAAGCAGAAGCCATTATTGATTTGATTAAACCACCAGGCAATGCTTGGAGGCAACAATTCAAATGTAGTTGTAAGGGTCTATTGTTCTGGCACCCCCCAAAGTTTGGGGGTTGTTGATTGGCATTGATTTGTGAGACACATAAATGGTGGTTCCCACTACTTAAAACTCATTGCAAAGCTATCGTGTGCGGCTCTCACCAATCAAAGAGCCTTTCACAACATCTGAAGCCGTGCCATAGAATTCCAAAACTCTGGGGGGGGGTGCCAGAACAAAACTGCTATACTGCATTCACTAGACCCTTTTTTTTCCTAACCCAATACAAAGCTGAAGCAAGACTATGACAAAACCCCAACAGGAAATATTGACAAAAGGAAAATTTGACAAAATTCATAACTAATCAGCTTTGACAAATTTGACAACAAAAAAAGAACAAGGAGTCACAAGTCTAGACACTGACTTTTGAGGTGCTTATTGACATTTTATGAATTAAAATTTGACAAATGTAACAGATTCATCAAAGTTTTCTTTCATCAAAATTTCCTGTCATACGGTAACATGTTTTGTCAAATAAAGCAGTTTTATGCAAACAAAAATTTGACCACGAGTTACTAGTAGAATTTGTTTACCTGTGCGATATAAAATGCATTACTACACAATTCAGTCTGCTAAAACCCAGCATGGCAGTAGCAGTGAAAAAGCAGCTCTCTGGGAAGTTGGTATTTCATATATGTACATTGAAATATAAATACAAATGCTTGACTCACCAAGCATGGAAAATTTTGGCACAATCGTATTAAATTTCACAACTTGAAGCTCCTAAATAATCCTGAGATTTCCCCATGTGTGACTTAGAGTAGTCACAATAATCAAGTTGTTTGCAACAGTCAATATGAAATGTGTGGGAGTTATTCCCAATCGCCGGACGTTGGTGTATAAAAGCAAGTACCAGTTGAATTGTGTGATAAAAGTGTATCTGAAGAAAAGAAACTTGAAGGTTAGATGACGACAATTCCATCCATGCTAAGCAGAAAACTCCAATGTATAATTAAGGATATTATGAATGCTGTACTGTGTTTTGTGTACAAAACGTGTAATTTGTAATTCAAGGGGGTGCCACATAGATATGCACTGTATCTGCAATCACGGTCTAAGTCTTGACACGCTGAAATTTTGCTAAGTGCCTTTTTTCAATCTTTGACCTGTGACTTGGTGACAATAGTTCAGAAATTTGCGATTGTGGGTTGGATATTTTTACCCTTGACCGTTGATTTGGCACGAATTTGGTGGCCTGACCTTTGAGTTTGACCACGGTCACAGATCTACCTACGGTGAGTGCCTGTGTATTACCCTGTAAATTTGACAAAAGTTTTCTCTCAGACACAGACCCAAATGGTGACTTCCAATCAATCAACTTGTGTCCATGATTTAAACAAGCTAGCATTTTTACAGCTGCAACATATACATAACTACCGCACCACAACTCTAGAGACTCTACACAAATGCGTGAAACTGGCTGCATGGTATCATTCTACAATGTTAGGCTTGTATGCTATATCGCAGGGTAAATATTCAAATAAAAAAGTGCTACAAAACTACTTACAGAAGTTTGGTCTTTGCAAAGGAAAGCACGAAGTGAGTGGATTGTAAACATGATGGCGTCCTGAAAATATTTTAATGCGCGCTTTAAACGTAAGTGCATATTGGCACCTGAGCGTTTGAGTGATCCATCAGAGAGCCATCCTGACAGTTTTCCGTAGCCTTCCTTGAGTCCTGACTGTTGCTGAACTGGAAACAATTCACGAGGATAATCAAAACAATACCGCTCCATTGGGACTTCAGCACGTGAAGATTTACGCATGCGTACTCGTGTAAGAGTCTACTGTAGCATTGAATCGCTGTATTTGATAGTAGAACATAAGTGTGCAACCAGCAACTGCTTTAGAATTTGACACCGGTACAAAATTTCTACAAATGCATTGTGGACCAATGTCAATGGCAATGATTAGCCACACTTGCAGTTTAGAAATCGAAGTAGAGCTTGTGTAAAAATAACGGTTCACACGGTCCGGCTTCCTTAAATTGCGGTACGGTGGTGCAGCACTGCTCCACTTTGCTAATAATTCTTTTCATCAATCAAAATAATTAATAAAATGACTGATATTGGTATATAGCAAATTGACAGTTTACATAGAACATATTAGCAGTGCATATAGACTGTCATTACAGATAGCTACATCATCCTACCAACATGCACACTTTTGTCCACTGCAAAAAAAGCCTTGTTTGTGTGCACGACAGCTATGATAGAGTATATATATATATATATATACATACAACGACAGGTAGTTTGATTTTAATTTTTTCAGATACCTGGCCCATAGCCTTCACCTGCTCACATGGCTGTAGTATTTGAAATGCACATAGCTGAATAGCATCCCATGTTGTAATTATGTTGCAAATTTTGATGATAACAGTAGCTAACATTTTACGTGAACAGGTCCCATTAGTACCAATTAGCAATTGCACAAGTAATGGTAGTGCTGGTCTGGAATTTATATTCTTCATTCAACACGGTTTTGATGTCAATGTTTTGAAGCCCTATAGAGTCTATCCTAGAGTGGGGTGACATATGGTAAACAACACTGTTAAAATTTTTCTCTTAGGTGGCCTCTATCAAGTAGAATAGAAAGTAGTATTTCAGTGCTAGTCATGCTTGGTTAGTGTATTATTGCTTGAATGGTGTTATCAGTCTTGCCTGGATTCACTTTGTATGTTTTCCAATGTTAGAAACTCTGTCGTAGTTTTTCCAGAAACCATGCATGCTCCTCATTAACCTTCAGCCTCCAAGAAGCCCAGTAGGAATAATCGGTTAACAGAGCTTTTACTTGTTGGCTTAAGCAAGAGTTCATATATATTATTATGAACTCTTGGCTTAAGCTATTAAGACTGCATCTTTGTATTACCTATTTGCTTACCTGTTTGCACTAGGCAGCACAATTGTCAGTGAAGGCAACCAGTCTGCACCCCACATGATCATGTCAGTATCCAATGGCAGATCCAGGATGGGGAATTTGGGGCCAGCCATACTTCTGATTAAAATAGCTACTAAACTTTATGTCAGGCCAAGAAACTCATGAAACTATACACATTTTACTAGCATTTATTACAAATTCACCTGAAACCAAAGTCAAACTAACTGTGAAATTGTCACCCAGCACCTTCGTACATACTAAGCGTCTCTAAGGCCAAAATGGCAAAAATCAACAGTGATACACTACTAAGAGGTGATTATTTGCTGCTTCAAAAATGCAGCACTGAACTAGAGAATCTGGCTCTCCCAACCACTTACAACTTAGCCTGTTTGTGCCCCTCCCCTTACCAACTCCTGGATCAGCCCCTGGTATCAAGTATTTAGTAACTAGCAATAGTATAATACATACATTAAAGGACAGCTGCCATATTGTAGTAATAACTAGCTATTGTCAATGAAACTAGTTGGCTATACAGGTACAGCAAGTATACACCTAAAGACATACTTTACAAGCACAAAAGTATTCATAAAACATATACTACAAATTGTCATGTAAGTCACTTGTAAGATTATCCTAGTGCTCACATGTACAAAAATCTTGATTGACATGCACTTACAAGACTTCCTATTGTGAGAGTATAAAAAGGCAAATGACCAGCTATTCCACCATTTTGAGTTCTATCCTCAGGGAGTCAAATGGATTGTTGCATAAAACTACTAATCTTGGTTTCTTTTGCCAATATGGTAAGAAGGGTATATGTGCTATGGTTATTTAAATAATCTATATGTGTTTTCTTAGGTATTAGGTGGTGAATGGAGTAGTTGTTCTAGAACTTGTGGTGTAGGAATCATGCAGAGGACCATCCCCTGCCAGTAAGTTAAACAGCAGTAGAATAGTTTTACAGATTATAGTTGCTTTAGTGATATTTTGTACTCTTAGAATAAATGATGAGTGTAATGAAACAAGGAAAGAATTCCGGGCTTGCAATGTGAAGGTATATGAATATTTATATACAGGATATATAGCCTAAAGCAATATCTCAAGTGGTGTTTGTGGTTGTAGTAAATGTGACAATTTGTGTACAACTTTGCCAACCGGCCATTCCACAATTCCACAAATATTCTTGACTGAAAAGGAGAGGTGTGATTAAGAAAAGGAATTGTTTATAATTATGCTGTTGGTTTTCATGACTGCTAATCCCAGTTCCTAACTTATACAGTTATACAAGTGCATACTGTAGCATCAGTCCTTTGCTGATATAATATATTGTTTATCCATAACAAATCTTTTAGAGGTGCCCAGATGGCAATGCTGACTTCAGGAGTCAACAATGTAAGACATATGGAGAGGAGTTAATGCCATTCATTAACAAAAGTGATCCCTGCAAACTGCTATGCAGTGCACCAGGACAGAGTCCTGCACAGAAAGGTTTAGTTGTAGATGGGACACGTTGCAGTTCCTCCAGTGGTGTGTGTGTTGTTGGAGAATGTGTGGTAAGTTTTGTGGAAAAATAAAACTAACTTGTCTCATATCAACTCTTGTCTATTATGTAGCCCTTTGGCTGTGATCGTGTTCTTGGATCAAAGAGAACAATAAACAAGTGTGGAACATGCAGTGATTTGTGTGTTCAACTGACATGCAAATTTAAGAATTCCTCTTCTAATGGTATGTGAGATCTATGGTGTTTGTATGGAAGTACATTTATCCAATTGACAGATTACTACACTACATTACCATCTGAATCAACCAACATTAGCATTGCTTTGGGTTCATCTTCCTGTAGCTTCAAAGGTAACAAAATCATAGCTACCTTCTACGTAAATTGTAACTTTTGTATTATAATATCCAACTGCATACTGTTTTCTTCAATATGTAGATATCAATGATTCTACAAAGTCTCTACACTTTAGCAGTGACCAATCAGTCATATCTCTATCAGGGACAGTTTTTACGATTTCTAACAATGAGTTGACTACAGAAGGACCACTTCAATCACCAGTCACCATTGAGGTATGCAAAGTGATTAATTACACAATTATTCTATTGTAATTGAAACTTTTGTTAGGTTCATTGTCTGAAAAGTAGCCACAAGATACAATGCAACTACCACATGTCAGTTTATATTCCATATGATGAGGTTGAAATAGCAAATTTTTATGAATGGGCAGTAGGAGAGAGCTTCACTCCTTGTTCTCAGACTTGTGGAAGAGGTATACAAAGTCATTTTGTGAAAGCAGTGATACCTGAATTTCTCTAGGAATCCAAACACAAGAGATATATTGTCGAACTTATAATACCCACGAAAGAGTTCCAGATTTTGAATGCACAAACAATGATCTTTCAAAGAATGGGCTTTTCCCTGCAACTCAATTCTGTGATCAGCCAGCTTGTCCTTCTGAGTGAGTGTGATTTGCGTTATATGATGTCATCCATAATAATGTAGTTATTAAAACTTTAACAGTTTTGTAATCTTCATAGCATATACACTATAATATGGACATTGTTAATGTGATCATTTCCAATTTAGATGGACACACTCCGATTGGACGCACTGCTCAAAGAGTTGTGGAGGAGGAGACAGGATGAGGGATGTTTCTTGCATACAAGTGATCCGAGATGGTGTGCAACCAATCCAGACACCAGGGAAGTGTGACAGTGAAACAAAGCCAGCATCACTACATGAATGTAACAAACACCCTTGTCACAACCATTGGCACACAGGAGACTGGAGTATGGTAAGTTATAAAACAATCACTACTTCATATTACATATTATCTCACATTCAGTGTTCCGTTGATTGTGGGGAAGGAATTCAAGGTAGAAATGTCACATGTAGGGATGCCAATGGAAACAAGATACACAACCACAATTGCAGTTTGCAGGCAAAGCCTTATAAAAAGAAATTGTGTACTGGAGATATGTGCATCCACAAGTGGATCAAATCTAATTGGACCAATGTACGTTACTGATGAGAACTAGGCAAATTATTGTACACTGTTAGCTCAATGGGATAGTAGGCTTGAGCTTATCATGCTCATTGCAGATTGTAGAATTGTCAGCAAAATTACCATCTTATCTTCCATTTCACATTATGCTCAATCTATGAAAAAACTGCCACAAAAATGTGGCGTGACTAAACTTTGGCAAATCTGGCAGGTCAAAGGAAATTTGATAAACTATATTCGTCTATTAGCTACATATTTTATGTTGTTTAATGATGGCTGTTTGGCAAATTTGCCGATCTTTTATCTGCTAACCTTTTTTGCATGCTGATTCACCAAACTTAAGTCACACCACTAACTATTGTCATGTACAGTACATACAAAAATTGCTACAAGAATATCGTATAGTGAGTTATTTTAGAAGAGGGAATTCTTTTGTAGTTTGAGCAGATTGGTAGCCATTTGTGAAAATTTCCCCCCTTGAAATTCATAACTTGATCAAAATAGCATGAAGGCATAAAACTTTCCCCAGCCTTAACATTTAGGATGGTGGCAATCCACAACTATACACCTCACTAGCAGTAGTTTAAGCTATCTGACAGTAAAGTGCTATTAAAAATGCTCCATCATTATTTTACTAAACTCCAGAATTGAACTTTGCTTACCGTTCTCCTACCTCAAACGGTATTCTTAATGATTCAGAGAGGTCAATAGCTTTTATTGCAGAGGAATTTCTGCAAAATTCTGGCTAGCATTTTTGATTTATGATTTTGCCTTCCTACTATTCCCTCATACTGGCAAACGTAATAGACTCAAACCTAGCACCTACCAAAAATGCAGAGTAATAGAGCTAATTGTATTAATTGTCTATATAGTGCTCTGTGAGTTGTGGTGAAGGTGTCCAGACCAGGCAAGTAAACTGTACTAAAAATGGGACAGCTGTGGATGACAGTGTTTGCCTTGAGAACATTCCAATTGCAAAGCCAGCAAAAGAAAGAACTTGCCAAGGACCTTGTTGTAATGGAATATGGGCAGTTGAAAATTGGCTAAAAGAAGTAAGTGTTTTAGCTGCAATACAGCATGCATGTATTTATTTATTGTAATCTCAGTGTGTTGCACTTGGATGTCACAAAGAAGGAGTACAGTACAGAAATGTACATTGCATACACAATGGAAGGACTTCTGAAGGGAATGACCACATTAAATGTAACCCAGCAACAGAACCGTCAAATACACAAGGATGTTACATGACTGATGGATGTAATCCAGAATGGTTCCCAACAGACTGGGGCTACGTGAGTATCTGTAAACATGCAGTATAGCAAATGTGAAGTATTACTCTTTCTTATAATAGTGCAGTAAAACTTGCAGTGGTACACAAACAAGAACATTATACTGCAAACTGGGAAATGTAACACTTGCTGATGAAAAGTGCTCATATGCAAAGCCCAGTATGGTACAAACATGTGGTCCAAAGTGTCTAGTTTCTGAGATATGCGAAGCGCAGTTTTGCCACAAAGATGAATTACCACCTTGCCAAAAACAATGCTGTGAATATTGTAAACAATGGCAGTTGCTACCACTGCTCCGGTACAATTTTTGTGAAAGACCCTGCTGTAAAGGTAACTTACCCGGGCAGGATACAGGTTGTAACTAATGATCAGTACATTGGATATGACACTATGTTTTACTAACATGACTCCCCTTTATCCTTACGCTGAAATGACTTTTTATAATTGTATTACATCTTTTTGTATGACTAATGACTATTGACTATATATATATATATATTATATTGGACTTGTCATTATTCTATACTAGCATTGGTACCTGCCCTACGTGCAGGACCATCTCCACATTAAACATTTTAATGCCAGGAAGAGGGACCAAGCATTAAACACCAGCACTGCTAATGTAGCTAAGTACATGTCATGAGGCTTCCTTATGTCATTAATGATGCAAAACACTAAAGTTTATTGTTTGTGGTTTTTACAGGAATGTAGTTCAATTATTCAGTGTGTCTTCCCTACCAGTGACTTCAACATGGTGTAAAGAACAAACAAAACCTTTGTTGCTTTACATGTAGGACAACTGATGCAATAATAATTAATGTATTGGGAATGAAGCATAAATATTAGTGTCCTATATTTGCTGTATAGCATGCATGTTGATAGTGCTTTAAAGTACATGATCTTTATGCAGTACATATAGTGAAATAATGAGCATGTAAGCTAATTAGTTAAACTGCATGCAAGCTAAGGCAATTGTATATACAGTATACCGGAGGTGTACACATGGTATAGTTCGGTTTCTACATGATGTTTACCTTACCGACTGTCACAAAGAGAAACAAACTTGGGCATAATTTAACAATTTGCAATTATATAGTTACTGCATGGCAGGCAAAGGTTCAGAACTTGTCCTATGCTATGCACTTTGGTAGCTGCCCTACGTACAGGACCATCTCCACATTAAACATTTTAATGCCAGGAAGAGGGACCAAGCATTAAACACCAGCACTGCTAATGTAGCTATGTAGGGTACATGGTGATGTCACATTTTTAAAGAGCATGAGGTTTCCTTATGCCATATATCCTGCTGAAATTAATGATGCAAAACACTAAAGTTTATTGTTTGCGGTTTTGACAGTTCAATTATTTCCCTACCGGTGACTTCAACATGCTGTATAGAACAAACGAAACCTTTGCTGCTTTAATAAGGATCATGTACTTTAAAGCAATATCAACATGCATGCTACACAGCGCTAATATTTATGCTTGGTTCCCAATATATTAATTATTGTTGCATTAGTTGTCATGGCAGTACATAATAATTTATAGTGAAATAATGAGCATGTAAGGCTAATTAGTTAAACTGCATGTGAGCTAAGGCAATTGTATACAGTATACCCTGCATTACATACAGGTTGTGTACACATGGTACAGTTTCAGTTTCTACATTATGATGTTTACCTTGCTGACTGTCACAAAGAGAAATGAACTTGGGCATAATTTAAAGCCAACACAATTTGCAATTATAGTTACTGCATGACAAGCAAAGGTTCAGAATTTGTCCTATGCTATGCACTTTCAGTTCTGATGTTGCAGTGACACATTCACCTCTTGCCATACAAAAACCCAGTTTTGAAACACCTGCAGTGTAATTGACCATTAAGGCAATGTACGAATCTATAGAGTGAAAGCATGTAAGCAGGATTATAGTGAAACAGTTGTGCCAGGTCAGATGCAGTCCCTCGGTGTAAACTATGGATCTGCATGGTTCCAGTACTATCATTTTTCAGATGCACAGTAGTATCTGTCCAATCATGCAAGCTGCCTATTTACTACAGCAGTAATGAGGTAAGTCTGAACAAACAGTTTTGCATGCCAGTGCACACCTATATGCAGGTGTAGATATTCTGGATACTGGTGAAAGAAGCTTTTACCTACTCTAATACAACACACTGGACCAACACACAGATGGACAAATATGTTGGCAATTTGCCTGCCCTATCCAAAAATCGCTATAAGAGTCCCTGTGATGTGAGGCATTAAAGTGCCAGTGCTGAAAAACTGAGCATAAGAGTTTGTAGATGAAGACTTGCATGGAACAGATAGAACAAAAAGGTGCATCAAAAAGGTCCCAAAAGTGAAAAAAAAAGTTATGCCTAGGCGGGGATTGAACCCAGGTTGGTTATAATAACTTGAGGTTAAGGGAGGTGCACAAATCGCCACAGTTGTTTATCTGTGGTTTTGACAGGAATGTAGCTCAACTTTTCAGTGATCCTTCCCTACACCAGTGCCTACAACAACACTCAAGTTGCCAGGTGATGGGGGTTTAATTTTGCTAAAGTCCCGCGTCGATACGTGCTTTGCATGCCTGAGCTAAAAGTCGTGTTTTAAAAAGGTGTTCACAAAAAGGTACTGAGTAGAAAGAAAAAAACCTTTCAACACGTGGATTCGAACCCACGACCTCTTACACGCTAGTCAGGCGTTCTACCACTTGAACACTATGTGCTGTGGTTTTCAAAGGAATGTTGCTCAAGTTTTCTCTGCACCTTGGCCTTCTACGCGCTGTAGAGAACGAACGGAAGCACGCGTGAACTCGTGATAACAATCTTAGAGTAGGCGGATGATGAGTGCTTCATTATCAGCACAGATTATGTTGATTCGTGCCAAGTCTGGTGAGTAAGCGGCGTGACGGACAGATGATCAGACGGACAGACAGCTTTTCAGCTTTATATATATAGATAGATAGATAGATAGATAGATAGATAGATAGATAGATAGATAGATAGATAGATAGATAGATAGATAGATAGATAGATAGATAGATAGATCATGATCACATCGTACTATAATGATATTAAACAAAATTAATATTAAATAGCATTGGCAGTAGAGTTGGGCAATAAATCAATATTTCAATACGATTAATACACACCAAATGGTATTTTTGGTATCGTGATAATTGAAATACCGTAGTATATTGCAAATACCGAGAGTAATTGCAGGATATACTGTTGGCATAAACATAAAATGTGAGCCATTCCACAAAAAGCATTTTATTAATGTTAGACTGATTTGTAACTTCAAAATACTACAATATTTCAGTTAATATTGATATCCTAGTTTTTACATACTTCCTTGCTTCAGTTTAATGTCCATTAGATGTACATTATCACAAATGCCAGTTGCAAAAATTATTGAATAACTTCAATTATTTCATTAATACCGTATTGATTCTTAAAAATTCTCAATACCGCCCATAACTAATTGGCAGTTCCAACAAATGCAAGCCAGTTTTCCTGGGTAGGTATACATATAACGATCCCTACTAGACAGTACAGTAACAGTGCTACTGTACTGTATTAATAAGCAGTCTCCATCACCCATGTAAAAGTTTGGGATCTTTTGAAGCATACGTACGTAGCTACTTCAATAGCTACTAGTGTTGAAATTAATGCTACAATTGTGCATTCCGCCAGTACATTTATATGTAAGTTAGCAGTGTTTGTTTGACATTTTTGTAATACAATGATGCTTGCACATGCATATATATTAGTTTATATACATGTAACCTAAGACATACATTGATGATATAAAGTCCTCAGAGTGCTTCATGTTCTTTGATGTATACTTTTCTCTGGTATTTTGAAACCCTTTCATCATTTAATATACAGCAGACATGCATGCTTACACAACCAATGATTCTACTGTGTTCAGCTATACAGGGGCGGATCCAGGGGGGGGGGGGGGGGGGGGCTTTGGGGGCTGAAGCCCCCCCCCCCCCCTTCATATTTAGGCTTTACTTGATCAATATGCTGAGTATTATAATGAAATTTTGTCTTAGCATAATTATATGATCACTAATAATACAAATACTCATAAAACCACCTTATAAACGTCTTTCCAAGGTATTATCAGTAGATTTATACTAAAATTTATGCAACAAGGACCCGAATCAGCATTGGAGGTTTACAAGATCGAGATACTCTAATAGAGCAGTCAGCTAACTACTCTAATAGACATTCACTGGAAACATGTAGTTGCATGGTTCTGTTATGGAATTTTTCCAAATCTGCCAGCACCTATACATGCAATGAAATGAATTGGTCTGTTTAAAGGGCTTCATTCATCTACTTGTGTAGTTAATATGTATGACAATACTTAATGCAGGTTCACAATTTCCATTGAAAATGCTCTCAGATTCAATCTTGTATTGTTCAAATTTCAAAATTTTCCACTTTCAACATTATTATTCTAACATGCACCTATTCAGTGTTGTGCAATTGTGAGAGGGGTGCATCATGTACTTGGTTGTCTGTACCTACCCAAACTTTTCCATTAGCAAAATCCTTCAGAGAGCCATACCTATAATCTAAAGGCAGTATATAAAATATCTACAGGCAGAAAACATTATGAATTTTATGTGGAAATGTCTCCAAATTGCAGTGATTTAGCATCTATTTTTCAAAAGTTTCCTGGGGGGGGGGGGGCATGCCCCCAGACCCCCCTAGTTCCAGCATGCTTCGCATGCTGGGAAGTGTGCTTCGCTACCTCTACCCAAGAGATTAGTACCTTGAGTTAGCCCCCCCCCCCTTTTATAAATCCTAGATCCGCCCCTGCTATATACCAGCTTACTACAGATTTAGTTGTCAACACCATTAAACAAACAACAACTCTGAATACTTCTTCAACACTTGTATATAGCTGTGTCATGATCTTTAATTATCTGACCCATGCTGACGAGAGCACATGAGGCTCACTGGCTTTTGTAATTATTAATTAATAACAATATTTAAATCAATTCTTTCATCCTTACTATGGTTCGTTTGTCAGAAGCTGGCACTGCAATATGATAAGTTATTGTACAAGGGAGACTATGTCTAGATTTCTTGAAGAATATTATAGAATGGATGAAAGAATATTCTCTGGTTTATATAAACTCCAGTTCTTGCAACGTTTACATGCTATTGACTTTTAGAAGCAGCCAAGGTGCACATAATGGTTCAAAATTGTTTCTCCTATCTTGCAAAACCTAGAGATATTTGCAAACGTTTTTCATTACATTGTTTACTTAGCAGCTGCCTGGTTTATCCCCACAATTGAAACAACAATATGTGACCAGAACTTCAAAAAACAGGTCATGCGGGTACAAACTAAACCCTATCACATAACAGATCATAGTTCAGGAATGCCTGCATTTTGTAACTTGCATATTATAATATAACGTCAAATAGAGAAGGGATTAAAATGTGTGCCCATGGCATAAGAATTATGAAAATTTGGTGAGTGTTATGTTCCTTAGCAGGATCTGTCACATAGTCATTGACATAGTCTGAAATATCATGTTTTCATTTGCTACTTTCTGTTTGTCTTCTCTCACCTCTGTCATTTCAGTTTCCTGTAATTGAAACTTGAGTTTCTTCTTTCCTTCTTTGGCCAAATTTACCCCTGTAGTGCATGCAGGTTTAGGGATTTTCCTTGTTCTATGGTACTCCAACTGGTTCTCATTGTCCTTTCTTTTATCTTGCATTATAAACTTTCACAAAGCAAATACGGCTGCACTCAAGCTATGTTTCTGCCTTTCAACTGTCTATTACATAATTTGATCACTATATGAGTGGGACAATAGATACAACACCCACATAAATCATGACTCTGATTTTGGAAATCAATTTTAATGTCGCATTTAATAATAGCTTAAATACTCATGACCAAAATAGGCCATTTCAAGCTATCAATGGGCTTTAGGTCAGTATCATGTGTGACATTAAAACTGATTTTCCAAAGTCCAGTAACAATTGTAACCCATTAATTGTATGACTTTTATTAGCCAAGCCATTGTATTCTAAAGAAAGTTAGATATTCTAATAGAGCAGTCACTGCATGCATGAATTAAGATACTGCAATAGAACTCTAGAAGCTGAAACATTTACAAACAATTTTCTGAAGCCCAATGCAAGTACTGGATTACACAAATTGCAATTCCTCAAGAGTTTTTTGATTGTCAAATGCAGACCTAGAATTTAATTCCAGGGGTAAATACTCTTAACCTATGGGAGGACTGGAATTTATCATAACATGTCCCATTGTTCTTTCTGACTCCGTATAACATGACATGAATAAGGAGAAACTGTTTATGATGCTACATACGTGGCTGTTGCAATTTATTTATTTATTTTTTATTTATTAATGCTTTACAGCACAAGTGCTGAAGGTCTGTAGGACACCTGGTCCTACAGCCTGTTCAAAGACTTTAGCTACTAGGCTTTAGCTACTTAAGGTGTGTTTGAAAAGTTGGAGAAAGGAGAAAAAATCCATGACTGGACCTAGGTAGCCTCGAACCTGCAGCCATCCGATTTACGCTCGAATGCTTACAGGAGTCTACCAGGTTGTCTCCTTGGTATTTTCATGTAATTATATCCATAGGAATTCTAGAGAGTAACTCATTATTTCTAAGTACCCCAAGTAGAACCAATTGGACACTAGTTTATTTATTAGTAATTTATTTCCAGTTGTGGAAAAGATTAACACACCACTGATGTGACTGCTTATATCAATTAAATGGAAGTCTGCATGAGGTTGTCAGTTAACTGTGACAGTTTATGGAACAACACAGTGAATGGAACATTCTGTGTAATATTATTGTATTTGCATGCATGAATCCTAAAAATTACTTGGCTATACAAAACATCATGTCCACAAAAGTAAATGTAACATACAAACTATATGAAAGAGCTGACATCTGGCAGAGCCAATATTGAATGCTAATACAGTTGTGTACAATTTACAATTAATAACACTGGCCTGTTATCGTTCTACATTCCATTTTGCTGCACTCTAATTTAAACTTACGTTGGCTAATATTTCCAGTGTTTATTAATTAAGGCTTTACAGCACAAGTGCTGAAGGTCTGTTGGACACCTGATCCTACAGCCTGTTTAAAGAAGTGTGTTTGAAAAGATGGAAAAAATCCATGACTTGGACCTTGGCAGCCTCAAACCTGCAGCCATCCCATTAACACTCGAATGCTTACAGGAGTCTGCCAGGCGGTCAGGATGTTTTATCTTTGTCAATTTCATGTATATGTATCCACAGTAGTAAGTGTCTTGGGGAAAGAGAGTAAACCCAGTAAGACTGAATGTAGGACATAAAGTCAATGAATAAGGACTGATGTTAATCTTTGCTCGGTAGTTATGTTGATATTCATTGTTAAAAGCAGCTCTTTTGGTAGCCAAGTACTCTTACTTTTGTGAATGTGTACTGTTTGCACAGCCAAGCTAGCTGTATATGTATTTTGCATGAGATTATATCCATTTCAGATCGATAAAGGTAAATTGTCCCATGACAGTGCCTGAGGTAGTGTTTGCTCTATTAGAATAATTTTAACAGAGCCTCATAAACTTCATTTATCCAAGCAAATGAACTGTTTTGTGATTGAACACTATCACACAAGTGCTTACGCAATCAAGGTCCCACTATACTTTGTTTCTACAGATTTTACTAAAAATACTTTTACAAAGCACACACAGAGTGGAACATACCAAGCTCAAGACAAGAGAAGTAGTTGTGTGCCCACATCAGCAAGATCTGATGGCACATAATGTTTTGTTGGCTTTGATCAATTCATGCATGCTATGAAGCATCTACCATCTAGGCTTTACCACTATACTGTTTAATCTATACTTAACTACAAACTATAACCACAGCAAGTAAATAATCTCCATTTAATTTGAGTATAGTGCCCACAGGTTTAATAGACTTTGTGCATGGTATTATATTCTCCAAATCAAATTTTACTTAAAAATTTTACAGTTTGTTTATATGAAGTGAATTGCGTCCAGCAAATTCTTTCAAAGTTTTTGTTTGTGGTAGGAGTTCCATGCTAGTTGGCAACTTGACATAGGATCTGACAAAGTTTCAGGTACAACTTATACTAATATTTATAAAACTGTAATACAGTATTAGCAATAATTGAGAAGTTGGTTTTTCAGTACAAGCAAAACACTAATTGTGATTGCAGTAACATGGTAAGAGAAGTTGTAAACTGAAATTGTATGGCCTCATAATTCCGCACTAAATTTTGCAATTAAGGTATGTGTTACAAAAAATTCTCGGCACTATCTATACATAGATGAGTGACCTAGTCTAGTATGGATACAATAATTATTGTTTGTTCCTAATATCAAGTTGAAAGCTTGTTGTTGAGGACAATTACATAATAAAACGTAAGCTGAATAATAGTATTACATTTTATAATGTGGAATTAAGGTGTGGATCTATAGTGAGACAAGGTGCTGAAACATTCATATCCCATTCCAGTTGAGGTAGCCACTAATACAAACACATGTTAGCATCCTTTGTGTTGAACCACAACATTACCAACATAAAGGTATCAGATACGTATCAAATGCAATGGGTTTAGGAGATTTCATTCATAAAACTACAGAGATCATATATATCTATTGACAAAAATAGATTTACAAAAGCAGTCACCATTAGTTGGCATCCTGATTGTCCTGTTTTTATGTAAAATCGGTACAATTGTCAAACGATTATTCAACCATTCACTATTGTCATAGCTCCCAAATGAAGTTTACATTCACATAATTGAATGCTGTTAATTTTGTGTAACTGCTTTCCACCACATTGAAAGTTGAACTTCCGACTCATTAAGAGCCACTTTAAGCAGATCTGCTTATATTAAGTGACATCATAACGAAGGCTCACAGGCCAATCTACAATACAAATTGACCTGCCAAATACAGCCACCAGCTTAATAAGGTCTGGAAATTTTGAAAGTAAAGGTGGACAGTACAGTGTTACTATAAAATAACAAGAGAAAGTGTAATTCACAACACAAATCTGTCAACATTGTGTGACTGTGAGGAACTAATTAATGGAGCTACATATAATGATTCTAGTGTATATACAATGAACAAAAACCTATCTACAAATATTTGGACAAAGCCAGATCTATCCACTTCAGACACTTTGATCAGACATACGTATACTTCACAATATATCCTTATAAGATAAAATGCTTATCAATTTGTAGGGTCACATGACAAGAGGGTCGCATGACACATAGTGGAACACTAAAACTAATAGTATATTGGTGTAACAATATTATATGTAATACACTGTGGGCTACAGCTGAAACAGTACCGCTGTAACACAACCATATGATTCCCCATGTAGGTAACACCTAAATTCCCTACTATAAAACAGCATGCTGTTTATGACCACAGTGTTGTGAATTACATACCTCCTGAAATGCATTCAAGAGAAAGTGACAAGCAGACAAATATCTAACTACCGCAGGATAAATAAAATAATTGGTCAGAGTGGCTAGTTTTTTATGCGTTTCCTCAATGAAATAGACTGTCTTACATGAGTTAGTCTGTTGTTATGGTACATAATTGGCTCCCAGCATAGTCATGATGCCAACTGTGTTTGTGCTCTGTTACTATGCCCATGTGATTGCTTCACTATCGGCTCCTTTATTAGATAATGAACTAATTAACATGTTGACTAATGATCAAATTCCATTCATAAATTATCAGTCATTTGACAGATTATATTCATGCCAGCCTTGATGATTGCAACAAAACATTCACATAAAATCAACAGTTAACTGAAACTTGATGATAATAGAGTAGGGCTCAAACGAATATGAGTTCTATTATTCGAATATTCGTTTCAAAGGAAATATATAACATCAATGGTAGAGTACATGGAAATTCTTGATCCTACATAAGCATATCTATGACATAAGTGATCAAATAATGTTCATTCTGAATTGCATTAAAGAGACATCTTGTACAACCGCAGGATTATTGATATCTCATCCATACCAATGCTGAAAAAGAATACTCGAATATTCGGTAGTTGTGAATAAAGAATATTCAAATAGTAAAAACCACTATTCGTTTGAGCCCTATAATAGAGAAATCATCTACAGACACTATATCCAATAGTCATAGCACGTGTTACAATAGCTGTATAACCTCTTTCAATGCTTGACATTTGTCAGTGTCAGCATGTGTGCATATACACACCAAGTGCACATTTTTGCACTAAGCACCCATCAATTAACACAATGAACAAGGGATGACAAAGGTAAATCACTTGTAATGAGGTAGCGTTAACATTTAGCATGAACAATCAATAAAATAAACATGCAACTAAGTTACAAATAACTAACATTCTGCTAGGGGTCCTAAATCAATTGATTGTATCCCACACAGAGATTCTCTTCATATGGCGGACAGTGTTAACATAATACAATATCATTAAAAGTATAATAGATAATAATTACCTGTTTTAGTAAAGCAGCTTCCTCCTATCATAATCCCCACAATGTCTTGTCTATGCCAGGCATGCTGAGGTTGCTGACAGATTTACAGCAGTCAGCATTGTCAACATAATTCCATTCATGGCAGTACTAGTCCCCTAACTAACAGCTAAATACCATGTACAGAATTTACGAGGACACATGTACAGCACCTTAATAAATAGTCGTCCATAATTTTGGCTTAGTATTTAATCCGATTGCATTGTACGTGACAGGTGACAGACTTGTATTATAATGACTGAGTTGCTACTAATTTCATGTCAGGATTGACATTTGACAGTTTGTTATGATACTGTGACATAATTAGTTGCTATGTAACAGTTGAGCACACAAGAATGGCTAATGGCTGAATGAGATATAACAAGAATCACACAAATTGTGCAAGTTTAGCGACTGTTGCCTTGTCAATACGTTGCTATACTACAAAACACCTTCAAACATAAAAAGTTGAAAACAAAATCGTATAGTGCTGGATATCAATTTAGTTAGAGAGGGAATACTGTGCAGCCTTTAAAGCTATTACCTTTAGACAAAATGGGATTGAAATCAGTATGGCTAGCCAATGAATATATAGGTATGATTTTCACTCACTTATGAAACTATTTGAACAGCAAACACCTCTGTCGACATATGTAATTATTTTGCCCATTGATTTGAGGCTGCCTATATACATAGGTACAGTCATGAATTTTTTCTCCTTTCTGTACCTTTTCAAACACACTTTGTGTAACAACTTTAAACAGGCAGTAGGACCAGGTGTCCTACAGACCTTCAGCACTTATGCTGTAATTAAAGCCTTATTAAAAAAAAATTAAAACTGAAGCAATAGCCTTTAAAATGAAGGGCTGTGTTCTCTAGTCAGTTGTTATTTATAAAATAGAAGAAGATTGTTGGAAATGCTATGGGCTGCTTTGAAAGGATGTTCGGGCTTGATTGTACCCAATTAATACTGCCAAGGCATCATGCGTGAAAGAAATATAAGGCTGATATCTGGCTGGTACTTACTTGGTTGAAAACACAATCATTTGCATGTGCAATCACTGCTATCAGCATAATATAAATGATGCCAAAACCTGTGCTGAGTTGGTGACATACCACTTGTCTTTGCCTGGTGATGCAAAGACAAGTGGTATTTATTTTTTATTATCAGCTTTACCAGTTAGGCACTGGAGGGTGAACACAGAAGGCAGAGCCTGTATGAGGTGTTTACTACTAACCTAGGAGCCTAAGTGAAAATCTTTGAGTGAAGTATCCTAAAGTGAAATGGTACGCAAAAGCAATGCTCTCTAAAGCACTATTACGTACAATACGTTCCTTATGCAATAAAAAACATGTAGAGCACAATGAAGTTTTATATTGTGTTCCTACGTATGATGGGATGTTGTTCTTAGTGTGAGATCTCTCCTTATGGAGATGCAATACTTAGTTCTTTATCCTACACTGTACCATGAAAGTGTGTCCAATGGGTATAGTGACAAAAGAGCAGTAATAAACTGAAAATGTAGGACATGGGCAATGGAAACTGAAGAGAATGATGCTGTGGGGAATGTTTTGACTTAGCCTATCATGAGCTTTAAATGTTTATACGTACGTAGCTGAACCTGTATACATAAATATTAGACAAGTACTAGATTGTGAAGCTCAGGTAACTATGTACTACATGATTTTCTTAATTAAGATTAAATGCTAGCATTTATAGTTTATGTTGTGTCCTGACTAAAAGCGTCAGTTAGCTCAGGACTTGCCATTTGACTGACTAGAACAACAAACCTGGTAAACCTGTCCACACCAATTAAGATAGTTGATAAACATAAGTCTCAAAAATTAAAGAAAAGTTATTACAGGTGGAAAATCCTTTAAGTTCCAGTTCCATTTTAGTACAAAATTCAAGATTCATTTTAAAAGTGCATAGAACTAAACAGGTTATCACACAATGTAATGAATTGAAGGTTCTACATATATCTATGTAGAAACAATGCATACAGAGAAGACTTGCACTGTGAATGGCATAATATTGTAAGTATAGTAGTGCCTAGACACAGAAGTATGCATGTACACAATATAACACAAACCTTGACCACTTCTTCAGTTTATTGAGCTCTACTTGCCGTAAGTTGTGATGGATAGATATATAAATGATACGGATACCTTGGCAAACAATACAAGCAACAGTGACTGGTTATACAGTTATGGCATAATCTTATTGATACATTCTTAACATAATAAAATACATAATATTATGTGACTTGCATGTAATATTGTGTAATCTTACTGATACATTCTTAAGCTTACAGCCGTAATCAGACAGTACATCACTAAATTAAGGCAAACAATTGGGCACGTACAGTTTATTGTAGTGATACAACTTGAAGCATGCAACAAATTGCTAATGTAAGGGTGCAGTCATGTTGTACAGAACTACATATTACAATGACTGTTGCCGTAGCTACATATTACATATTACACTTCCAGAAATCTAGTCCATGGTGTATATGTTCACTTCCTAGACATCTTTTGTTAGTTGAAGAGTCTGTTTCCTGTAAAAAGACAAGCTATATAAAGTATAATACAACTGTATGATCTATCTCACTGCTGAGGGAATATGGTACCGATCTTCAGCACCTTGTTGTTTACAACCGTACATGAACTAAATCCAATAATATCACAATTTTAGTTATAAGATATGTACTGCTGATACTATTACTATTACAGAGGCAATGGTGCTTTACTAAAAAGGTATGTTTTAATTTAATTGAGAATGATCTAGACTAACTGTACATTCAAACTCAAACTCAAGCTGTCCATATTAATCAACATACAATGCACAAAACAATAACTAGACATCTCAGCATGGGGTATGCGGTATAGTACCTCCTGTTAGCTGATACTATCAATAATAAACAAACAGTTGTCTAAATAATAGTATGTAGTGTTTCTGATGTAACACTATCAAAAATTCATCAGGCAGAGGCAGATAATCCTTACCTACGTACCCAAATATGGAAAAAGGTACTCCTACATGGTAGTTGCGGCGTGACAGTACATTAAGCAAAAATTAGTAGCCGACAGGCCAACAACAGGTGTTGCATGTAAACATAAATTAAAACATTGATGGGCTCTCTGGAAGTAACTGTCAGAGCAACATCCTCAAAAAACAAAAAAAAACAAAAAAAAACCCAGCAGATCAGTGCTAAAAATTTGCTAGAAGTACAGTAAGTTGGAAAATATTATATTACACATCTCTGGATGCATCAAACACAAGCACAAAGTGTCTACACTATAATGTGGCTAATAATTATCCCTAAAATTGTGTCCTTACTACTTTCATGTAATAGGTGTCTTTAAGGCTTTTTAACATTTCACTAATTGCAAATCATCTTTAATACTAAACTCGACATTGTGACATTTTGATTTGAGTGTACAGCAAAGTAGACGAACCTTGTGGGATTTAATTTGGGCGAACACAGAATCCTCGAAAATGTATTTTGCATTTGGCTATCTGTGGTACAATTTTTCTGCTCTTCAAAAGCTTTTGTAAGAGAAATTTGCATAATTAGCTGGCTAATGAATCTTATGACTACAAATACACTCAAGTATACACATTATAAACACAGAGAAGTGAACAAACTTATAATTAGATGCAATCATGCGCTGTCATTAAATTCATAACCAGTTTGGGAGTGAAAGTGCTGAGTTCATTAGGATTGCTAGAATGGCCTTTATAAAATCCTTGCAACTAGGAATGCCAATTAGACAGGATCACAATCTTTTCCTAGGTCTTGTGCAGCCTGACTCAATTTGCACACAGCGAGTTACACTATAAAAACTGAAGTATCCCCAGGACACCAAAATGTCCCGATCTGGACACCATTACCACCATTGGTGTCCATATATTGGAACATTTTGACTGTCCTGGGGGTACTTCAATTTTTACAGTGTATTGACCACATCTTAAGCACCTGGATACTTTTGAGGTGTTTGTCTACAATTAATGCCATCAATAAGGTCCTACAAACATTAACGTAGGGTCTGATTACACAAGACTTTACAGTTTAACAATGAATGTGCCAGTGTAACTATATCTGACGTGACAATAACTACATGATATCTGTTATAGAAAAAATGTCAATATAGTTGATACTGTTCTTGCATAATTCCACCAGCTGTCTGGGTATTCCTTGAAAGTCTCATAGTTATGGCATTAAAAGGCCAAATTACATAGCAATTGTAAAGTACAACGTGTAATTACCAACAACACCTGAATGGTAAATTCAGATGTGTTTTGTAGCATCAATACATAGTCCCATGTGCTCGGTTGCATATACGTACACAACAATGTAACCAAACATGTGAAATGTAGACCTATATCATTGTGTCCTATTCTAATCAGCTTACTGTATAATATGGTCACTTGCCAAAATCAAATCATATATAAAGCATTAACCTACCCAATGTAGTCACCTGTTAAGCAAGATAACAACTCATAGATGACCAAAACAGAGCTTTCACTGAAAAGGATATACCATACATACTGTACTACATAGACAACATACACTTGGTCAGTTCTGTGAAGAAGTCTGTGATGAAGTAACAGGCAAAAGATAAATACATTGAAATTACTGACAATACATATATATAGTTCAATTCCTGACTAATACTCACTACGATATTCAAACTCTTTTGCTACACTGTTACCAACAATAGACACTTCCTTTGTAACAATCAATAACCATTGTCATCGCATCACTTCAGAAGGAAGTCCCTTGTTATTTCAACTGTACAACGTGACACACAATGTATTATGAACTTCTGTGTGTCCAACTGCTATTTAAGAAAGGACGTGTCTACGTGACTGAGCATGAGCTCTCATCATTATTGTCACTACAGTACAAGGTACAAAACATTGTAGTGCTGACCTCTAGCTATACACATATGTCCATATATATATGGGTGATACAAAACACACATTAGTTACTACATGGTTTGCATAACTCTATATATACATAATATGCACACACAGTCAAAGTTCATCATTCACTGGCACTTGAGATACGTATGAAGATTAGTAGGTACGTATCTTATACCTTTGGACTGCACCAGTTGGATTGCAAAGGCTAGTTGTACAACAATTTCAAGGATACGCATGATTATAGTTTCAGGATTATTAGAACAGCAGACAGCTTTAAATATGGGAATACAAAATTATTATACAACACACGGTGTACTTTATGACATAAATAGCACAACTTATGCTAACAGTAAGACAGTCGTATATATTAAGTAGCATTCAGAGTGCCCCCTTCACATGTAAGAGTTTTCTCAAATATGCATGGGACTAGTATGCTTCAGTCTCGGCAATGCCTATAGTTGAGCTGTGATTATTTGTGTAAACAGTCGGCAAGTTTCATAGTTGAACAGTTTATAAAACAGTAAGGTTTAAAATATATATTATGATTTTGATCATCAACTGAACAAATTTGTTCAACCAGGACTTGTACAGTAAGATACTTTAAGGTGGGTGTATTTGTTGTGTACCTTTGTATATTTAGTGAATTGGAATTCAGTTTATAATGTGCTATATATACGTATTTTAATACTATACACATGTCAACTCCCCCCAATAATCCCTCTCCCACAAAGTACAATACATACAGTATGTCAAATGTAGCTACTGATCAAAACATATCATGTTTTGTTTGTACTTAATCAAGTATTAAGAATTACTACCGTAACTACAGGAAAATTTCTGGTCAGAGTTAGTGATTTCTCATTGACAGACCCTATTTTATCAAGGTGTACAAAGAAACTATAATATTATGTAACAATGTGAATATAACTTTGTACTGTTGTACTGTTAAATACATACTGTGTACTTGTTTGTACTCGTTTACATATGTATGCATGATATCACTTAAGGCGATTGCCTTAGGCAATTGCCTTAGGCAATAGGAAGTCATGTGACTAGAAGCTATCACAGACTACAAAATGTTGAAGAATCTGTAACATGTAAACAATTAAGCAATTAGGAGTCCATACAACTGCCATGACTACGCAATTGCATTCAGCAGTGTGTACCAACGCTACAAATATTTTTATTGAACAGGATGCTGTATGGCTAACTTCTGAACAGCGCATTACACATTATTATTGTAACTGAACACAAATCAGACAGACCGATATAGATAAGAATCACTATTAATGTTAAACATATAATGCTTGCACCAATTACTCTCTCAAATGGTTACTATAGGTGACGAAAACACAATAAATCATTTTATGCCCTGTTGTATATACGTAGTTTGAATAATAAAATATTATCACAGACATAGAGAAAAAATAAAGTTGACAAAACTGACGTGTGCTCATGAATGTAACATGTTGCATCATCCAACCGCACAGTCTGATTCACTATCTTGTCTTTATTTCTGAGAAACAAATCAATACAAGTACAGAAAATATGACCGAAAAATGCAGAAGCCAGCTAGTATCACAGCGACCCCCACCTAGTATCACAGCAACCGCATGCATTCCGAGGATGGTAAACTTGATCACAGGTGTAAACGTAGCATAGCAGAAACACCACAGCAGACATAATACTGTTACGACAAGAGTATTACGGGTTACAATGTGTCATTCAAACAAGTTTAGTTTAATTATCCAGTTGTAACGAGGATAAAGGATAGGATAAAGTGACTGATTAGGCTACCTAATTAACGAAGGCATTTTTATTGATGAGGTTTCACACTTGTAACTGATACTACATGATAGAACACTACCCTGGGGGTATCATAACTAGAATATCACATGCACAACATGCGCTCCAACACAATTAATACTACACTACCCTCAGGGGAAGATACCAATTACAACATATTGTATGACATATTGAAACTAAAGCAAACGAGCAACGACTATACTGAAGCACACACACACACTGGCTGGGTGATGGGTGAAGTGGATGAGCTGTGACTGAAGCAGTGGACACAACTCTCTGGGTCATTCTATATAAGCAAACCAGATGACATGCTGCCATTGTTGTAGCATGTGATATCCAACATAGTGTTCAGTAACAATTGCTAATTGTCTTGGATGGGTAGTATAACCAGTGAAAAAGTTCAAAGATAGTAAGAGATAGGTGTGGCTGAATCAACCTGCAAGTAATGCCAATTAAATGCATACTTACTATACGTATGTTTATACCCAGTATCTGTATAGTGTACCAAGGTTCACAATCAGTAATATCTTTTTAAGGGAATGCAAACTTTAACAAAGACACTGAAGAGAGTTATGCTTTTTGTGTTAATTACCCCAAATATAAATAGTTGTGTCAAACAAGCCGTTTGATCTGAGTATAAGACCGTCATAGCATTTCATCTTAATAACAGTTTTTATAACCACAATCCAGTACAGATATGAGATTGGGACATTCAAATTAAGTACGCAGGTTTTAGTCAAGCAGTTATTGCTGAATTAAGCACAAAATCTGCACCAATTAATGTTTAATAATTGAAGACATGCTAACTAAAGTGAGTTTCAGCAGCTAAATAAAATTTTGGCTTCCAGGCTATGATGCACGTAATTCAATTACAATATACTGCATGACAAAAAAAGATTTAAATGCTCGCAATCAATTTACCAAACCCAAACCAGATTGAATAAGACTCACAAATGGTTTTGGTCTGGTCATGGCTAATTGAACTATGGTTTAAAAAGTTAATATTAAGTAGCAACATTGCTAGACAACATCTTGAATGCTACAAATTATACACACAATATTGACAATGTTAATAACACACCTACGTAATTGCCAATTCTTACATAATCCCATGTATAAAAATTGTAGTGCCTCTTATGATCCAAGGAAATAGCACTCCATTGAGTTTACAGTTGTGTAAACATACACCAATGATTTTACCAGGGTGTGTACACCGCATGAACTTATGTGTACTTCAGAAACAGCACAATCAGGATGTTCACTTGATACAAATTAGCTTAGGAGTTGGTAGGTTTGTCTTTTGAACAATAAGTAGACACTGATATACGCATATATAAAATCAGTGATGGCAATTGATAGCCATCAAGCTCATAGGGTACAGTGTATTGCACACACGCACGCACGCACGCACGCACGCACGCACGCACGCACGCACACACGCACACACGCACGCACGCACGCATGCACGTACGCACGCACGCACGCACGCACACACGCACGCACACACACACACCTACAGCAAGCAATTCAGTATCCCTTTTTAACCTCACATAGATTAAATTGTGAAAGTTATTGGTCCGCTGGCAGACAATGAATAATATCAGTTTTAATATGGACAGTTTTTGTCCCCTATTCTAGGTCTCATGTACGTAGCTCAGTATGTCAGTACCACAAGGTCTAAATCCTAGATTGGCTTTAAAACACATGCTTACAATATTGGTTGCAAAATCTCTTGTGACTTCTTACAACAACCCATTAAGCAGTATACACACTGTGTGGGACATAGACATCACGAACATAAAAATGCTACTTACGTTGTCATGGTTTGATGAGCACAACTCATAATCATTTACTTTCTCTGATATAAGACCTGGCATGGTAGCTTTATCACCAAAGCACCTCTACACACTGGCCTCTCGAATGGAAAAATCCTAATAGCAAATGGTCATTCAGCGTCACAATCATAAATTTATTATACTGGCTACTAATTTCTATAAAAGAAGTAACCATGAATTTCTCTAGTAAGTAATGAATATTCTAGTTTGATTACAGTATAGCTACTGACTGGTCACTAAAAGGATTATAAGGTTAACAAAGTTATAAGCATACAAGCTTAGTGGGATGTTGTCAAACAGACCAATGAATTTAGTATAACAGTATAATGAACCCATACACATATATCCATATGGATAACTAGGTGAATAAACATTTTTCTTCATATATTGTATTTATGTGTCTGGCCTCAAACATCTTGTATATGCTAGTTACTTCATTCCAAGGTACATGTAGAACACACACCTGGGCCTGTACTACATAAGGCTTAATTATTAGTCTCTCATCCTCCTGTACTCAAAATAGCAGTGCGGGAGGGTGGATTTCTATTTTATTTTTTACTAACTAGATAGCTGAATTAGCTAGCTAAAATGACTCAAAATGTAATTTTCTTAGACTACTCTAACAAGGTACAAACTATAAAAGGTGCTAATTGGCCTTCCTTACTTACCAGTGATGCAACAAAACCCTGATGAGGTAAGAAAAACAGCAATGCTGGCAGGAATTAGAAACTAACAATTAACACTGAGTTTGTGTGGCCTAAGCTATAATTATCACTTAAGCTTCACCACATGAACAGGAAAATCCTCATACATAGCTGCTGTGCAAGATGCAGAGATATTGTTTAACCAGGCAACACACACACACACACACACACACACACACACACACACACACACACACACACACACACACACACACACACACACACACACACACACACACACACACACACACGTAAAAGCAAAGCCTTCAGGTATACCATTCTATGAGAATTTGCCAGCACTGACTCATAGCACTTAAGTAGTCCACAGGTGTCATAGTCCTGGTTTACTGGGCATAGGAAAGACCATGCCACAGGACTAGTAACATACAGGAGACTGTACCATGTCTTAAACATGAAGGTGTGGGTACCGAAAGTCCCACCTGGATCTTCTCACGTTGTGTGAGACATGGACAGTTGGCATTTGCTTCCCTAGTTAATGCCTGGTGCCCATTGGGTGGGTTGCTTCTTCAGGTCATCATAAGCAGCTGAGTATAGACTGGAGTACTGTAAGTAAAATTTCTTGTTCAAGGAAACAACAAAAAATTGTAGCAGCTGTATGGCATAACCGGGTGGAATCTTTCAATTACCAGGCAGGTACTCTAGCCACTTAGCTATATTGGCTGCCTCATGCTACACCTATGCATGCATGCACGTGAGTGGGGGGCAAGCACATGCACACACACACACACACACGCATGCACACACACACACACACGCAGAAGGGATTTTAAAAATATTTATCTAGCAACAGCAATGTTAGTGGTTGCACACATGATGAAATACTGTGAATCTCACCATCAAATATTTTCCAGGAAAATCACTGAGTCAAGTACCACCCTGTTCACAGAATAAAGCCTTGACCATATCAACAATAATAAGCACCGATCAACATTAATAATTCCCTATCACCAGAATAGGTATTAATTTGATCTAAGGCAAATTTGACTGAGCTAAACGCTGTAATTTTGTCACATATTGGAAGCTGGATACTCTCTCCGTTACTTGCATTATGAACTCTTGGTATTACAAATTTTGATAGCGATGTCTCATTATAACAGAATGTATTGAGATTGTTGAATTGCTCAAACACAAAGAGCCATTTGATGGCTTGAGGGTAATGTGTACATGTGTCATGTGCTGTTACAGTCTATTTGGAATATTTATTTCCATAAAATGAGACACACTATTCCGTACACGTACATCAAACACCTCCGACCACATTCAATTTTAATGCATAATGAATGAAGTAACCAGTCACTGTAAATAACTAATACATTAGGAGATAGTTATGTAGCTAATTACTACATTAAGTGGGCACGCAAAATATTGTAGTATCGCATTAGTGAAAGTGTTTAAGTTGATAAAGAACACGTCATGAATGTCGGCAATTAAAACTATTACCATCAGACACCACTATTGACGTGGGCGAGGACAGACAAATTGGATGTTAAACAGTTGGCGGAAGCTAGATTTTGATAGGCTAAAGCTGTTGTTGATTTGATTAAATCACCAGGTTATGCTTGGAGGCCACAATTTAAATCTAATTGTGATAAGTAAACTATACACTCCAGGTGTCAGCCACTTGGAGCTTGGTAGCTACGTACCTGGATAAACCCTAGTTATTGAATGCAAAAAACACACTCCAAGTAGAGGCTCCTGATTTGATCAATTTTGTCTTTGTCACATATGACAGACACCAGTGCATTAGTTTAGTGAACATGACATACTTACTAACAGTGAAATGTACTTCCCTACTATTGGCATCGTACAGTTATTTGGTAACAACAAGCTGGCTTGTAGCTAAACAGCTTGGAGGTAGCTATGTAGGTAACACCATATGAACAAGTTATATGGATACACTCATAACCATTTGCCAGTAACAAATTTACAAATGTATACAAAGACTGCATAATAATACGTACCTTTCTGTGGCACAAACCACAATTTATGACTCAGTGTAAACACCAATCATTTTGGTTCCACATACAATCACGATTATACTGTTATCATAGCTACACTATATATATAATAACCAGAAACAATAACCATTTCCTTCATGTGTTAGAACTGTCACTACAGTGGGTTAGTTGTGGTTATGCAAGATACATTTTTGTGTGTGCACAAATGAAGACATGTTTTATAAACACTAAAGGTATTCATAAAATGTTCACTACAAATTTACATGTAAGGCACTTGTAAGATTAAGTGGGAAACCATAAAAGTACTGTGGTTTTAGTGCTTGCATTTCCATGAACCTTACTGGCCAGCACTTATCAGACTTCCTGTTTGTAGATAGTATAAATATGTGAATACTCAGCCGTTCCACCATTTGATCTGCAGTCTTTTGTGAATTCAGATCTATGCAAAGAATATGGATTGTTGCAAACAGCTGTTTATCTTGATTGCTCTGATTTCCGTTGCTAATATGGTAAGGATGTTTCTTGCTAAAGAAAACCACCAATCTATATATGTACTATGGTTACTGAATTAAACAATCACTATGTGCTTTTAGATCTTAGGTAGTAAATGGACTCCCTGCTCTAGAACTTGTGGTGTTGGAATCATGCAGAGGACCATCCCTTGCCAGTAAGTTTAACAGCAATGCACTAGTGATAGGCCAGGCCTTCTATTATTGCAACAAATTTGTACTCTTAGGAAAGGTGAATGTGATGGAACAAGGGAAGAATTTAAGGCTTGCAATGTGAAGGTAAGTAAATATTTGTATTGTTATAGCCTAAAGGCCTGTTATCAATAGTATCTAAACTAGTGTTTGTGGTTGCAGCAACATGTGTGGCAGGTGTCTGCAAATTCACCGCCCAGCCATGCCACAAATTCTTGGAGGAGTGGCATGATAAAAAAAAGGGAATTGTTTATATGCTGTGGGTTACTTTGCAGACGCACGACTCCCTATCCCACACAAACCACATAAACACAATAATGTGGCCTATTGGTGTTAACACAAACACTTAAGATGTACTGATTTGGTCTTTATTCATTTTTTAGAGGTGCCCAGATGGCAATGCTGACTTCAGGAGTCAACAATGTAAGACACATGGAGAGGAGTCAATGCCATTCATTAACAAAAGTGATCCCTGCAAACTGCTATGCAGTGCACCAGGACAGAGTCCTGCACAGAAAGGTTTAGTTGTAGATGGAACACCTTGTTCCTCGAGTGGTGTTTGTGTTGCTGGAGAATGTGTGGTAAGTTTTGTGGAAATATAACTGACTTGTCTCATATCAACTCTTGTCTATTATGTAGCCCTTTGGCTGTGATCATGTTCTTGGATCAAAGAAAACAACAAACAAGTGTGGAACATGCAGTGATTTGTGTGTTCAACTGACATGCAAATTTAAGGAAATCGCTTCTAATGGTATGTTAGTGTATAGTGTTTGCATGGACGTTTATTTACCAAAATTTTAATTTGCATAGATTACCACACTACGCTACCATCTGAATCAACCAACATAAGCATTGCTTTGGGTTCATCTTCCTGTAGCTTCAAAGGTGATATAGTATAGAGTTGTATTCTAAAATTACATAATTGTAACTTAATTACATTCATTGTAACCTTCATATAAATAGTAAATGAATACGATATACCTTAATCTACAGCCATCAGCAATTCTACAAAGTCTCTACACTTTAGCAGAGACCAATCAGTCATATCTCTATCAGGGACAGTTTTTACAATTTCTAACAATGAGTTGACTGCAGAAGGACCACTTCAATCACCAGTCACCATTGAGGTATGTAATTACACTATTATTCAGTTCTATTGTAACTAACTTTCGTTAGGTTCATTGTCCGAAAAGTAGCCACAAGATGGAATGTGTTTACCACATGTCTGTCCATATTCCATATGAGCTTGAAATTTCAAGTTACTATGAATGGGCTGTAGGAGACAATTATACTCCCTGCTCTCAAACTTGTGGAAGAGGTATTACAGAATCTAACTATTTAATTTAGTCATATTTAGTTTTTCCAGGAATCCAAATGCCAGAGATTTATTGCCGAACAGCAGGCACTAAAATAAGGGCACCGGACATAGAATGCAGTGATCAGTCAAAGGAAGGACTTTCATACAACTTAATATTTTGTGATCAGCCAGCTTGTCCCTCTGAGTGAGTATATTCTCCACTATATGAAATCATGATAGTTGAAACCTTAGCAGTTCACAAAACTATAATAGGATGTGTGGTTGATTATTCATAAACACTATCACTTTCAGTGTTATCATTATATAATTCCTTGTGGTTATTATTTTTCAAATGGGATATGACCATCGTCTGAAGAATATAACATCTATAAATGCGATGATTTCCACTTTAGATGGACACACTCCGATTGGACACACTGTTCACAAAGTTGTGGTGGAGGAGACAGGATGAGGGATGTTAGATGTGTACAAGTGATCCGAAATGGTGTGCAACCAATCCAGACACCAGGGAAGTGTGACAGTGAAACAAAGCCAGCATCACTACATGAATGTAACAAACACCCTTGTCACAACCATTGGCACGCAGGAGACTGGAGTATAGTAAGTTACAAAACAATCACTACTTCATATTACATATTATTTCACATTCAGTGTTCTGTTGATTGTGGGGAAGGAATTCAAAGTAGAAATGTCACATGTAGAGATGCCAATGGAAACAAGATACGCAGACACAATTGCAGTTTGCAGGCAAAGCCTCGTATAGAGAGATCATGTACTGGAGACATGTGCATCCACAAGTGGATCAAATCTAATTGGACCAAAGTAAGGGACTGGACACTACAAACTATTGTACAGGTGTTTGCTCTTTGGGAGGATGTTATTGTGATATAATGACACTTGTATATTAATTGTTGTAGTGCTCTGTGAGTTGTGGTGAAGGAGTTCAGACCAGGCAAATAAACTGTACTGAAAATGGGACAGTTGTAGATGACAGTGTTTGCCTTGAGAACATTCCAAATGCCAAGCCAACAGAAGTAAAAAGTTGCCAAGGACCTTGTTGTAATGGAATATGGACTGTTACAAACTGGCTAACAGAAGTAAGTGTGTGAGCTGCAATAAAGCATATATATGTGTGTGTGTATTTGATTTCTGCACAGTGTGTTGCACCTGGATGTCACAAAGAAGGTACACAATCCAGAAATTGTGATGCAATTGAATGTCATGAAAGAGGAGTACAGTACAGAAATGTACATTGCATACACAATGAAAAGACTTCTGAAGGGAATGACCACATTAAGTGTAACCCAGCAACAGAACCGTTAAACACACAAGGATGCTACAGGACTCAAGGATGTGAACCAGCTTGGATTGAAACAGATTGGACCCAGGTAAGTATGAACTAAATGGTAGTGCAAATGTGAACCATATTTTTTAGTGTAGTAAACCTTGTCGTGGTACACAAGAGAGAAACATAACATGTAAACTGGGAAATGAAACACTTATGAATGAAAGATGCCCAAATAAGAAGCCAAGTATAAAACGTACATGTAATTCAAATTGTACAGTCTCTGATATATGTTTCAAAGAGTTTTGCTACAGAGATGATTTACCACAATGCCATCAAAATTGCTGCGATTCATGTGAAGAAGCTTTTCCACAATTGACGGGACTACTACGATACAATCGGTGTGACAAGCAGTGCTGTACAGGTGAACTCATAATTGGATCAAATGACGGCACCTTCTGTACATGATGACTCCACATAATGGTACATTGGATGACACTATTGTTTGCCTAACATGACTCCGCTTAATTCTGACACCATAATAATTTTTGTAACACATTTTTGCATGATTGTACTTTATTAATAATTTATAAAACTATCAAATAAACAAGACAACATGTTAGTACATACGTAACAGCAGCAATAGGTTGTGTTTACCACTCAGAATTGTTTTCTTTCTGAAACAACAATCTTGGATTATTTTCTGAGAAAAACTGTGAGTACCATCGCCGGTGTTTTGCTATCAACTGGTCTTCTTTAACCAACATTGGTTTGGATACATATTATGTCTTATTATTCCATATCATCACATCCCGATCAACCTATATATACAAAACACATGGATGGGGCTTGTACACAGTGTAATTATGAATGGTTTAAAGGGGCAGTGCGTTGGTATTGTTAACATGTTTAAGTTTATGATGCAACATTGTTTAAATGGATGACAAAGTAGTGGGTCAAGCTTATAAAAACTTCAATCTTGCACTCCTACTGCTGCAAGACACAGCTGTATAAAATTAACGCTACACAACAACTTCTGTCCATGGATGTATCACAACCAGGTGGATGGTTTGAGCATTAGAGGGCTACACAGTGAAAGCCATGAGGCACCTGTTTAATCATCTGATATACTGTTGTGCAGTTGAAAAAGCATGCTGGACTGTATCTCACTATTGATGTGCAAGCCTGAGTCTTGTACATATAATTAACAATTTTACTGGCAGTGAAACAATGCACAATTGAATGGCTTTGATGCCAACACACTGCTCCTAGTGACCAATCACCTCTACAATGGTACAGTATGTACACATTGAGCTGAGCAGAAAACTGGATGTTTTTCAAAAGAAATAGCATTTCAGTGATAACAGTTTAGGTATGAAGAACAGACATGTGTGGTTTGGCCCATTTCAAGTTTGAGAAAGTTGTATATGTAACAGGCCATGCAATTATAACAGGAAACGCGCAGAAAATATTGATTGGTCATAAATAAAGTGTCAGACATTTGAATGAAAAGATTTTGAAATGTTTTTAGTGAGTCAAGCAGTACTATACTAACTTTCGTCATTTACAGTATACATAAATTGCAACAAGAATATTGTATAGTGAGTTATTTTAGAGGAGGGAATTTTTTTGCAGTTTTAGCAGATTGGTAGCCATTTGTGAAAAAATTTGATCAAAATAGCATGAAGGCATAAAACTTTCCCCAGCCTTTAACATTTTGGATGGTGGCAATCCACTACACCTCACTAGCAGTAGTTTAAGCTACCTGACAGTAAAGTGCTATTAAAAATGCTCCATCATTATTTACTAAACTCCAGAATTGAACTTTGCTTACCGTTCTCCTACCTCAAATGGTATTCTTAATGATTCAGAGAGGTCAATAGCTTTTATTGCAGAGGAATTTCTGCAAAATTCTGGCTAGCATTTTTGATTTATGATTTTTCCTTCCTACTATTCCCTCATACTGGCAAACGTAATAGACTCAAACCTAGCACCTACCAAAAATGCAGAGTAATAGAGCTAATTGTATTAATTGTCTATATAGTGCTCTGTGAGTTGTGGTGAAGGTGTCCAGACCAGGCAAGTAAACTGTACTGAAAATGGGACAGCTGTGGATTACAGTGTTTGCCTTGAGAACATTCCAATTGCAAAGCCAGCAGAAGAAAGAACTTGCCAAGGACCTTGTTGTAATGGAATATGGGCAGTTGAAAATTGGCTAAAAGAAGTAAGTGTTTTAGCTGCAATACAGCATGCATGTATTTATTTATTGTAATCTCAGTGTGTTGCACTTGGATGTCACAAAGAAGGAGTACAGTACAGAAATGTACATTGCATACACAGCGGAAGGACTTCTGAAGGGAATGACCACATTAAATGTAACCCAGCAACAGAACCATCAAATACACAAGGATGTTACATGACTGATGGATGTAATCCAGAATGGTTCCCAACAGACTGGGGCTACGTAAGTATCTGTAAACAT
Source organism: Dysidea avara (assembly GCF_963678975.1). NCBI lineage: Eukaryota > Metazoa > Porifera > Demospongiae > Dictyoceratida > Dysideidae > Dysidea > Dysidea avara. The sequence goes on from NC_089280.1 coordinate 6,942,656, forward strand.
GCAGCATAGCAAATGTGAAATATTGCTCTTTCTTATAGTGCAGTAAAACTTGCGGTGGTACACAAACAAGAACATTATACTGCAAACTGGGAAATGTAACACTTGCCAATGAAAAGTGCTCAAATGCAAAGCCCAGTATGGCACAAACATGTGGTCCAAAGTGTCGGTCTAGTTTCTGAGATATGCGAAGCACAGTTTTGCCACAAAGATGAATTACCACCTTGCCAAAAACAATGCTGTGAATATTGTAAACAATGGCCATTGCTTCCACTGCACTGGTACAATCTTTGTGAAAGTCCCTGCTGTAAAGGTGACTTACCCGGGCAGGATACAGGTTGTACATAATGATCAGTACATTGGATATGACACTATGTTTTACTAACATGACTCCCCTTTATCCTTACTCTGAAATGACTTTGTATAATTATATTATGTCTTTTTGTATGATTATATATTGGACTTGTTTTGTTATTCTATATCATGATCACATCACATTACTCTTATACTACATACTTTATACAAAAACACTGAATAGCATTGGCAGTTCCAAGTCAATTTTCCTGGGTAAGTGTATGACTATCCCTATTAAACAGTATGGTAACAGTACTACTGTACCGTATGATAAATTAGTTAACTGCATCAGAACAGTCTCCATCATCTTAATTTAAAGTTTGGGATTTTTTATTACACACATATATACATATATATGTATGTAGCTACTTCAGACTGACTTTTATGTTCCCTGTTATATCATTTGTTTTCATTGCTACTTTCTGTTCCGTATGTCTTCAATTTTCCATCTCACCTCTGGAAATTCAGTTTTCTGTAAACTTGATTTTTTTCTTTCCTTCTTTAGAGAAATAATTTACCCCTGTAATGCATGCAGGTTTAGGGATTTTCCTTGTGTTATGGAACTCCAGCTGATTTCCATTGCCTTTCTTTATTTTCATTCTTGCATAATTATCTGCATAATTAACCGTATATAAGTAATGCTGACATTTTAAAGGATGGATGCATGGGAAAGATGTATACATGTAGTTGTGGAATATGCAGATTGCCACACTGCTGATGCGACTGTTTTACAGTTTATAGACATTTATGATATTCTACAGCATACAGCCACTTGGATACAGCACTTTGTATTTTTTCCGTGCAGCCAATCTATTTGCAAGACCACAACCTTGAATTTAAAGCTAGTTATAAATCTGCATTACAATTAAATCTTATAAAAGAACTTTATACTCTAATAAAACACACATTTCAAAATATTATCAAAATCAAATTCTCTTTGCACCAGACTGTGTTCTCTTATGTTTCCTAGCACTAGACACTTCTGATGCTTGAAGTGAAGAAGTCACAATCTTATTAGTAGATGGCTGCTCTTGGCTTCATGATTTCAATATACAAGTCATGCACCAAACTCCGTTCTTCCTTTGTGATAGAACTCATGTTACAAGACTGCATTAGTAGTTGTGTACCAGAATCAACAGCTACAGACACATCACAGTTCTTGATAGGAACAAACTTACACCCACACACTGCAAGCACACATGTTATATGCAGGGTCACCAATAATCATACATTTTGATAAGAATGGCACAGCAGACACTTTAAAACACTCCAAAATGTCTACATAGAAAAACATCAGTGACACACTAGCTAGATTATAATTGTATATTCTATATATATACACATGCTAGTGTTATTTGTATTTAAATAGGAAGACCAATGATGTATATAAGCTGATGCTTCTCTCAACACATGGGAGTTCTGTTACATATAGATTCATATAAGTAAGGCACGCAAAACATTAGAGAGGAATGAGTTTGTTAAACTCATGATCATCTATTGAATGTGGAATTCAGTATTTGAACATTTGTTATCCCACCCACACTCCAAATTCGTGGATGGATCACAACTACACTACATAATGGAATTGACTGTGTCAAACTGGCCTTTGGCTGGCTGTGAGCACATGCCTGGTTTAAAAGTCCATTTTTCCAAATTTATAAATCAGGCTGGAATGCCTACTAATAGCTAGGGTGACTGTACTATTAGAGCATCTCGATCGTGCACTTGCTACACGCTACCTTAGATTTACACATTTCTTAAACACTGAGTTATGGTCTTCCAAGTTCATAAAACTGGATGTGTGTGGAAGATCCCCTTTTGTAAATCCAGTCACATACGTATGTATATGAATCCTACCCGATATAAATTGGCTTGGCTGTGCGAAACACTGTGTCTACTGTCTACAAAAGTAAATACAACAGGAAACTATTGACATGTGGTTGAGCCAATAATAAATGCTAATACAGTATGCTATTTACAAAGATTTGACAGTGATGTGTCATAGAGTTCTACAGTTAGTTTGCTGCATTCTGTTTTACACTTATAGATAGCTAGATACATTTTAAGTTATTGTCTTGGGAAAAGGAGGCCAAGTTACCAGCCAACTAAAGTTACAAGAAATTGATTAATAAACTCAGTAAGACTGAAGGTATATAAAGCATGAGTCAATCAAAAAAGGACTATATCTTTGGCATAATATAGTTATGTTCCCTTGCAGAAACTAAGTCAGATCAATGGCAAAGTGAATCTACAAGAAGCAACTTTGCTTGAGAATGAACGTCATCATTGCAATACGCATTTAAAAACAGGTCATGGACAGAGCAACACAGGAAGGAAGGCTATGTAATTTTTATTCCCCAAAAAGTAAACAGATTTTCCTGTAGACCAGTGAAAAAATAATCATACAGTAGCTAGCTACTATCGTACTGTATAGTAGGGACCACAAAGGAGTAGGCATGGCCCACGGGATAACATCACCCAAAAACCAGCTTCAGTTTTCCCCGACGATGATGAGGCAGTATTGGTTAGGTGAAACTAGGCCCAAACAAGTTTTCAGATCGACCCGAAATGCTTTCAACAAGTTGCTACGGAATTTTAAAAATAATTTATTTAACGGAATTTTCTACTGACTGACTGAGTACCTGACTAATGCCTTCAGACAAGCGTAACTCGATAACGGCTAAGGCTATGTGCTTGATTTTTTCACTGTTCAACATCACTTCGGCTCGACAGGTGCCTTTTGGAAAACCGCAGTACATACAGTGCATTCTTCATGGACTTACCAGTGTCCTCCTTTGTGTTCCATTCATCTTTCCTACAGCAAAAAGTGTCGATTTGGCGGTAGCACATGATGGCTTCCCTTTGTAATGGAAATCATCCGTATTTTTCATAGTGGCTATTTTGATAGCATAGCAGAGGTGCTTTTCGAACAGTTCTTGATTCGAAATGCTACATAACGCATTGAGCATAGCTGACAACGAAGTGTAATGGATACTTCATGATCACTTTTCAAGCAATAATTGGGGTGCACGGTGCCATTTCAGACTGCAGTATGCGTGGGTTCACCAGTCATAATAATTATGTACAAAAAAAGTTTACAAACAAGTACACAGAAAAATTTGGAATTTTCAACTAGAGTAGGGACCATAGCACATCAATAAAAAGTACTGAAACAAGCTGGAGTAGTGCACGATATTAAATCACAGTAAAACAATACGAAGTGTTATATCCCTACTGTGCTCAAGATATAACACTTCTTATTATTTTACTGTGATTTAATATCGTGCACTACTCCAGCTTGTTTCAGTACTTTTTATCGATGTGCTATGGTCCCTACTCTAGTTGTCCAGATATAACACTTCGTATTGTTTTACTGTGATTTAATATCGTGCACTACTCCAGCTTGTTTCAGTACTTTTTATTGATGTGCTATGGTCCCTACTCTAGTTGAAAATTCCAAATTTTCTGTGTACTTGTTATTATTAGAACAAAATATATAGCATATTTCAGTTTTAAAAGTATCTTTATTGGTTCCTTTCAGGTTGACTTCATATCTACTAGTAGACCTATACTTCTTCTAAGTTAACTTCTATGGCTTCCTTTGTGGTTAGGGAGCTTTCTAAGGTGGTGTTTATGTGAGCATCCTATTAGGATTTTGGCAAAGAACATAGGCAATCTCTATTATAAGCCATCACCATGGTTCATGACTATAGAATTTTAAATAAACACTCATCCTAATAAGGTGTTGTCATGCATAATTAACTGTTGCCCCTAGCAACCTGAATTTTACAATATTTGTGGGAGTCTATGTCTAAAGTAAATACTCCAATTTTTAAAAGGGTAGCTACACAGTGTTTATTCTAGGGGGGGGAACTCCCCCCCCTAAAATCTCAGATTTACCCCCTAAAATTTTGAGTGACTATTACACTATACTTATAGGTTAAGCTTGTTTTTATAACAGCACACCAAACATGCTCTCAGATTCAATCTCAGAGTGGTTAATATGAAGATTTTTCCCAGGTTAAGAATTACAAATGCAACCTTAAAAATGCTTTCAGATTCAGTATCAGATCAATTAATTTTTAAAAATCTGCTAGGGTACATATACAACTAACTTCATACATATAGTGATGGCTATTTGATATCTGAGAACCCAAGTCTACCCGGTTTTTTCCAACTAGCATGCTTAACTCTCAAAATTGTCCTCAGATAGATAGTGTATGGGGAAACATCTAAATGTCATGTAACTCATTTCTCATGACTTATATGTGCTATCCAGTTAAAAATTGGAGAAGGTACACACTTCAGACATTGACACCTACAAAATAATAAAATTCAGGTTGTTAGGGGCAACAGTTAATTAATGGTTAATTTTCCTGGAAATTTGCTTATTGCTATTGTAGTAGTACTATGGAAAGAGAAGTTTTAAAAACTTGTATGGTTTTATAATTCAGCATCAAATGGCGCATGTGACCAAAAAGAAACATCCAAATTTCTTGGCTTCCTTTATAATATGAACAGGTGAGTGACTTACTATATAGATACAAGAATTTCTTGTCCTCAAGTTGAAAGCTTGTCATTGAAGACAATCATATACATCATGAAACACAAGCTGAATAACAGTATCACATTGGAATTAAGAGGGGACCATAGTGAGGAACACTTATATCCATACAAACACGCGTTAGCATCCTTTTTGAAAGAAAAAATTTCCAGCACTAATGTGCTTGGATGCATATCAATACGATTGTATGTATGAACTCAGGAGATTTCATTTATAAAAGTACAAAATCGTGTGGCATAACTATTAAGATTGTGTGGCATAGCTATTGACAGTACTATGGTGAAATATACGTATCTATAAAAGCAGTCACCATGTATTGGCATCCCAACTGCCCCGTTTTTATTTAAATCGGTACAATTGTCAAACGATTAGTCAATCATCTTCTATTGTTATAGATCACAAATGAAGTTTTCATAAACATAATTGAATGTTGTTAATTTTGCATAACCATTTTTTTACCTCATTGAAAGTTGAACTTCTGACTCATTATAAAGAGCTATTTGGTGGCATTTTAATGAACGCTAACAGACGAATCTACAGTACTTCACATTACAAGGAACTCATCTAATCAGGTCACTGGCCACAGTAATAATCCCCAAATGTGTCATTTGTGTACAAATTGACCTGTCTATTGCAGCCACCTGCTTAATAAGGTTGTCACTCTGCAAACTATAACAAGAGTAAGTGTGATCCTCAGGGCAAATCTGTTAACATTGTATGACCATAAGAGACTAAAGATGATGTAAGAAACAAGAGCTATAGCGTATGGTACAACAAACAAACAACACACATTAAAAACATTAAAATCTATCTGCTTCAGAGTCCAGATACTTTATGACACGTAGTTCATGGTACGTCTTACACTCAGCTTACTGAAATGCAAAAGTACCTCTTGAAATGCATTCAAGAGAAAGTGACAAGCAGACAAATATCTAACTACCGCAGCATAAATAAAGCAATTAGTTAGAGTGGCCAGTTTTTGATATGTTACCTCAATGAAATGGAAAGTGTTATGGTTATTGGCTCCCAGCATAGTCATGACGCCAACTGTGTTTGTGTTCTGTTACTATGCCCATGTAATTGCTAAACTGTTGGCTCCTTTTATTAGATAATGAACTAATTAACATGTTGACTAATGATCAAATGACATTTATAAATTATCCAGATAACACATGCAATAAAGTGAAACAAAAGTTTTAACAAGACATTATCATACATAGATTATACTCATGTCAGCATTACTGATTGCAATAAAACATTCATGTAGAATTAATCATACTGAAACTTAATCCTTACTTTTTTGATAATACATGATGAAAAATGATCTTCAGACACTATCCAATAATCAGTCACAGTATATGCTACAATAGCTGTGCAACCTCTTTATACGTATGGTCTATATTTGTCAATGATACATTTTTGCACTCTGCACCCATCCATTAAAGCAATCAACATGGAATGACAAAGGTAAATCACTTGTAATGAAGCAGTGTGAACATTTGGCACAAACGATCAACAATAATAAACATGCGACTAAGTTTGTGATAATTAATATTGCAAATAACGCACATTCTGCTAGGGGCCCTAAATCAATTGACTGTGTCTGACACAGGGATTCCTCTTGATATGGTAAACAGTGTTAACATAATACAATATATTAAAATTATAACAGCCAATTATTTCATTATGCAAGCAGCTTCCTGCTAGCTACAATAATCCCCACAATGTCTTGTCTATGCCAGGCATGCTGAGATTGCTGACAGATTTACAGCAGTCAGCATTGTCAACATAATTCCATTCATGACAGAACTAGTCCCCTAACTGACAGCTAAATCCCATGTACTAAATTTACTAGGACAATTGTACAGTATGTACCTTAATAATTGTCCATAATTTCTTTATCATTAGATTTTACAATGCAGTACTCTGTCAAGGAACTGGTGAGACAATATAGAGCAGGATTGGCTATTTTAATAGTCCATCACCTAATAAAAAATACAAGCTGTTTAACAGTGTCATACTTGCAATGTGGGATTAAGTGTGGATTTACGTACTGTGTGGAGATGAGGTGCTGGAATATTTGGTCTTTGAGGTACATCCCATTTCACTTGATGTCATTAGCCACCTTTATAAAAAAGCACCATTGTGAAAACCATAACATTTGCAGCATAGACAACCATATTGTTGCTGATGGGATGGCAACAGTACCATAACTACTAAGGGACTACACTATTATAATGACTGAGTTGCTACTAATTTCATGTCAGGATTGACATTTGACAATTTGTTAGGACACTGTGACATAATTAGTTGCTATGACTTTCATGTAACAGCTTGAATTAGTTGAGCACACAAGAATGGTTAATGACTAAATGAGATATAAATGTGCAAGTTTAGTGACTGTTGTGGCAGGGGCGTACGCAGGAATTTTGAAAAAGGAGTTTCCACTACAGCTAAGTGACTGTTATATTAGAATAGTTTATATTTCCTGACTGCTTTATTAGAGTATCTCAATCTTTTCACCAAAATCATAATTCAGAACAATGCTATAAGTGTTGCTATCATGTGAGAGACTATTATTTAACTAGGATAAAAGTTTAAAATGTGTCCTGTTCCATGACAGATTCCAGATTCTGGAAACCTGAAGTTTCAATAAGAAAACAAAATCTTATAGTGCTGGATATTAGACTGTGCAGCCTATAAAGCTATTAAATAACCTTTAGACAAAATGGGATCGAAATCAGTATGACTAACCAATGAATAGGTAAGATTTTCACTCACTAATAAAACTATTTGAGCAGCAAACACTTCTGGAGATTTTATAGCAAGAACTTGCCACATTGTGTTCAACAAATGTAATTATCTTTCCCATTGAATTGAGGCTGCCTATATAGGTCCAGCCATGAATTTTTTCTCCTTTCTGTGCCTTTTCAAACACACTTAATATAACATCTTTAAACAGGCTGTAGGACAAGATGTCCTACAGGCCTTCAGCACTTGCGCTGTAATTAAAGCCTTAATAAAAAAAAATTAAAACTGAAGCAATAGCCTTTAAAATGAAGGGCTGTGTTCTCCAGTCAGTGGTTATTTATAAAATAGAAGAAGTTTGCTGGAAATACTATGGGAGGATGTTCGGGCTTGATTGTACCCAATTAACACTGCCAAGGCATCATGCATGAAAGAAATACAAGGCTGATATCTGGCTGGTACTTACTTGGTTGAAAAAACAATCATTTGTATGCACAATCACTGCTGTCAGCATAATAGAAATGATGCCAAACCTTGTGCTGAGTTGGTGACATACCACTTGTCTTTGCCTGGTGATGCAAAGACAAGTGGTATTTATTTTTTATCATCAGCCAGTTAGGCACTGGAGGGTGAACACAGAAGGCAGAGCCTGTTCGAGGTGTTTATCACTAGCCTAGGAGCCTAATTGAAAATCTTTGAGTGAAGTATCCTAAAGGGAAATGGTACGCAAAAGCAATGATCTCTAAAGCACTATTACATACAATACGTTCCTTATACAATAAAAACATGTAGAGCACAATGAAGTTTTACATTGTGTTCCTACGTATGATGGGATGTTGTCCTTAGTGTGAGATCTCTCCTTATGGAGATGCAATACTTAGTTCTTTATCCTACACTGTACCATGAAACTGTGTCCAATGGGTATAGTGACAAAAGAGCAGTAAAAAACTGAAAATGTAGGACATGGGCAATGGAAACTGAAGAGAATGATGTTGTGGGGAATGTTTTGACTTAGCCTATCATGAGCTTTAAATGTTTATACGTACATAGCTGAGCCTGTATACATAAATATTAGACAAGTACTAGATTGTGAAGCTCAGATAACTACGTACTACATGATTTTCTTAATTAAGTTTATATGTCCTGACTATAAGCGTCAGTTAGCTCAGGACTTGGCATTTGACTGACTAGAAAACCAAACCTGGTAAACCTGTCCACACCAATTAAGATAGTTGATAAACATAAGTTTCAAAAATTAAAGAAAAGTAATTACAGGTGGAAAATCCTTTAAGTTCCAGTTCCATTTTAGCACAAAATTCAAGTTTCATTTTAAAAGTGCATAGAACTAAACAGGTTATCACACAATGTAATGAATTGAAGGTTCTACATATATCTACGTAGAAATAAGGCATACAGAGAAGACTTGCACTGTGAATGGCATAATATTATAAGTATAGTAGTGCCTAGACACAGAAGTATTCAAATACACAATATAGCACAAACCTTGACCACTTCTTCAGTTTACTGAGCTCTATTTGCCGTAAGTTGTGAAGGACAGATATTTAAATGATACAGATACCTTGGAAAATAATACAAGCAACAGTGACTGGTTATGCAGTTATAGCATAATCTTACTGATACATTCTTAACATAATCAAATACATAATATTATGTGACTTGTGCATGTAATATTGTGTAATCTTACTGATACATCCTTAAGCTTACAGCCCTAATCAGACAGTACATCACTAAATTAAGGCAAACAATTGGGCAATTACAGTTTATTGTAGTGGTACAACTTGAAGCATGCAACAAATTGCTAATGTAAGGGTGCAGTCATGTTGTACAGAACTACATATTACAATGACTGTTGCCGTAGCTACATATTACATATTACACTTCCAGAAATCTAGTCCATGGTGTATATGTTCACTTCCTAGACATCTTTTGTTAGTTGAAGAGTCTGTTTCCTGTAAAAAGACAAGCTATATAAAGTATAATACAACTGTATGATCTATCTCACTGCTGAGGGAATATGGTACTGATCTTCAGAACTTTGTTGTTTACAACCGTACATGAACTAAATCCAATAATATCACAATTTTAGTTATAAGATATGTACTGCTGATACTATTACTATTACAGAGGCAATGGTGCTTTCCTAAAAGGTATGTTTTAATTTAATTGAGAATGATCTAGACTAACTGTACATTCAAACTCAAGCTGTCCATATTAATCAACATACAATGCACAAAACAATAACTAGACATCTCAGCATGGGGTATGCGGTATAGTACCTCCTGTTAGCTGATACTATCAATAATAAACAAACAGTTGTCTAAATAATAGTATGTAGTGTTTCTGATGTAACACTATCAAAAATTCATCAGGCAGAGGCAGATAATCCTTACCTACGTACCCAAATATGGAAAAAGGTACTCCTACATGGTAGTTGCGGCATGACAGTACATTAAGCAAAAATTAGTAGCCGACAGGCCAACAACAGGTGTTGCATGTAAACACAAATTAAAACATTGATGGGCTCTCTGGAAGTAACTGTCAGAGCAACATCCTTAAAAAAAAAAAAAAAAAAGAAATCAGCAGATCAGCGCTAAAAATTTGCTAGAAGTACAGTAAGTTGGAAAATATTATATTACACATCTCTGGATGCATCAAACACAAGCACAAAGTGTCTACACTATAATGTGGCTAATAATTATCCTTAAAATTGTGTCCTTAACTACTTTCATGTAATAGGTGTCTTTAAGGCTTTTTAACATTTCACTAATTGCAAATCATCTTTAATACTAAACTCGACATTGTGACATTTTGATTTGAGTGTACAGCAAAGTAGACGAACCTTGTGGGATTTAATTTGGGCGAACACAGAATCCTCGAAAATGTATTTTGCATTTGGCTATCTGTGGTACAATTTTTCTGCTTTTCAAAAGTTTTTGTAAGAGAAGTTTGCATAATTAGCTGACTAATGAATCTTATGACTAAAAATGCCACAAATACACTCAAGTATACACATTATAAACACAGAGAAGTGAACAAACTTATAATTAGTTGCAATCATGCAATGTCATTGAATTCATAACCAGTTTGGGAGTGAAAGTGCTGAGTTCATTAGGATTGCTAGAATGGCCTTTATAAAATCCTTGCAACTAGGAATGCCAATTAGACAGGATCACAATCTTTTCCTAGGTCTTGTGCAGCCTGACTCAATTTGCACACAGGGAGTTACACTATAAAAACTGAAGTATCCCCAGGACACCAAAATGTCCCGATCTGGACACCATTACCACCATTGGTGTCCATATATTGGAACATTTTGACTGTCCTGGGGACACTTCAATTTTTACAGTGTACTGACCACATCTTAAGCATCTGTTTACTTTTGAGGTGCTTGTCTACAATTAATGCCATCAATAAGGTCCTACAAACATTAACGTAGGGTCTGATTACACAAGACTTTACAGTTTAACAATGAATGTGCCAGTGTAACTATATCTGACGTGACAATAACTACATGATATCTGTTATAGAAAAAATGTCAATATAGTTGATACTGTTCTTGCATAATTCCACCAGCTGTCTGGGTATTCCTTGAAAGTCTCGTAGCTATGGCATTAAAAGGCCAAATTACATAGCAATTATAAAGTACAACGTGTAATTACCAACAACACCTGAATGGTAAATTCAGATGTGTTTTGTAGCATCAATACATAGTCCCATGTGCTCGGTTGCATATACGTACACAACAATGTAACCAAACATGTGAAATGCAGACCTATATCATTGTGTCCTATTCTAATCAGCTTACTGTATAATATGGTCACTTGCCAAAATCAAATCATATATAAAGCATTAACCTACCCAATGTAGTCACCTGTTAAGCAAGATAACAACTCATAGATGATCAAAACAGAGCTTTCACTGAAAAGGATATACCATACATACTGTACTACATAGACAACATACACTTGGTCAGTTCTGTGAAGAAGTCTGTGATGAAGTAATAGGCAAAAGATAAATACATTGAAATTACTGACAATACACATACATAGTTCAATTCCTGACTAATACTCACTACGATATTCAAACTCTTTTGCTACACTGTGTTACCAACAATAGACACTTCCTTTGTAACAATCAATAACCATTGTCATCGCATCACTTCAGAAGGAAGTCCCTTGTTATTTCAACTGTACAACGTGACACACAATGTATTATGAACTTCTGTGTGTCCAACTGCTATTTAAGAAAGGATGTGTCTACGTGACTGAGCATGAGCTCTCATCATTATTGTCACTACAGTACAAGGTACAAAACATTGTAGTGCTGACCTCTAGCTATACAAATATGTCCATATATATATGGGTGATACAAAACACACATTAGTTACTATATGGTCTTGCATAACTCTATATATACATAATATGCACACACAGTCAAAGTTCATCATTCTCTGGCACTTGAGATACGTAAGAAGATTAGTAGGTACGTATCTTATACCTTTGGACTGCACCAGTTGGATTGCAAAGGCTAGTTGTACAACAATTTCAAGGATACGCATAATTATAGTTTCAGGATTATTAGAACAGCAGACAGCTTTAAATATGGGAATACAAAATTATTATACAACAGGCTTTTAGATAGAGCCAAGCACATGGTGTACTTTATGACATAAATAGCACAACTTATGCCAACAGTAAGACAGTTGTATATATTAAGTAGCATTCAGAGTGCCCCCTTCACATGTAAGAGTTTTCTCAAATATGCATGGGACTAGTATGCTTCAGTCTTGGCAATGCCTATAGTTGAGCTGTGATTACAGTCAGCAAGTCTCATAGTTGAACAGTTTATAAAACAGTAAGGTTTAAAAGATATATTATGATTTTGATCATCAACTGAGCAAATTTGTTCAACCAGGACTTGTACAGTAAGATACTTTAAGGTGGGTGTATTTGTTGTGTACCTTTGTATATTTAGTGAATTGGAATTCAGTTTATAATGTGCTATATATACGTATTTTAATACTATACACATGTCAACTCCCTCCAATAATCCCTCTCCCACAAAGTACAATACGTACAGTATGTCAAATGTAGTTACTGATCAAAACATATCATGTTTTGTTTGTACTTAATCAAGTATTAAGAATTACTACTGTAACTACAGGAAAATTTCTGGTCAGAGTTAGTGATTTCTCATTAACAGACCCTATTTTATCAAGGTGTACAAAGAAACTATAATATTATGTAACAATGTGAATATAACTTTGTACTGTTGTACTGTTAAATACATACTGTGTACTTGTTTGTACTTGTTTACATATGTATGTATGATATCACTTAAGGCGATTGCCTTAGGCAATTGCCTTAGGCAATAGGAAGTCATGTGACTAGAAGCTATCACAGACTACAAAATGTTGAAGAATCTGTAACATGTAAACAATTAAGCAATTAGGAGTCCGTACAACTGCCATGACTACGCAATTGCATTCAGCAGTGTGTACCAATGCTACAAATATTTTTATTGAACAGGATGCTGTATGGTTAACTTGTGAACAGCGCATTACACATTATTATTGTAAATGAACACAAATCAGACAGACCGATATAGATAAGAATCACTATTAATGTTAAACATATAATGCTTGCACCAATTACTCTCTCAAATGGTTACTATAGGCAACGAAAACACAATAAATCATTTTATGCCCTATTGTATATACATAGTTTGAATAATAAAATATTATCACAGACATAGAGAAAAAAATAAAGTTGACAAAACTGACGTGTGCTCATGAATGTAACATGTTGCATCATCCAACCGCACAGTCTGATTCACATTACAAGACTATCTTGTTTTTAATTTCTGAGAAACAAATCAATACAAGTACAGAAAATATGACCGAAAAATGCAGAAGCCAGCTAGTATCACAGCAACCCCCACCTAGTATCACAGCAACCGCATGCATTCCGAGGACGGTAAACTTGATCACAGGTGTAAACGTAGCATAGCAGAAACACCACAGCAGACATAATACTGTTATGACAAGAGTATTACGGGTTACACTGTGTCATTCAAACAAGTTTAGTTTAATTATCCAGTTGTAACGAGGATAAAGGATAGGATAAAGTGACTGATTAGGCTACCTAACTAACGAAGGTATTTTTATTGATGAGGTTTCACACTTGTAACTGATACTACATGATAGAACACTACCCTGGGGGTATCATAACTAGAATATCACATGCACAACATGTGCTCCAACACAATTAATACTACACTACCCTCAGGAGAAGATACCAATTACAACATATTGTATGACATATTGAAACTAAAGCAAACGAGCAGCGACTATACTGAAGCACACACACACTAGTTGGGTGATGGGTGAAGTGGATGAGCTGTGGCCGAAGCAGTGGACACAACTCTCTAGTTCATTCTATAAAATCAAACCAGACAACATGCTGCCATTGTTGTAGCGTGTGATATCCAACATAGTGTTCAGTAACAATTGCTTGTCTTGGATGGGTAGTATAACCAGTGAAAAAGTTCAAAGATAGTAAGAGATAGGTGTGGCTGAATCAACCTGCAAGTAATGCCAATTAAATGCATACTTACTATACGTATGTTTATACCCAGTATCTGTATAGTGTGCCAAGGTTCACAGTCAGTAATATCTTTTTAAGGGAATGCAAACTTTAACAAAGACACTGAAGAGAGCTATGCTTTTTGTGAGAATTACCCCAAATATAAATAGTTGTGTCAAACAAGCTGTTTGATTGTATAAGACAGTCATAGCATTTCATCTTAATAACAATTTTTATAACCACAATCCAGTACAGATATGAGATTGGGACATTCAAATTAAGTATGCAGGTTTTAGTCAAGCAGTTATTGCTGAATTAAGCACAAAATCTGCACCAATTAATGTTTAATAATTGAAGACATGCTAACTAAAGTGAGTTTCAGCAGCTAAATAAAATTTTGGCTTCCAGGCTATGATGTACGTAATTCAATTACAATATACTGCATGACAAAAAAAGATTTAAATGCTCGCAATCAATTGACCAAACCCAAACCAGATTGAATAAGGCTCACAAATGGCTTTGGTCTGGTCATGGCTAATTGAACTATGGTTTAAAAAGTTAATATTAAGTAGCAACATTGCTAGACAACATTTTGAATGCTACAAATTATACACACAATATTGACAATGTTAATAACACACCTACGTAATTACCAATTCTTACATAATCCCATGTATAAAAATTGTAGTGCCTCTTATGATCCAAGGAAATAGCGCTCCATTGAGTTTACAGTTGTGTAAACATACACCAATGATTTTACCAGGGTGTGTACACCGCATGAACTTATGTGTACTTCAGAAACAGCACAATCAGGATGTTCACTTGATACAAATTAGCTTAGGAGTTGGTAGGTTTGTCTTTTGCACAATAAGTAGACACTGATATACGCATATATAAAATCAGTGATGGCAATTGATAGCCATCAAGCTCATAGGGTACAGTGTATTGCACACACGCATGCACGCATGCACGCACACACGCACGCACGCACGCACACACACACGCACACACACACACACACACTTACAGCAAGCAATTCAGTATCCCTTTTTAACCTCACATAGATTAAATTGTGAAAGTTATTGGTCCGCTGGCAGACAATGAACAATATCAGTTTTAATATGGAGTTTTTGTCCCCTATTCTAGGTCTCATGTACGTAGCTCAGTATGTCAGTACCACAAGGTCTAAATCCTAGATTGGCTTTAAAACACATGTTTACAATATTGGTTGCAAAATCTCTTGTGACTTCTTACAACAACCCATTAAGCAGTATACACACTGTGTGAGACATAGACATCACGAACATGAAAATGCTACTTACGTTGTCATGGTTTGATGAGCACAACTCATAATCATTTACTTTCTCTGATATAAGACCTGGCATGGTAGCTTTATCACCAAAGCACCTCTACACACTGGCCTCTCAAATGGAAAAATCGTAATAGCAAATGGTCATTCAGCATCACAATCATAAATTTATTATACTGGCTACTAATTTCTATAAAAGAAGTAACCATGAATTTCTCTAGTAAGTAATGAATATTCTAGTTTGATTACAGTATAGCTACTGACTGGTCACTAAAAGGATTATAAGGTTAACAAAGTTATAAGCATACAAGCTTAGTGGGATGTTGTCAAACAGACCAATGAATTTAGTATAACAGTATAATGAACCCATACACATATATCCATATGGATAACTAGGTGAATAAACATTTTTCTTCATATATTGTATTTATGTGTCTGGCCTCAAACATCTTGTATATACTAGTTACTTCATTCCAAGGTACATGTAGAACACACACCTGGGCCTGTACTACATAAGGCTTAATTATTAGTCTCTCATCCTCCTGTACTCAAAATAGCAGTGCGGGAGGGTGGATTTCTATTTTATTTTTTACTAACTAGATAGCTGAATTAGCTAGCTAAAATGACTCAAAATGTAATTTTCTTAGACTACTCTAGCAAGGTACAAACTATAAAAGGTGCTAATTGGCCTTCCTTACTTACCAGTAATGCAACAAAACCTTGATGAGGTAAGGAAAACTGCAATGCTGGCAGGGATTAGAAACTAACAATTAACACTGAGTTTGTGTGGCCTAAGCTATAATTATTACTTGAGCTTCACCACATGAACAGGAAAATCCTCATACATAGCTGCTGTGCAAGATACAGAGATATTGTTTAACCGGGCAACACACACACACACACACACACACACACACACACACACACACACACACACACACACACACACACACACACACACACACGTAAAAGCAAAGCCTTCAGGTATACCATTCTAGGAGAATTTGCCAGCACTGACTCATAGCACTTAAGTAGTCCACAGGTGTCATAGTCCTGGTTTACTGGGTATAGGCAAGACCATGCCACAGGACTAGTAACATACAGGAGACTGTACCATGTCTTAAACATGAAGGTGTGAGTACCGAAAGTCCCACCTGGATCTTCTCACGTTGTGTAAGACATGGACAGTTGGCATTTGCTTCCCTAGTTAATGCCTGGTGCCCATTGGGTGGGTTGCTTCTTCAGGTCATCATAAGCAGCTGAGTATAGACTGGAGTACTGTAAGTAAAGTTTCTTGTTCAAGGAAACAACAAAAAATTGTAGCAGCTGTATGGCATAACCGGGTGGAATCTTTCAATTACCAGGCAGGTACTCTAGCCACTTAGCTATATTGGCTGCCTCATGCTACACCCATGCATGCATGCATGTGAGTGGGGGCAAGCACATGCACACACACACACACATGCATGCACACACACACACACACACACACACACACACACACACACACACACACACACACACACACACACACACACACACACACACACACACACACACACACACACACACACACACACACAGAAGGGATTTAAAAAATATTTATCTAGCAACAGCAATGTTAGTGGTTGCACACATGATGAAATACTGTGAATCTCACCATCAAAATTTTTCCAGGAAAATCACTGAGTCAAGTACCACCCTGTTCACAGAATAAAGCCTTGACCATATCAACAATAATAAGCACCGATCAACATTAATAATTCCCTATCACCAGAATAGGTATTAATTTGATCTAAGGCAAATTTGACTGAGCTAAACG
This sequence comes from Dysidea avara, assembly GCF_963678975.1. Taxonomy (NCBI): domain Eukaryota; kingdom Metazoa; phylum Porifera; class Demospongiae; order Dictyoceratida; family Dysideidae; genus Dysidea; species Dysidea avara. The sequence goes on from NC_089280.1 coordinate 6,960,055, forward strand.
CTGTAATTTTGTCACATATTGGAAGCTGGATACTCTCTCCGTTACTTGCATTATGAACTCTTGGTATTACAAATTTTGATAGCGATGTCTCATTATAACAGAATGTATTGAGATTGTTGAATTGCTCAAACACAAAGAGCCATTTGATGGCTTGAGGGTAATGTGTACATGTGTCATGTGCTGTTACAGTCTATTTGGAATATTTATTTCCATAAAATGAGACACACTATTCCGTACACGTACATCAAACACCTCCGACCACATTCAATTTTAATGCATAATGAATGAAGTAACCAGTCACTGTAAATAACTAATACATTAGGAGATAGTTATGTAGCTAATTACTACATTAAGTGGGCACGCAAAATATTGTAGTATCGCATTAGTGAAAGTGTTTAAGTTGATAAAGAACACGTCATGAATGTCGGCAATTAAAACTATTACCATCAGACACCACTATTGACGTGGGCGAGGACAGACAAATTGGATGTTAAACAGTTGGCGGAAGCTAGATTTTGATAGGCTAAAGCTGTTGTTGATTTGATTAAATCACCAGGTTATGCTTGGAGGCCACAATTTAAATCTAATTGTGATAAGTAAACTATACACTCCAGGTGTCAGCCACTTGGAGCTTGGTAGCTACGTACCTGGATAAACCCTAGTTATTGAATGCAAAAACACACTCCAAGTAGAGGCTCCTGATTTGATCAATTTTGTCTTTGTCACATATGACAGACACCAGTGCATTAGTTTAGTGAACATGACATACTTACTAACAGTGAAATGTACTTCCCTACTATTGGCATCGTACAGTTATTTGGTAACAACAAGCTGGCTTGTAGCTAAACAGCTTGGAGGTAGCTATGTAGGTAACACCATATGAACAAGTTATATGGATACACTCATAACCATTTGCCAGTAACAGATTTACAAATGTATACAAAGACTGCATAATAATACGTACCTTTCTGTGGCACAAACCACAATTTATGACTCAGTGTAAACACCAATCCTTTTGGTTCCACATACAATCACGATTATACTGTTATCATAGCTACACTATATATATAATAACCAGAAACAATAACCATTTCCCCCATGTGTTAGAACTGTCACTACAGTGGGTTAGTTGTGGTTATGCAAGATACATTTTTGTGTGTGCACAAATGAAGACATGTTTTATAAACACTAAAGGTATTCATAAAATGTTCACTACAAATTTACATGTAAGGCACTTGTAAGATTAAGTGGGAAACCATAAAAGTACTGTGGTTTTAGTGCTTGCATTTCCATGAACCTTACTGGCCAGCACTTATCAGACTTCCTGTTTGTAGAGAGTATAAATATGTGAATACTCAGCCGTTCCACCATTTGATCTGCAGTCTTTTGTGAATTCAGATCTATGCAAAGAATATGGATTGCTGCAAACAGCTGTTTATCTTGATTGTTCTGATTTCCGTTGCTAATATGGTAAGGATGTTTCTTGCTAAAGGGAAAACCACCAATCTATATATGTACTATGGTTACTGAATTAAACAATCTCTATGTGCTTTTAGATCTTAGGTAGTAAATGGACTCCCTGCTCTAGAACTTGTGGTGTTGGAATCATGCAGAGGACCATCCCTTGCCAGTAAGTTTAACAGCAATGCACTAGTGATAGGCCAGGCCTTCTATTATTGCAACAATTTGTACTCTTAGGAAAGGTGAATGTGATGGAACAAGGGAAGAATTTAAGGCTTGCAACATGAAGGTAAGTAAATATTTGTATTGTTATAGCCTAAAGGCCTGTTATCAATAGTATCTAAACTAGTGTTTGTGGTTGCAGCAACATGTGTGGCAGGTGTCTGCAAATTCACCGCCCAGCCATGCCACAAATTCTTGAAGGAGTGGCATGATAAAAAAGGGAATTGTTTATATGCTGTGGGTTACTTTGCAGACGCACGACTCCCTATCCCACACAAACCACATAAACACAATAATGTGGCCTATTGGTGTTAACACAAACACTTAAGATGTACTGATTTGGTCTTTATTCATTTTTTAGAGGTGCCCAGATGGCAATGCTGACTTCAGGAGTCAACAATGTAAGACACATGGAGAGGAGTTAATGCCATTCATTAACAAAAGTGATCCCTGCAAACTGCTATGCAGTGCACCAGGACAGAGTCCTGCACAGAAAGGTTTAGTTGTAGATGGAACACCTTGTTCCTCGAGTGGTGTTTGTGTTGCTGGAGAATGTGTGGTAAGTTTTGTGGAAATATAACTGACTTGTCTCATATCAACTCTTGTCTATTATGTAGCCCTTTGGCTGTGATCATGTTCTTGGATCAAAGAAAACAACAAACAAGTGTGGAACATGCAGTGATTTGTGTATTCAACTGACATGCAAATTTAAGGAAATCGCTTCTAATGGTATGTTAGTGTATAGTGTTTGCATGGACGTTTATTTACCAAAATTTTAATTTGCATAGATTACCACACTACGCTACCATCTGAATCAACCAACATAAGCATTGCTTTGGGTTCATCTTCCTGTAGCTTCAAAGGTGATATAGTATAGAGTTGTCTTCTAAGATTACATTAATTGTAACTTAATTACATTCATTGTAACCTTCATAAAAATAGTAATGAATATGATATACCTTAATCTACAGCCATCAGCAATTCTACAAAGTCTCTACACTTTAGCAGAGACCAATCAGTCATATCTCTATCAGGGACAGTTTTTACAATTTCTAACAATGAGTTGACTGCAGAAGGACCACTTCAATCACCAGTCACTATTGAGGTATGTAATTACACTATTATTCAGTTCTATTGTAACTAACTTTCGTTAGGTTCATTGTCCGAAAAGTAGCCACAAGATGGAATGTGATTACCACATGTCTGTCCATATCCCATATGACCTTGAAATTTCAAGTTACTATGAATGGGCTGTAGGAGACAATTATTCTCCCTGCTCTCAAACTTGTGGAAGAGGTATTAAAGAATCAACTATTTAATTTAGTCATATTTAGTTTTTCCAGGAATCCAAATGCCAGAGATTTATTGCCGAACAGCAGGCACTAAAATAAGGGCACCGGACATAGAATGCAGTGATCAATCAAAAGAAGGACTTCCATACAACTTAATATTTTGTGATCAGCCAGCTTGTCCCTCTGAGTGAGTATATTCTCCACTATATGAAATCATGATAGTTGAAACCTTAGCAGTTCACAAAACTATAATAGGATGTGTGGTTGATTATTCATAAACACTATCACTTTCAGTGTTATCATTATATAATTCCTTGTGGTTATTATTTTTCAAATGGGATATGACCATTGTCTGAAGAATATAACATCTATAAATGTGATGATTTCCACTTTAGATGGACACACTCCGATTGGACACACTGTTCACAAAGTTGTGGTGGAGGAGACAGGATGAGGGATGTTAGATGTGTACAAGTGATCCGAAATGGTGTGCAACCAATCCAGACACCAGGGAAGTGTGACAGTGAAACAAAACCAGCATCACTACATGAATGTAACAAACACCCTTGTCACAACCATTGGCATGCAGGAGACTGGAGTATAGTAAGTTACAAAACAATCACTACTTCATATTACATATTATTTCACATTCAGTGTTCTGTTGATTGTGGGGAAGGAATTCAAAGTAGAAATGTCACATGTAGAGATGCCAATGGAAACAAGATACGCAGACACAATTGCAGTTTGCAGGCAAAGCCTCGTACAGAGAGATCATGTACTGGAGACACGTGCATCCACAAGTGGATCAAATCTAATTGGACCAAAGTAAGGGACTGGACACTACAAACTATTGTACAGGTGTCTGCTCTTTGGGAGGATATTATTATAATATAATGACACTTGTATATTAATTGTTTGTAGTGCTCTGTGAGTTGTGGTGAAGGAGTTCAGACCAGGCAAGTAAACTGTACTGAAAATGGGACAGTTGTAGATGACAGTGTTTGTCTTGAGAACATTCCAAATGCCAAGCCAACAGAAGTAAAAAGTTGCCAAGGACGTTGTTGTAATGGAATATGGACTGTTACAAACTGGCTAACAGAAGTAAGTGTGTGAGCTGCAATAAAGCATATATATGTGTGTGTGTATTTGATTTCTGCACAGTGTGTTGCACCTGGATGTCACAAAGAAGGTACACAATCCAGAAATTGTGATGCAATTGAATGTCATGAAAGAGGAGTACAGTACAGAAATGTACATTGCATACACAATGGAAGGACTTCTGAAGAGAATGACCACATTAAGTGTAACCCAGCAACAGAACCGTTAAACACACAAGGATGCTACAGGACTCAAGGATGTGAACCAGCTTGGATTGAAACAGATTGGACCCAGGTAAGTATGAACTAAACGGTAGAACAAATGTGAACCATATTTTTTAGTGTAGTAAATCTTGTCGTGGTACACAAGAGAGAAACATAACATGTAAACTGGGAAATGAAACACTTATGAATGAAAGATGCCCAAATAAGAAGCCAAGTATAAAACGTACATGTACTTCAAATTGTACAGTCTCTGATATATGTTTCAAAGAGTTTTGCTACAGAGATGATTTACCACAATGCCATCAAAATTGCTGCGATTCATGTGAAGAAGCTTTTCCACAATTGACGGGACTACTACGATACAATCGGTGTGACAAGCAGTGCTGTATAGGTGAACTCATAATTGGATCAAATGATGGCACCTTCTGTACATGATGGCTCCACATAATGGTACATTAGATGATACTATTGTTTGCCTAACATGACTCCGCTTAATTCTGACATCATAATAATAAAATGACTTTTTTTTGTAACACATTTTTGTATGATTGTACTTTATTAATAATTTATAAAACTATCAAATAAAAAATAAACAAGACAACATGTTAGTACATACGTAACAGCAGCAATAGATTGTGTTTACCACTCAGAATTGTTTTCTTTCTGAAATGACAATCTTGGATTATTTTCTGAGAAAAACTGTGAGTACCATCGCCAGTGTTTTGCTATCAACTGGTCTTCTTTAACCAACACTGGTTTGGATACATATGTCTTATTGTTCCATATCATCACATCCCGATCAACCTATATATACAAAACACATGGATGGGGCTTGTACACAGTGTAATTATGAATGGTTTAAAGGGGCAGTGTGTTGGTATTGTTAACATGTTTAAGTTTATGATGCAACATTGTTTAAATGGATGACAAAGTAGTGGGTGAAGCTTATAAAAACTTCAATCTTGCACTCCTACTGCTGCAAGACACAGCTGTATGAAATTAACGCTACACAACAACTTCTGTCCATGGATGTATCACAACCAGGCGGACGGTTTGAGCATTAGAGGGCTACACAGCGAAAGCCATGAGGCACCTGTTTAATCATCTGATATACTGTTGTGCAGTTGAAAAAGCATACTGGACTGTATCTCACTATTGATGTGCAAGCCTGAGTCTTGTACATATAATTAACAATTTCACTGGCAGTAAAACAATGCACAATTGAATGGCTTTGATGCCAACACACTGCTCCTAGTGACCAATCACCTCTACAATGGTACAGTATGTACACATTGAGCTGAGCAGAAAACTGGATGTTTTTCAAAAGAAATAGCATTTCAGTGATAACAGTTTAGGTATGAAGAACAGACATGTGTGGTTTGGCCCATTTCAAGTTTGAGAAAAGTTGTATATGTAACAGACCATGCAATTATAACAGGAAACGCGCAGAAAATATTGATTGGTCATAAATAAAGTGTCAGACATTTGAGTCAAGCAGTACTATACTAACTTTCGTCATTTACAGTATACATAAATTGCAACAAGAATACTGAATAGTGAGTTATTTTAGAGGAGGGAATTTTTTTGCAGTTTTAGCAGATTGGTAGCCATTTGTGAAAAAATTTGATCAAATTAGCATGAAGGCATAAAACTTTCCCCAGCCTTTAACATTTTGGATGGTGGCAATCCACAACTATACACCTCACTAGCAGTAGTTTAAGCTACCTGACAGTAAAGTGCTATTAAAAATGCTCCTTCATTATTTTACTAAACTCCAGAATTGAACTTTGCTTACCGTTCTCCTACCTCAAACGGTATTCTTAATGATTCAGAGAGGTCAATAGCTTTCATTGCAGAGGAATTTCTGCAAAATTCTGGCTAGCATTTTTGATTTATGATTTTTCCTTCCTACTATTCCCTCATACTGGCAAACGTAATAGACTCAAACCTAGCACCTACCAAAAATGCAGAGTAATAGAGCTAATTGTATTAATTGTCTATATAGTGCTCTGTGAGTTGTGGTGAAGGTGTCCAGACCAGGCAAGTAAACTGTACTGAAAATGGGACAGCTGTGGATTACAGTGTTTGCCTTGAGAACATTCCAATTGCAAAGCCAGCAGAAGAAAGAACTTGCCAAGGACCTTGTTGTAATGGAATATGGGCAGTTGAAAATTGGCTAAAAGAAGTAAGTGTTTTAGCTGCAATACAGCATGCATGTATTTATTTATTGTAATCTCAGTGTGTTGCACTTGGATGTCACAAAGAAGGAGTACAGTACAGAAATGTACATTGCATACACAATGGAAGGACTTCTGAAGGGAATGACCACATTAAATGTAACCCAGCAACAGAACCGTCAAATACACAAGGATGTTACATGACTGATGGATGCAATCCAGAATGGTTCCCAACAGACTGGGGCTACGTGAGTATCTGTAAACATGCAGCATAGCAAATGTGAAGTATTACTCTTTCTTATAATAGTGCAGTAAAACTTGCAGTGGTACACAAACAAGAACATTATACTGCAAACTGGGAAATGTAACACTTGCTGATGAAAAGTGCTCATATGCAAAGCCCAGTATGGTACAAACATGTGGTCCAAAGTGTCTAGTTTCTGAGATATGCGAAGCACAGTTTTGCCACAAAGATGAATTACCACCTTGCCAAAAACAATGCTGTGAATATTGTAAACAATGGCAGTTGCTACCACTGCTCCGGTACAATTTTTGTGAAAGACCCTGCTGTAAAGGTGACTTACCCGGGCAGGATACAGGTTGTAACTAATGATCAGTACATTGGATATGACACTATGTTTTACTAACATGACTCCCCTTTATCCTTACGCTGAAATGACTTTTTATAATTGTATTACATCTTTTTGTATGACTAATGACTAATGACTATATATATATATATTATATTGGACTTGTCATTATTCTATACTAGCATTGGTACCTGCCCTACGTGCAGGACCATACGTGCAGTACATGGTGATGTCACATCATGAGGTTTCCTTATGTCATTAATGATGCAAAACACTAAAGTTTATTGTTTGTGGTTTTGACAGGAATGTAGTTCAATTATTCAGTGTGTCTTCCCTACCAGTGACTTCAACATGGTGTAAAGAACAAACAAAACCTTTGTTGCTTTACATCTAGGACAACTGATGCAATAATAATTAATGTATTGGGAATGAAGCATAAATATTAGTGTCCTATATTTGCTGTGTAGCTTGCATGTTGATAGTGCTTTAAAGTACATGATCCTTATGCAGTACATATAGTGAAATAATGAGCATGTAAGCTAATTAGTTAAACTGCATGCAAGCTAAGGCAATTGTATATACAGTATACCGGAGGTGTACACATGGTATAGTTCGGTTTCTACATGATGTTTACCTTACCGACTGTCACAAAGAGAAACAAACTTGGGCATAATTTAACAATTTGCAATTATATAGTTACTGCATGGCAGGCAAAGGTTCAGAACTTGTCCTATGCTATGCACTTTGGTAGCTGCCCTACGTGCAGGACCATCTCCACATTAAACATTTTAATGCCAGGAAGAGGGACCAAGCATTAAACACCAGCACTGCTAATGTAGCTATGTAGGGTACATGGTGATGTCACATTTTTAAAGAGCATGAGGTTTCCTTATGCCATATATCCTGCTGAAATTAATGATGCAAAACACTAAAGTTTATTGTTTGCGGTTTTGACAGTTCAATTATTTCCCTACCGGTGACTTCAATATGCTGTATAGAACAAACGAAACCTTTGTTGCTTTAATAAGGATCATGTACTTTAAAGCACTGTCGACATGCATGCTACACAGCACTAATATTTATGCTTGGTTCCCAATATATTAATTATTGTTGCATTAGTTGTCATGGCAGTACATAATAATTTATAGTGAAATAATGAGCATGTAAGGCTAATTAGTTAAACTGCATGTGAGCTAAGGCAATTGTATACAGTATACCCTGCATTACATACAGGTTGTGTACACATGGTACAGTTTCAGTTTCTACATTATGATGTTTACCTTGCTGACTGTCACAAAGAGAAATGAACTTGGGAATAATTTAAAGCCAACACAATTTGCAGTTATAGTTACTGCATGGCAAGCAGAGGTTCAGAACTTGTCCTATGCACTTTCAGTTCTGATGTTGCAGTGACACATATACCTCTTGCCATACAAAAACCCAGTTTTGAAACACCTACAGTGTAATTGACCATTAAGGTAATGTACGAATCTTTAGAGTGAAAGCATGTAAGCAGGATTATAGTGAAACAGTTGTGCCAGGTCAGATGCAGTTCCTTGGTGTAAACTATGGATCTGCATGGTTCCAGTACTATCATTTTTCAGATGCACAGTAGTATCTGTCCAATCATGTAAGCTGCCTATTTACTACAGCAGTAATGAGGTAGCTAAGTCTGAACAAACAGTTTTGCATGCCAGTGCACACCTATGTGGAGGTGTAGATATTCTGGATACTGGTGAAAGAAGCTTTTACCTACTCTAATACAACAAACTGGACCAACACACAGATGGACAAATATGTTGGCAATTTGCCTGCCCTATCCAAAAATCGCTATAAGAGTCCCTGTGATGTGAGGCAGTTAAGTGCCAGTGCTGAAAAACTGAGCATAAGAGTTTGTAGATGAAGACTTGCATGGAACAGATAGAACAAAAAGGTCCCAAAAGTGAAAAAAGAAGTTATGCCTAGGCGGGGATTGAACCCAGGTTGGTTATGGGGTTAAGGGAGGTGCACAAATCGCCACAGTTGTTTATCTATGGTTTTGACAGGAATGTAGCTCAACTTTTCAGTGATCCTTCCCTACACCAGTGTCTTCATCGCCCTATAAAGAGCGAACAAAAGCACGTATTGATTTGCTACAACAACACTCGAGTTGCCAGGTGATGGGCGTTTAATTTCGCTAAAGTCCGGCGTCGATACGTGCTTTGCATGCCTGAGCTAAAAGTTTTTATAGTGTTTTTTTTTTGTTTTTTTTAAATTTTTTTTTATGGAATTTAGCTATACAAATTAATGACATAAGATAAAACAGTACATAATAAACAAAAACAAATTATTTTACATATGGGCCTCAGCGACCTGCACAGCAATCGGTGCCTCAGCAATGGGACAGCGCAAACTGGACCTGGCACCGCGAATGCACATAATTGCAGACCTCAACAAAGAGAAGCTCAATTTACATCTCAGCCATCCCATCACTATTCCATAGGAAAGACTGTGCTTTGTACTCAAAAGGTTGGCCAATCTCTTATAAAACTGAGTAGCAGCATCACCCATTCCACCAGTAGTAGTAAAAATTAAGGGAGTAAATGAGGCATTCTCTACTTCATGAACCCGTTGTTGGTATTCACGTCTCTTTTCCTTGTCATGACGTCGGTATGCAGAGTGTAGGGGTTGATTTGAGGGTGCACTAGGGTTAAAAATTCTGACATCAAAGTATGACCTCTCAAATCGTCCTCCGCAAAAACCATTAGCTGCAATGTCAAGCCTTGCGTTATCATCACGATTAGCTGTTTTGTATTGAAGGGTCTCACCAGAAAGAGGCTGAAGGTGGGGTTCAGTGACAACATTGTTACAGACCTCGGAAAGTAAATCGGCAGTTAGATCACGCACTTCATTATGTCTCAGAGAAGGAAACCCACCCTTTGGGCAAGACAGAGCATGTTCTATGGTAAAAGAGTGACCACAGGCACAGGAAGTAGGGCAGGCAGATGGTAGCCAGTGATAGCGAAGCGCAATTGCATCACGAAAAGCAGTTTTATGAAGCACAAAATTATGCGACTTCAATGGAAGACAAGAGAGCCAATTCGATGCACCCTTCTCCTGAGCCAACATGACTGAGGAACGCATGCTAGGAGGAAGTTCATCAAACAAATGATTGACAGATTGAAGTTGCTCTTGATGGCTCCTAGAGTGAAACTTGGATCGCAACTGAACCTGTGCATCAAGACAGTCACCTAGTTGATGTACCTGAGAGATAATCAAGCCAACGAGACCAGCATTTACTTCTACAGAGCAGGAACGCTGCTGTGACATAACAATTGAGCTAAAAGTCGTGTTTTAAAAAGGTGTTCACAAAAAGGTACTAAGTAGAAAGAAAAAAAACCTGTCAACACGTGGATTCGAACCCACGACCTCTTACACGCTAGTCAGGCGCTCTACCACTTAAACACTATGTGCTGTGGTTTTCAAAGGAATGTTGCTCAAGTTTTCTCTACACCTTGGCCTTCTACGCGCTGTAGAGAACGAACGGAAGCACGCGTGAACTCGTGATAACAATCTTAGAGTAGGCGGATGATGAGTGCTTCATTATCAGTACAAATTGTGTCAATTCGCGCCAAGTCTGGTGAGTAAGCGGCGTGACGAACAGACGGACAGATGGCTTTTCAGCTTTATATGTATAGATAGATAGATAGATCATGATCACATCGTACTATGATACAAAACAAAATTAATATTAAATAGCATTGGCAGTAGAGTTGGGCAATAAATCAATATTTCAATATGCACACCAAATGGTATTTTTGGTATTTTGATAATTGAAATACCGCATGTATATTGCAAATACCGAGAGTAATTGCAGGATATACTGTAGGCATAAAAATAAAATGTGAGCCATTCCCCAAAAAGCATTTTATTAATGTTAGACTGATTTGTAACTTCAAAATGCTACAATATTTCAGTTAATATTGATATCCTAGTTTTTACATACCTCCTTGCTTCAGTTTAATGTCCATTAGATGTACATAATCACAAATCAATGCCAGTTGCAAAAATTATTGAATAACTTCAATTATTTCATTAATACCTTAAAAATTCTCAATACCGCCCATCACTAATTGGCAGTTCCAACAAATGCAAGCCAGTTTTCTTGGGTAGGTATACATATAACGATCCCTACTAGACAGTACAGTAACAGTGCTACTGTACTGTATTAATAAGTAGTTAACTGCATCAGGGCAGTCTCCATCACCCATGTAAAAGCTTGGGATCTTTTGAACGGAGCATACGTACGTAGCTACTTCAATAGCTACTAGTGTTGAAATTAATGCTACAATTGTGCATTCTGCCAGTACATTTATATGTAAGTTACCAGTGTTTGTTGACATTTTTGTAATACAATGATGCTTGCACATGCACATATATTAGTTTATATACATGTAACCTAGGACATGCATTGATGATATAAAGTCCTCAGAGTGCTTCATGTTCTTTGATGTATACTTTTTTCTGGTATTTTGAAACCCTTTCATCATTTAATATACAGCAGACATGCATGCTTACACAACTAATGATTCTACTGTGTTCAGCTATATACCAGCTTACTACAGATTTAGTTGTCAACACCATTAAACAATCAACAACTCTGAATACTTCTTCAACACTTGTATATAGTTGTGTCATGATCTTTAATTATTTGAGCCATGCTGACGAGAGCACATAAGGTTTACTGGCTTTTGTAATTATTAATTAATAACAATATTTAAATCAATTCTTTCATCCTTACTATGGTTCGTTTGTCAGAAGCTGGCACTGCAATATGATAACCTTTGGAGCTACTGTACAAGGGAGACTATGTCTAGATTTCTTGAAGAATATTATAGGTTTATATAAACTCCAGTTCTTGCAATGTTTACGTGCTATTGACTTTTAGAAGCAGCCATGGTGCACATAATGGTTCAAAATTGTTTCTTCTATCTTGCAAAATCTAGAGATATTTGCAAAAGTTTTTCATCACATTGTTTACTTAGCAGCTGCCTGGTTTACTCCCACAATTGAAACAACAATATGTGACCAGACCTTCAAAAAACAGGTCATGCAGGTACAAACTAAACCCTGTCACATAACAGATCATAGTTCAGGAATGCCTGCATTTTGTAACTTGCATATTATAGTATGACGTCAAATAAAGAAGGGATTAAAATGTGTGCCCATGGCATAAGAATTATGAAAATTTGGTGAGTATTATGTTCCTTAGCAGGGCCTGTCACATAGTCATTGACATAGTCTGAAATTTCATGTTTTCATTTGCTACTTTCTGTTTGTCTTCTCTCACCTCTGTCATTTCAGTTTCCTGTAATTGAAACTTGAGTTTCTTCTTTCCTTCTTTGGCCAAATTTACCCTGTAGTGCATGCAGGTTTAGGGATTTTCCTTGTTCTATGGTACTCCAACTGGTTCCCATTGTCCTTTCTTTTATCTTGCATCATAAACTTTCACAAAGCAAATATGGCTGCACTCAAGCTATGTTTCTGCCTTTCAACTGTCTATTACATAATTTGATCACCATATGAGTGGGACAATAGATACAACACCACATAGATCGTGACTCTGATTTTGGAAAATCAATTTTAATGTTGCATTTAATAATACTTTAAATATTCATGACCAAAATAGGGCATTTCAAGCTATCAATGGGCTTTAGGTCAATATCATGTGTGACATTAAAACTGATTTTCCAAAGTCCAGTCACAATTGCAACCTAGGACTTTATTAGCCAAGCCATTGTATTCTAAAGAAAGTTAGATATTCTAATAGAGCAGTCACTGCTTGTATGAATTAAGGTACTGCAATAGAACAGTCAAATACTCTAGAAGCTGAAACATTTACAAACAATTTTCTGAAGCCCAATGCAAGTACTGGATTACACAAATTGCAATTCCTCAAGAGTTTTTTGATTGTCAAATGCAGACCTAGAATTTAATTCCAGGGGTAAATACTCTTAACCTATGGGAGGACTGGTAACATGTCCCATTGTTCTTTCTGACTCCGTATAACATGACATGAATAAGGAGAAACTGTTTATGATGCTACATACGTAGCTGTTGCAATTTATTTCCAGTTGTGGAAAAGATTAACACACCACTGATGTGACTGCTTATATCAATTAAATGGAAGTCTGCATGAGGTTGTCAGTTAACTGTGACAGTTTATGGAACAACACAGTGAATGGAAACATTCTGTGTAATATTATTGTATTTGCATGCATGAATCCTAAAAATTACTTGGCTATACAAAACATCATGTCCACAAAAGTAAATGTAACATACAAACTATATGAAAGAGCTGACATCTGGCAGAGCCAATAATGAATGCTAATATATACAGTTGTGTACAATTTACAATTAATAACACTGGCCTGTTATCGTTCTACATTCCATTTTGCTGCACTCTAATTTAAACTTACGTCGGCTAATATTTCCAGTATTAATTAAGGCTTTACAGCACAAGTGCTGAAGGTCTGTAGGACACCTGATCCTACAACCTGTTTAAAGAAGTGGGTTTGAAAAGATGGAAAAAATCCATGACTTGGACCTTGGCAGCCTCAAACCTGCAGCCATCCCATTAACACTCGAATGCTTACAGGAGTCTGCCAGGCGGTCAGGATGTTTTATCTTTGTCAATTTCATGTATATGTATCCACAGTAGTAAGTGTCTTGGGGAAAGAGAGTAAACCCAGTAAGACTGAATGTAGGGCATAAAGTCAATGAATAAGGACTGATGTTAATCTTTGCTCGGTAGTTATGTTGATATTCATTGTTAAAAGCAGCTCTTTTGGTAGCCAAGTACTCTTACTTTTGTGAATGTATACTGTTTGCACAGCCAAGCTAGCTGTATATGTATTTTGCATGAGATTATATCCATTTCAGATCGATAAAGGTAAATTGTCCCATGACAGTGCCTGAGGTAGTGTTTGCTCTATTAGAATAATTTTAACAGAGCCTCATAAACTTCATTTATCCAAGCAAATGAACTGTTTTGTGATTGAACACTATCACACAAGTGCTTATGCAATCAAGGTCCCACTATACTTTGTTTCTACAGAATTTACTAAAAATACTTTTACAAAGCACACACAGAGTGGAACATACCAAGCTCAAGACAAGAGAAGTAGTTGTATGCCCACATCAGCAAGATCTGATGGCACATAATGTTTTGTTGGCTTTGATCAATTCATGCATGCTATGAAGCATCCACCATCTAGGCTTTACCACTATACTGTTTAATCTATACTTAACTACAAACTATAACCACAGCAAGTAAATAATCTCCATTTAATTTGAGTATAGTACCCACAGGTTTAATAGACTTTGTGCATGGTATTATATTCTCCAAATCAAATTTTACTTAAAAATTTTACAGTTTGTTTATATGAAGTGAATTGCATCCAGCAATATAATTCTTTCAAAGTTTTTGTTTGTGGTAGGAGTTCCATGCTAGTTGGAAACTTGACATAGGATCTGACAAAATTTCAGGTACAACTTATACTAATATTTATAAAACTGTAATACAGTATTAGCAATAATTGAGAAGTTGGTTTTTCAGTACAAGCAAAACACTAATTGTGATTGCAGTAACATGGTAAGAGAAGTTGTAAACTGAAATTGTATGGCCTCATAATTCCGCACTAAATTTTGCAATTAAGGTATGTGTTACAAAACATTCTCAGCACTATCTATACATAGATGAGTGACCTAGTCTAGTATGGATACAATAATTATTGTTTGTTCCTAATATCAAGTTGAAAGCTTGTTGTTGAGGACAATTACATAATAAAACGTAAGCTGAATAATAGTATAACATTTTATAATGTGGAATTAAGGTGTGGATCTATAGTGAGACAAGGTGCTGAAACATTCATATCCCATTCCAGTTGAGGTAGCCACTAATACAAACACATGTTAGCATCCTTTGTGTTGAACCACAACATTACCAACATAAATGTATCAGATACGTATCAAATGCGATGGGTTTAGGAGATTTCATTCATAAAACTACAGAGATCATATATATCTATTGACAAAAATAGATTTACAAAAGCAGTCACCATTAGTTGGCATCCTGATTGTCCTGTTTTTATGTAAAATCGGTACAATTGTCAAACGATTATTCAACCATTCACTATTGTCATAGCTCCCAAACGAAGTTTACATTCACATAATTGAATGCTGTTAATTTTGTGTAACTGCTTTCCACCACATTGAAAGTTGAACTTCCGACTCATTAAGAGCCACTTTAAGCAGATCTGCTTATATTAAGTGACATCATAACGAAGGCTCACAGGCCAATCTACAATACAAATTGACCTGCCAAATACAGCCACCAGCTTAATAAGGTCTGGAAATTTTGAAAGTAAAAGTGGACAGTACAGTGTTACTATAAAATAACAAGAGAAAGTGTAATTCACAACACAAATCTGTCAACATTGTGTGACTGTGAGGAACTAATTTATGGAGCTACATATAATGATTCTAGTGTATATACAATGAACAAAAAAACTATCTACAAATATTTGGCCAAAGTCAGATCTATCCACTTCAGACACTTTGATCAGACATACGTATACTTCACAATATATCCTTATAAGATAAAATGCTTATCAATTTGTAGGGTCATATGACAAGAGGGTCGCATGACACATAGTGGAACACTAAAACTAATAGTATATTGGTGTAACAATATTATATGTAATACACTGTGGGCTGCAGCTGAAACAGTACCGCTGTAACACAACCATATGATTCCCCATGTAGGTAACACCTAAATTCCCTACTATAAAACAGCATGCTGTTTATGCATACCTCCTGAAATGCATTCAAGAGAAAGTGACAAGCAGACAAATATCTAACTACCGCAGGATAAATAAAATAATTGGTCAGAGTGGCTAGTTTTTGATGCGTTTCCTCAATGAAATGGACTGTCTTACATGAGTTAGTCTGTTGTTATGGTACATAATTGGCTCCCAGCATAGTCATGATGCCAACTGTGTTTGTGCTCTGTTACTATGCCCATGTAATTGCTAAACTGTCGGCTCCTTTTATTAGATAATGAACTAATTAACATGTTGACTAATGATCAAATTCCATTCATAAATTATCAGTCATTTGACAGATTATATTCATGCCAGCCTTGTTGATTGCAACAAAACATTCACATAAAATCAACAGTTAACTGAAACTTGATGATAATAGAGTAGGGCTCAAACGAATATGAGTTCTATTATTCGAATATTCGTTTCAAAGGAAATATATAACATCAATGGTAGAGTACATGGAAATTCTTGATCCTACATAAGCATATCTATGACATAAGTGATCAAATAATGTTCATTCTGAATTGCATTAAAGAGACATCTTGTACAACCGCAGGATTATTGATATCTCATCCATACCAATGCTGAAAAAGAATACTCGAATATTCGGTAGTTGTGAATAAAGAATATTCAAATAGTAAAAACCACTATTCGTTTGAGCCCTATAATAGAGAAATCATCTACAGACACTATATCCAATAGTCATAGCACGTGTTACAATAGCTGTATAACCTCTTTCAATGCTTGACATTTGTCAGTGTCAGCATGTGTGCATATACACACCAAGTGCACATTTTTGCACTAAGCACCCATCAATTAACACAATGAACAAGGGATGACAAAGGTAAATCACTTGTAATGAGGTAGTGTTAACATTTAGCATGAACAATCAATAAAATAAACATGCAACTAAGTTACAAATAACTAACATTCTGCTAGGGGTCCTAAATCAATTGATTGTATCCCACACAGAGATTCTCTTCATATGGCGGACAGTGTTAACATAATACAATATCATTAAAGGTATAATAGATAATAATTACCTGTTTTAGTAAAGCAGCTTCCTCCTATCATAATCCCCACAATGTCTTGTCTATGCCAGGCATGCTGAGGTTGCTGACAGATTTACAGCAGTCAGCATTGTCAACATAATTCCATTCATGGCAGTACTAGTCCCCTAACTAACAGCTAAATACCATGTACAGAATTTACGAGGACACATGTACAGCACCTTAATAAATAGTCGTCCATAATTTTGGTTTAGTATTTAATCCGATTGCATTGTACGTGACAGGTGACAGACTTGTATTATAATGACTGAGTTGCTACTAATTTCATGTCAGGATTGACATTTGACAGTTTGTTATGATACTGTGACATAATTAGTTGCTATGTAACAGTTGAGCACACAAGAATGGCTAATGGCTGAATGAGATATAACAAGAATCACACAAATTGTGCAAGTTTAGCGACTGTTGCCTTGTCAATACGTTGCTATACTACAAAACACCTTCAAACATAAAAAGTTGAAAACAAAATCGTATAGTGCTGGATATCAATTTAGTTAGAGAGGGAATACTGTGCAGCCTTTAAGGCTATTACCTTTAGACAAAATGGGATTGAAATCAGTATGACTAGCCAATGAATATATATATAGATATGATTTTCACTCAATTATGAAACTATTTGAGCAGCAAACACCTCTGTCAACATATGTAATTATCTTGCCCATTGATTTGAGGTTGCCTATATACATAGGTACAGTCATGAATTTTTTCTCCTTTCTGTACCTTTTCAAACACACTTTGTGTAACAACGTTAACTTTAAACAGGCAGTAGGACCAGGTGTCCTACAGACCTTCAGCACTTGTGCTGTAATTAAAGCCTTATTTAAAAAAAATTAAAATTGAAGCAATAGCCTTTAAAATGAAGGGCTGTGTTCTCTAGTCAGTTGTTATTTACAAAATAGAAGAAGTTAGTTGGAAATACTATGGGCTGCTTTGAAAGGATGTTCGGGCTTGATAGTACCCAATTAATACTGCCAAGGCATCATGCATGAAAGAAATACAAGGCTGATATCTGGCTGGTAGTTACGTGGTTGAAAACACAATCATTTGCATGTGCAATCACTGCTATCATCATAATATAAATGATGCCAAAACTTGTGCGTAGTTGGTGACATGCCACTTGTCTTTGCCTGGTGATGCAAAGACAAGTGGTATTTATTTTTTATCATCAGCCAGTTAGGCACTGGAGGGTGAACACAGAAAGCAGAGCCTGTATGAGGTGTTTACCACTAACCTATAGCTAGGAGCCTAAGTGAAAATCTTTGAGTGAAGTATCCTAAAGTGAAACGGTAAGCAAAAGCAATGCTCTCTAAAGCACTATTACGTACAATACGTTCCTTATACAATAACAACATGTAGAACACAATGAAGTTTTACATTATGTTCCTAAGTATGATGGGATGTTGTTCTTTAGTGTGAGATCTCTCCCTATGTAGACGTAATATTTAGTTCTTTATCCTACACTGTACCATGAAAGTGTGTCCAATGGGTATAGGGACAAAAGAGCAGTAATAAACTGAAAATGTAGGACATGGGCAATGGAAACTGAAGAAAATGATGTTGTGGGGAATGTTTTGACTTAGCCTATCATGAGTTTTAAATGCTTATACGTACATAGCTGAGCCTGTATACATAAATATTAGACAAGTACTAGACTGTGAAGCTCAGGTAACTATGTACTACATGACTTTCTTAATTAAGATTAAATGCTAGCATTTATAGTTTATGTTGTGTCCTGACTATAAGCGTCAGTTAGCTCAGGACTTGCCATTTGACTGACTAGAAAACCAAACCTGGTAAACCTGTCCACACCAATTAAGATAGTTGATAAGCATAAGTTTCAAAAATTAAAGAAAAGTAATTACAGGTGGAAAATCCCTTAAGTTCCAGTTCCATTTTAGCACAAAATTCAAGATTCATTTGAAAAATGTATAGAACTAAACAGGTTATCACACAATGTAATGAATTGAAGGTTCTACATATATCTATGTAGAAACAATGCATACAGAGAAGACTTGCACTGTGAATGGCATAATATTGTAAGTACAGTAGTGCCTAGACACAGAAGTATGTATGTACACAATATAGCACAAACCTTGACCACTTCTTCAGTTTACTGAGCTCTATTTGCCGTAACTTGTGATGGACAGATATTTAATATGTGACTTGTGCATGTAATATTGTGTAATCTTACTGATACATTCTTAAGCTTACAGCCCTAATCAGACAGTACATCACTAAATTAAGGCAAACAATTGGGCATGTACAGTTTATTGTAGTGGTACAACTTGAAGCATGCACTAATGTAAGGGTGCAGTCATGTTGTACAGAACTACATATCACAATGACTGTTGCCGTAGCTACATGGCAAACAATACAAGCAACAGTGACTGGTTATGCAGTTATAGCATGATCTTACTGATACATTCTTACATAATAAATTACACAATATTATGTGACTTGTGCATGTAATATTGTGTAATCTTACTGATACATCCTTAAGCTTACAGCCCTAATCAGACAGTACATCACTAAATTAAGGCAAACAATTGGGCAATTACAGTTTATTGTAGTGATACAACTTGAAGCATGCAACAAATTGCTAATGTAAGGGTGCAGTCATGTTGTACAGAACTACATATCACAATGACTGTTGCCGTAGCTACATATTACATATTACACTTCCAGAAATCTAGTCCATGGTGTATATGTTCACTTCCTAGACATCTTTTGTTAGTTGAAGAGTCTGTTTCCTGTAAAAAGACAAGCTATATAAAGTATAATACAACTGTATGATCTATCTCACTGCTGAGGGAATATGGTACCGATCTTCAGCACTTTGTTGTTTACAACCGTACACGAACTAAATCCAATAATATCACAATTTTAGTTATAAGATATGTACTGCCGATACTATTACTATTACAGAGACAATGGTGCTTTACTAAAAAGGTATGTTTTAATTTAATTGAGAATGATCTAGCTTAATTACTTACTGTACATTCAAACTCAAGCTGTCCATATTAATCAACATACAATGCACAAAACAGTAACTAGATGTCTCAGCATGGGGTATGCGGTATAGTACCTCCTGTTAGCTGATACTATCAATAATAAACAAACAGTTGTCTAAATAATAGTATGTAGTGTTTCTGATGTAACACTATCAAAAAGTCATCAGGCAGAGGCAGATAATCCTTACCTACATACCCAAATATGGAAAAAGGTACTCCTACATGGTAGTTGCGGCGTGACAGTACATTAAGCAAAACTTAGTAGCCGACAGGCCAACAACAGGTGTTGCATGTAAACATAAATTAAAACATTGATGGGCTCTCTGGAAGTAACTGTCAGAGCAACATCCTCAAAAAAAACCAAAAAAAAACAAAAAAAACCCAGCAGATCAGTGCTAAAAATTTGCTAGAAGTACAGTAAATTGGAAAATATTATATTACACATCTCTGGATGCATCAAACACAAGCACAAAGTGTCTACACTATAATGTGGCTAATAATTATCCCTAAAATTGTGTCCTTAACTACTTTCATGTAATAGGTGTCTTTAAGGCTTTTTAACATTTCACTAATTGCAAATCATCTTTAATACTAAACTCTACATTGTGACATTTTGGTTTGAGTGTACAGCAAAGTAGATGAACCTTGTGGGATTTAATTTGGGCAAACACAGAATCCTTGAAAATGTATTTTGCATTTGGCTATTTGTGGTACAATTTTTCTTCTCTTCAAAAGTTTTTGTAAGAGAAGTTTGCATAATTAGCTGGCTAATGACTAAAAATGACACAAATACACTCAAGTATACACATTATAAACACAGAGAAGTGAACAAACTTATAATTAGTTGCAATCATGCAATATCATTGAATTCATAACCAGTTTGGGAGTGAAAGTGCTGAGTTCATTAGGATTGCTAGAATGGCCTTAAAAATCCTTACGACTAGGAATGCCAATTAGACAGGATCACAATCTTTTCCTAGGTCTTGTGCAGCCTGACTCAATTTGCACACAGCGAGTTACACTATAAAAACTGAAGTATCCCCAGGACACCAAAATGTCCCGATCTGGACACCATTACCACCATTGGTGTCCATATATTGGAACATTTTGACTGTCCTGGGGACACTTCAATTTTTACAGTGTACTAACCACATCTTAAGCACCTGTTTACTTTTGAGGTGCTTGTCTACAATTAATGCCATCAGTAAGATCCCACAAACATTAACGTAGGGTCTGATTACACAAGACTTTACAGTTTAACAATGAATGTGCCAACATCTGACATGACAATAACTACATGATATCTGTTATAGAAAAAATGTCAATATAGTTGATACAGTTCTTGCATAATTCTACCAGCTGTCTGGGTATTGCTTGAAAGTCTAGTAGCTATGGCATTAAAAGGCCAAATTACATAGCAACTGTAAAGTACAACGTGTAATTACCAACAACACCTGAATGGTAAATTCAGATGTGTTTTGTAGCATCAATACATAGTCCCATGTGCTCGGTTGCATATACGTACACAACAATGTAACCAAACATATGAAATGTAGACCTATATCATTGTGTCCTATTCTAATCAGCCTACTGTATAATATGATCACTTGCCAAAATCAAATCATGTATAAAGCATTAACCTACCCAATGTAGTCACCTGTTAAGCAAGATAACAACTCATAGATGACCAAAACAGACAACTTTTACTGAAAAAGGATATACCATACATACTGTACTATATAGACAACATTCACTTGGTCAGTTCTGTGAAGAAGTCTGTGAAGAAGTAACAGGCAAAAGATAAATGCATTGGAATTACTGACAATGCACACACATAGTTCAATTCCTAACTAATATTCGCTACGGCATTCAAACTCTTTTGCTACGCTGTTACCAACAATAGACACTTCCTTTGTAACAATCAATAACCATTGTCATCACATCACTTCAGAAGGAAGTCCCTTGTTATTTCAACTGTACAACGTGACACACAATGTATTATGAACTTCTGTGTGACCAACTGCTATTTAAGAAAGGATGCGTCTACGTGACTGAGCATGAGCTCTCATCATTATTGTCACTACAGTACAAGGTACAAAACATTGTAGTGCTGACCTCTAACTATACACATATGTCCATATATATATGGGTAATACAAAACACACATTAGTTACTACATGGTTTTGCATAACTCTATATATACGTAATATGCACACACAGTCAAAGTTCATCGCACTTGAGATACGTATTAAGTGAAGATACGTATGAAGATTAGTAGGTACGTATCTTATACCTTTGGATTGTACCAGTTGGATTGCAAAGGTTGGTTGTACAACAATTTCAAGGATACGTACGTATAATTATAGTTTCAGGATTATTAGAACAGCAGACGGCTTTAAATATGGGAATACAAAATTATTATACAACACACGGTGTACTTTATGACACAAATAGCACAACTTATGCCAACAGTAAGACAGTCGTATATATTAAGTAGCATTCAGAGTTCCCCCTTCACATGTAAGAGTTTTCTCAATGAGTCCAAATATGCATGGGACTAGTATGTTTCAGTCTCGGCAATGCCTATAGTTGAGCTGTGATTATTTGTGTAAACAGTTAGCAAGTCTCATAGTTGAACAGTTTATAAAACAGTAAGGTTTAAAAGATGTGTTATGATTTTGATCATCAACTATGGAAATTTGTTCAACCAGAACTTGTACAGTTAAGATACTTTAAGGTGGGTGTATTTGTACCTCTGTATATTTAGTTAATTGGAATTCAGTTTATAATGTGCTATATATACGTATTTTAATACTATACACATGTCAACTCCCTCCAATAATCCCTCTCCCACAAAGTACAATACGTATGTCAAATGTAGTTACTGATCAAAACATATCATGTTTTGTTTGTACTTAATCAAGTATTAAGAATTACTACCGTAACTACAGGAAAATTTCTGGTCAGAGTTAGTGATTTCTCATTGACAGACCCTATTTTATCAAGGTGTACAAAGAAACTATAATATTATATAACAATGTGAATATAACTTTGTACTGTTGTACTGTTAAATACACACTGTGTACTTGTTTGTACTTGTTTACATACATACGTACGTATGATATCACTTAAGGCGATTGCCTTAGGCAATAGTAAGTAATATGACTAGAAGCCATCACAGACTACAGAATGTAGAAGAATCTGTAACATGTAAACAATTAAGCAATTAGGAGTCCATACAACTGCCATGACTACGCAATTGCATTCAGCAGTGTGTACCAATGCTACAAATATTTTTATTGAACAGGATGCTGTATGGCTAACTTCTGAACAGCGCAATACACATTATTACTGTAACTGAACACAAATCAGACAGACCGATATAGATAAAAATCACTATCTAAACAGTACGTTAAACATATTATGCTTGCACCAATTACTCTCTCAAATGGTTACTATAGGCAATGAAACACAATAAATTATTTTATGCCCTATTGTATATAGTTTGAATAATAAAATATTATCACAGACATAGAGAAAAAAAATAAAGTTGACAAAACTGACGTGTGCTCATGAATGTAACATGTTGCATCATCCAACCGCACAGTCTGATTCACATTACAAGACTATCTTGTTTTTAATTTCTGAGAAACAAATCATTACAAGTACAGAAAATATGTCCGAAACATGCAGAAGCCAGCTAGTATCACTGCAACCCCCACCTAGTATCACAGCAACCGCATGCATTCCGAGGACAGTAAACTTGATCACAGGTGTAAACGTAGCATAGCAGAAACACCACAGCAGACATAATACTGTTACGACAAGAGTATTACGGGTTACACTGTGTCATTCAAACAAGTTTAGTTTAATTATCCAGTTGTAACGAGGATAAAGGATAGGATAAAGTGACTGATTAGGCTACCTAATTAACGAAGGCATTTTTATTGATGAGGTTTCACACTTGTAACTGATACTACATGATAGAACACTACCCTGGGGGTATCATAACTAAAATATCACATGCACAACATGCGCTCCAACACAATTAATACTACACTACCCTCAGGGGAAGATACCAATTACAACATATTGTATGACATATTGAAACTAAAGCAAACGAGCAACGACTATACTGAAGCACACACACACACTGGCTGGGTGATGGGTGAAGTGGATGAGCTGTGACTGAAGCAGTGGACACAACTCTCTGGGTCATTCTATATAAGCAAACCAGATGACATGCTGCCATTGTTGTAGCATGTGATATCCAACATAGTGTTCAGTAACAATTGCTAATTATCTTGGATGGGTAGTATAACCAGTGAAAAAGTTCAAAGATAGTAAGAGATAGGTGTGGCTGAATCAACCTGCAAGTAATGCCAATTAAATGCATACTTACTATACGTATGTTTATACCCAGTATCTGCCAAGGTTCACAGTCAGTAATATCTTTTTAAGGGAATGCAAACTTTAACAAAGACACTGAAGAGAGTTATGCTTTTTGTGTTAATTACCCCAAATATAAATAGTTTTGTCGAACAAGTCGTTTGATCTGAGTATAAGACCGTCATAGCATTTCATCTTAATAACAGTTTTTATAACTACATTCCTGTACAGATATGATATTGGGACATTCAAATTAAGTACGCAGGTTTTAGTCAAGCAGTTATTGCTGAATTAAGTACGAAATCTGTTGACTGTAATTTATCACAATTAATGTTTAATAGTTGAAGACATGGTAACCAAAGTGAATTTCAGAAGCTAAATAAAATTTTGGCCTCCAGGCTATGATGTACGTAATTCAATTACATTATACTGCATGATAAAAAAAGATTTAAATGCTCGCAATCAATTGACCAAACCCAAACCAGATTGAATAAGACTCACAAATGGTTTTGGTCTGGTCATGGCTAATTGAATTATGGTTTAAAAAGTTAATATTAAGTACGTAGCAACATTGCTAGACAACATCTTGAATGCTACAAATTATACACACAATGTTGACAATGTTAATAACACACCACCAATTTTTACACAATCCCATGTATAAAAATTTGTAGTACCTCTTATAATCCAAGGAAATAGCAGTCCATTGAGTTTATAGTTGTGTAAACATACACCAATTATTTTACCAGGATGTGTACACCGCATGAACTTACATGTACTTCAGAAACAGCACAATCAGGATGTTCACTTGATACAACTTAGCTTAGGAGTTGGTAGGTTTGTCTTTTGCACAATAAGTAGACACTGATATACGCATATATAAAATCAGTGATGGCAATTGATAGCCATCAAGCTCATAGGGTACAGTGTATTGCACACACGCACGCACGCACACACACACACACACACACACACACACACACACACACACACACACACACACACACACACACACACACACACACACACACACACACCTACAACAAGCAATTCAGTGTCCCTTTTTAACCTCACATATGTAGATTAAATTGTGAAAGTTACTGGTTCACTGGCAGACAATGAACAATATCAGTTTTAATATGGACAGTTTTTGTCCCCTATTCTAGGTCTCATGCACGTAGCTCAGTATGTCAGTACCACAAGGTCTAAATCCTAGATTGGCTTTCTTACATACAAAACACACACTTGGTTGCAAAATCTCTTGTGACTTCTTACAACAATCTATTAAGCAGTATGCACACTGTGTGGGACATAGACATCACGAACATGAAAATGCTACCTACGTTGTCACGGTTTGATGAGCACAACTCATAATCATTTACTTTCTCTGATATAAGACCTGGCATGGTAGCTTTATCACCAAAGCACCTCTACACACTGGCCTCTCAAATGGAAAAATCGTAATAGCAAATGGTCATTCAGCGTCACAATCATAAATCTATTATACTGGCTACTAATTTCTATAAAAGAAGTAACCATGAATTTCTCTAGTAAGTAATGAATATTCTAGTTTGATTACAGTATAGGTGCTGACTGGTCACTAAAAGGATTATAAGGCTAACAAAGTTATAAGCATACAAGCTTAGTGGGATGTTGTCAAACAGACCAATGAATTTAGTATAACAGTATAATGAACCCACACATATATATCCATATGGATAACTAGGTGAATAAACATTTTTCTTCATGTATTGTATTTATGTGTCTGGCCTCAAACATCTTAACTATATGCTAGTTACTTCATTCCAAGATACACGTAGAACACACACCTGGGCCTGTACTACATAAGGCTTAATTATTAGTTTCTCATCCTCCTGTACTCAAAATAGCAGTGCAGGAGGGTGGATTTCTATTTTATTTTTTACTAACTAGATAGCTGAATTAGCTAGCTAAAATGACTCAAAATGTAATTTTCTTAGACTACTCTAACAAGGTACAAACTATAAAAGGTGCTAATTGGCCTTCCTTACTCACCAGTGATGCAACAAAACCTTGATGAGGTAAGGAAAACGGCAATGCTGGCAGGGATTAGAAGCTAACAATTAAGTTTGTGTGGCCTAAGCTATAATTATTACTTGAGCTTCACCACATGAACAGGAAAATCCTCATGCATAGCTGCTGTGCAAGATGCAGAGATATTGTTTAACCAGGCAACACACATACACACACATACACACACACACACACACACACACACACACACACACACACACACACACACACATGTAAAAACAAAGCCTTCAGGTATACCATTCTAGGAGAATTTGCCAGCACTGACTCATAGCACTTGAGTAGTCCACTGGTGTCACAGTCCTGGTTTACTGGGTATAGGCAAGACCATGTCACAGGACTAGTAACATACAGGAGACTGTACCATGTCTTAAACGTGAAGGTGTGGGTACCGAAAGTCCCACCTGGATCTTCTCACGCTGTGTGAGACATGGACAGTTGGCATTTCCTTCCCTAGTTAGCACCTGGTGCCCATTGGGTGGGTTGCTTCTCCAGGTCACCATAAGCAGCTGAGTATAGACTGGAGTACTGTAAGTAAAATTTCTTGTTCAAGGGAACAACAAAAAACTGTAGCAGCTGTATGGCATAACCGGGTGGAATCTTTCAATTACCAGGCAGGTACTCTAGCCACTTAGCTATGTTGGCTGCCTCATGCTACACCTGTGCATGCATGCACATGAGTGGGAGCAATCACATGCACACACACACGCATGCACACACGCAGAAGGGATTTTAAAAATATTTATCTAGCAACAGCGATGTTAGTGGTTGCACACATGATGAAATGCTGTGAATCTCACCATCAAAATTTTTAATGATGACTATTTTCAGTTTTGAATTTATCCTGATTTACAGTAATAAATAAATTATTACTTTAAAAAATGAAGTAGAGTTCCAGCAATAAAAAGTAGTGAAACAAGATATGATGAAGAGTCCATAATGTAAGTAAGGGAGAGAGTATAGCTGGAATACAATACATCCAGGAAAATCACTGAGTCAAGTACCACTCTGTTCACAGAATAAAGCCTTGACCTTATCAGCAATAATAAGCACCAATCAACATTAACAATTCCCTATCACCAGAATAGGTATTAATTTGATCTAAGGCAAATTTGACTGAGCTAAATTTGTCACATATTGGAAGCTGGATACTCTCTCCGTTACTTGCATTATGAACTCTTGGTATTACAAATTTTGATAGCGTGATATCTCATTATAACAGAATGTATTGAGATTGTTGAATTGCTCAAACACAAAGAGCCATTTGATGGCTTGAGGGTAATGTGTACATGTGTCATGTGCTGTTACAGTCTATTTGGATTATTTATTTTCATAAAATGAGACACACTATTCCGTACACGTACATCAAACACCTCCAACCACATTCAATTTTAATGCATAATGAATGAAGTAACCAGTCACTGTAAATAATCAATACATTAGGAGATAGTTATGTAGCTAATTACTACATTAAGTGGGCACGCAAAATATTGCAGTATCGCATTAGTGAAAGTGTTTAAGTTGATAAAGAACACGTCATGAATGTCGGCAATTAAAACTATTACCATCAGACACCACTATTGACGTGGGCGAGGACAGACAAATTGGATGTTAAACAGTTGGCGGAAGCTGGATTTTGACAAGCTAAAGCTGTTGTTGATTTGATTAAATCACCAGGTTATGCTTGGAGGCCACAATTTAAATCTAATTGTGATAAGTAAACTATACACTCCAGGTGCCAGCCACTTGAATCTTGGTAGCTACGTAGCTGGATAAACCCTAGTTATTGAATGCAAAAAACACACTCCAAGTAGAGGCTCCCAATCTGATCAATTTTGTCTTTGTCACATATGACAGACACCAGTGCATTAGTTTAGTGAACATGACATACTTACTAACAGTGAAATGTACTTCCCTACTATTGGCATCGTACAGTTATTTGGTAACAACAAGCTGGCTTGTAGCTAAACAGCTTGGAGGTAGCTATGTAGGTAACACCATGTGAACAAGTTATATGGATACACTCATAACCATTTGCCAGTAACAGATTTACAAATGTATACAAAGACTACATAATAATACGTACCTTTCTGTGGCACAAACCACAATTTATGACTCAGTGTAAACACCAATCATTTTGGTTCCACATACAATCACGATTATACTGTTATCATAGCTACACTATATATATAATAACCAGAAACAATAACCATTTCCTTCATGTGTTAGAACTGTCACTACAGTGGGTTAGTTGTGGTTATGCAAGATACATTTTTGTGTGTGCACAAATGAAGACATGTTTTATAAACACTAAAGGTATTCATAAAATGTTCACTACAAATTTACATGTAAGGCACTTGTAAGATTAAGTGGGAAACCATAAAACTACTGTGGTTTTAGTGCTTGCATTTGCATGAACCTTACTGGCCAGCACTTATCAGACTTCCTGTTTGTAGATAGTATAAATATGTGAATACTCAGCCGTTCCACCATTTGATCTGCAGTCTTTTGTGAATTCAGATCTATGCAAAGAATATGGATTGCTGCAAACAGCTGTTTATCTTGATTGCTCTGATTTCCGTTGCTGATATGGTAAGGATGTTTCTTGCTAAAGAAAACCACCAATCTATATATGTACTATGGTTACTGAATTAAACAATCTCTATGTGCTTTTAGATCTTAGGTAGTAAATGGACTCCCTGCTCTAGAACTTGTGGTGTTGGAATCATGCAGAGGACCATCCCTTGCCAGTAAGTTTAACAGTAATGCACTAGTGATAGGCCAGGCCTTCTATTATTGAAACAATTTGTACTCTTAGGAAAGGTGAATGTGATGGAACAAGGGAAGAATTTAAGGCTTGCAATGTGAAGGTAAGTAAATATTTGTATTGTTATAGCCTAAAGGCCTGTTATCAATAGTATCTAAACTAGTGTTTGTGGTTGCAGCAACATGTGTGGCAGGTGTCTGCAAATTCACCGCCCAGCCATGCCACAAATTCTTGAAGGAGTGGCATGATAAAAAAGGGAATTGTTTATATGCTGTGGGTTACTTTGCAGACGCACGACTCCCTATCCCACACAAACCACATAAACACAATAATGTGGCCTATTGGTGTTAACACAAACACTTAAGATGTACTGATTTGGTCTTTATTCATTTTTTAGAGGTGCCCAGATGGCAATGCTGACTTCAGGAGTCAACAATGTAAGACACATGGAG
This sequence comes from Dysidea avara, assembly GCF_963678975.1. NCBI lineage: Eukaryota > Metazoa > Porifera > Demospongiae > Dictyoceratida > Dysideidae > Dysidea > Dysidea avara. The sequence continues at coordinate 6,989,742 of NC_089280.1, forward strand.
AGGAGTTAATGCCATTCATTAACAAAAGTGATCCCTGCAAACTGCTATGCAGTGCACCAGGACAGAGTCCTGCACAGAAAGGTTTAGTTGTAGATGGAACACCTTGTTCCTCGAGTGGTGTTTGTGTTGCTGGAGAATGTGTGGTAAGTTTTGTGGAAATATAACTGACTTGTCTCATATCAACTCTTGTCTATTATGTAGCCCTTTGGCTGTGATCATGTTCTTGGATCAAAGAAAACAACAAACAAGTGTGGAACATGCAGTGATTTGTGTATTCAACTGACATGCAAATTTAAGGAAATCGCTTCTAATGGTATGTTAGTGTATAGTGTTTGCATGGACGTTTATTTACCAAAATTTTAATTTGCATAGATTACCACACTACGCTACCATCTGAATCAACCAACATAAGCATTGCTTTGGGTTCATCTTCCTGTAGCTTCAAAGGTGATATAGTATAGAGTTGTCTTCTAAGATTACATTAATTGTAACTTAATTACATTCATTGTAACCTTCATAAAAATAGTAATGAATATGATATACCTTAATCTACAGCCATCAGCAATTCTACAAAGTCTCTACACTTTAGCAGAGACCAATCAGTCATATCTCTATCAGGGACAGTTTTTACAATTTCTAACAATGAGTTGACTGCAGAAGGACCACTTCAATCACCAGTCACTATTGAGGTATGTAATTACACTATTATTCAGTTCTATTGTAACTAACTTTCGTTAGGTTCATTGTCCGAAAAGTAGCCACAAGATGGAATGTGATTACCACATGTCTGTCCATATCCCATATGACCTTGAAATTTCAAGTTACTATGAATGGGCTGTAGGAGACAATTATTCTCCCTGCTCTCAAACTTGTGGAAGAGGTATTAAAGAATCAACTATTTAATTTAGTCATATTTAGTTTTTCCAGGAATCCAAATGCCAGAGATTTATTGCCGAACAGCAGGCACTAAAATAAGGGCACCGGACATAGAATGCAGTGATCAATCAAAAGAAGGACTTCCATACAACTTAATATTTTGTGATCAGCCAGCTTGTCCCTCTGAGTGAGTATATTCTCCACTATATGAAATCATGATAGTTGAAACCTTAGCAGTTCACAAAACTATAATAGGATGTGTGGTTGATTATTCATAAACACTATCACTTTCAGTGTTATCATTATATAATTCCTTGTGGTTATTATTTTTCAAATGGGATATGACCATTGTCTGAAGAATATAACATCTATAAATGTGATGATTTCCACTTTAGATGGACACACTCCGATTGGACACACTGTTCACAAAGTTGTGGTGGAGGAGACAGGATGAGGGATGTTAGATGTGTACAAGTGATCCGAAATGGTGTGCAACCAATCCAGACACCAGGGAAGTGTGACAGTGAAACAAAACCAGCATCACTACATGAATGTAACAAACACCCTTGTCACAACCATTGGCATGCAGGAGACTGGAGTATAGTAAGTTACAAAACAATCACTACTTCATATTACATATTATTTCACATTCAGTGTTCTGTTGATTGTGGGGAAGGAATTCAAAGTAGAAATGTCACATGTAGAGATGCCAATGGAAACAAGATACGCAGACACAATTGCAGTTTGCAGGCAAAGCCTCGTACAGAGAGATCATGTACTGGAGACACGTGCATCCACAAGTGGATCAAATCTAATTGGACCAAAGTAAGGGACTGGACACTACAAACTATTGTACAGGTGTCTGCTCTTTGGGAGGATATTATTATAATATAATGACACTTGTATATTAATTGTTTGTAGTGCTCTGTGAGTTGTGGTGAAGGAGTTCAGACCAGGCAAGTAAACTGTACTGAAAATGGGACAGTTGTAGATGACAGTGTTTGTCTTGAGAACATTCCAAATGCCAAGCCAACAGAAGTAAAAAGTTGCCAAGGACGTTGTTGTAATGGAATATGGACTGTTACAAACTGGCTAACAGAAGTAAGTGTGTGAGCTGCAATAAAGCATATATATGTGTGTGTGTATTTGATTTCTGCACAGTGTGTTGCACCTGGATGTCACAAAGAAGGTACACAATCCAGAAATTGTGATGCAATTGAATGTCATGAAAGAGGAGTACAGTACAGAAATGTACATTGCATACACAATGGAAGGACTTCTGAAGAGAATGACCACATTAAGTGTAACCCAGCAACAGAACCGTTAAACACACAAGGATGCTACAGGACTCAAGGATGTGAACCAGCTTGGATTGAAACAGATTGGACCCAGGTAAGTATGAACTAAACGGTAGAACAAATGTGAACCATATTTTTTAGTGTAGTAAATCTTGTCGTGGTACACAAGAGAGAAACATAACATGTAAACTGGGAAATGAAACACTTATGAATGAAAGATGCCCAAATAAGAAGCCAAGTATAAAACGTACATGTACTTCAAATTGTACAGTCTCTGATATATGTTTCAAAGAGTTTTGCTACAGAGATGATTTACCACAATGCCATCAAAATTGCTGCGATTCATGTGAAGAAGCTTTTCCACAATTGACGGGACTACTACGATACAATCGGTGTGACAAGCAGTGCTGTATAGGTGAACTCATAATTGGATCAAATGATGGCACCTTCTGTACATGATGGCTCCACATAATGGTACATTAGATGATACTATTGTTTGCCTAACATGACTCCGCTTAAATCTGACATCATAATAATAAAATGACTTTTTTTTGTAACACATTTTTGTATGATTGTACTTTATTAATAATTTATAAAACTATCAAATAAAAAATAAACAAGACAACATGTTAGTACATACGTAACAGCAGCAATAGATTGTGTTTACCACTCAGAATTGTTTTCTTTCTGAAATGACAATCTTGGATTATTTTCTGAGAAAAACTGTGAGTACCATCGCCAGTGTTTTGCTATCAACTGGTCTTCTTTAACCAACACTGGTTTGGATACATATGTCTTATTGTTCCATATCATCACATCCCGATCAACCTATATATACAAAACACATGGATGGGGCTTGTACACAGTGTAATTATGAATGGTTTAAAGGGGCAGTGTGTTGGTATTGTTAACATGTTTAAGTTTATGATGCAACATTGTTTAAATGGATGACAAAGTAGTGGGTGAAGCTTATAAAAACTTCAATCTTGCACTCCTACTGCTGCAAGACACAGCTGTATGAAATTAACGCTACACAACAACTTCTGTCCATGGATGTATCACAACCAGGCGGACGGTTTGAGCATTAGAGGGCTACACAGCGAAAGCCATGAGGCACCTGTTTAATCATCTGATATACTGTTGTGCAGTTGAAAAAGCATACTGGACTGTATCTCACTATTGATGTGCAAGCCTGAGTCTTGTACATATAATTAACAATTTCACTGGCAGTAAAACAATGCACAATTGAATGGCTTTGATGCCAACACACTGCTCCTAGTGACCAATCACCTCTACAATGGTACAGTATGTACACATTGAGCTGAGCAGAAAACTGGATGTTTTTCAAAAGAAATAGCATTTCAGTGATAACAGTTTAGGTATGAAGAACAGACATGTGTGGTTTGGCCCATTTCAAGTTTGAGAAAAGTTGTATATGTAACAGACCATGCAATTATAACAGGAAACGCGCAGAAAATATTGATTGGTCATAAATAAAGTGTCAGACATTTGAGTCAAGCAGTACTATACTAACTTTCGTCATTTACAGTATACATAAATTGCAACAAGAATATTGAATAGTGAGTTATTTTAGAGGAGGGAATTTTTTTGCAGTTTTAGCAGATTGGTAGCCATTTGTGAAAAAATTTGATCAAATTAGCATGAAGGCATAAAACTTTCCCCAGCCTTTAACATTTTGGATGGTGGCAATCCACAACTATACACCTCACTAGCAGTAGTTTAAGCTACCTGACAGTAAAGTGCTATTAAAAATGCTCCTTCATTATTTTACTAAACTCCAGAATTGAACTTTGCTTACCGTTCTCCTACCTCAAACGGTATTCTTAATGATTCAGAGAGGTCAATAGCTTTCATTGCAGAGGAATTTCTGCAAAATTCTGGCTAGCATTTTTGATTTATGATTTTTCCTTCCTACTATTCCCTCATACTGGCAAACGTAATAGACTCAAACCTAGCACCTACCAAAAATGCAGAGTAATAGAGCTAATTGTATTAATTGTCTATATAGTGCTCTGTGAGTTGTGGTGAAGGTGTCCAGACCAGGCAAGTAAACTGTACTGAAAATGGGACAGCTGTGGATTACAGTGTTTGCCTTGAGAACATTCCAATTGCAAAGCCAGCAGAAGAAAGAACTTGCCAAGGACCTTGTTGTAATGGAATATGGGCAGTTGAAAATTGGCTAAAAGAAGTAAGTGTTTTAGCTGCAATACAGCATGCATGTATTTATTCATTGTAATCTCAGTGTGTTGCACTTGGATGTCACAAAGAAGGAGTACAGTACAGAAATGTACATTGCATACACAATGGAAGGACTTCTGAAGGGAATGACCACATTAAATGTAACCCAGCAACAGAACCGTCAAATACACAAGGATGTTACATGACTGATGGATGCAATCCAGAATGGTTCCCAACAGACTGGGGCTACGTGAGTATCTGTAAACATGCAGCATAGCAAATGTGAAGTATTACTCTTTCTTATAATAGTGCAGTAAAACTTGCAGTGGTACACAAACAAGAACATTATACTGCAAACTGGGAAATGTAACACTTGCTGATGAAAAGTGCTCATATGCAAAGCCCAGTATGGTACAAACATGTGGTCCAAAGTGTCTAGTTTCTGAGATATGCGAAGCACAGTTTTGCCACAAAGATGAATTACCACCTTGCCAAAAACAATGCTGTGAATATTGTAAACAATGGCAGTTGCTACCACTGCTCCGGTACAATTTTTGTGAAAGACCCTGCTGTAAAGGTGACTTACCCGGGCAGGATACAGGTTGTAACTAATGATCAGTACATTGGATATGACACTATGTTTTACTAACATGACTCCCCTTTATCCTTACGCTGAAATGACTTTTTATAATTGTATTACATCTTTTTGTATGACTAATGACTAATGACTATATATATATATATTATATTGGACTTGTCATTATTCTATACTAGCATTGGTACCTGCCCTACGTGCAGGACCATACGTGCAGTACATGGTGATGTCACATCATGAGGTTTCCTTATGTCATTAATGATGCAAAACACTAAAGTTTATTGTTTGTGGTTTTGACAGGAATGTAGTTCAATTATTCAGTGTGTCTTCCCTACCAGTGACTTCAACATGGTGTAAAGAACAAACAAAACCTTTGTTGCTTTACATCTAGGACAACTGATGCAATAATAATTAATGTATTGGGAATGAAGCATAAATATTAGTGTCCTATATTTGCTGTGTAGCTTGCATGTTGATAGTGCTTTAAAGTACATGATCCTTATGCAGTACATATAGTGAAATAATGAGCATGTAAGCTAATTAGTTAAACTGCATGCAAGCTAAGGCAATTGTATATACAGTATACCGGAGGTGTACACATGGTATAGTTCGGTTTCTACATGATGTTTACCTTACCGACTGTCACAAAGAGAAACAAACTTGGGCATAATTTAACAATTTGCAATTATATAGTTACTGCATGGCAGGCAAAGGTTCAGAACTTGTCCTATGCTATGCACTTTGGTAGCTGCCCTACGTGCAGGACCATCTCCACATTAAACATTTTAATGCCAGGAAGAGGGACCAAGCATTAAACACCAGCACTGCTAATGTAGCTATGTAGGGTACATGGTGATGTCACATTTTTAAAGAGCATGAGGTTTCCTTATGCCATATATCCTGCTGAAATTAATGATGCAAAACACTAAAGTTTATTGTTTGCGGTTTTGACAGTTCAATTATTTCCCTACCGGTGACTTCAATATGCTGTATAGAACAAACGAAACCTTTGTTGCTTTAATAAGGATCATGTACTTTAAAGCACTGTCGACATGCATGCTACACAGCACTAATATTTATGCTTGGTTCCCAATATATTAATTATTGTTGCATTAGTTGTCATGGCAGTACATAATAATTTATAGTGAAATAATGAGCATGTAAGGCTAATTAGTTAAACTGCATGTGAGCTAAGGCAATTGTATACAGTATACCCTGCATTACATACAGGTTGTGTACACATGGTACAGTTTCAGTTTCTACATTATGATGTTTACCTTGCTGACTGTCACAAAGAGAAATGAACTTGGGAATAATTTAAAGCCAACACAATTTGCAGTTATAGTTACTGCATGGCAAGCAGAGGTTCAGAACTTGTCCTATGCACTTTCAGTTCTGATGTTGCAGTGACACATATACCTCTTGCCATACAAAAACCCAGTTTTGAAACACCTACAGTGTAATTGACCATTAAGGTAATGTACGAATCTTTAGAGTGAAAGCATGTAAGCAGGATTATAGTGAAACAGTTGTGCCAGGTCAGATGCAGTTCCTTGGTGTAAACTATGGATCTGCATGGTTCCAGTACTATCATTTTTCAGATGCACAGTAGTATCTGTCCAATCATGTAAGCTGCCTATTTACTACAGCAGTAATGAGGTAGCTAAGTCTGAACAAACAGTTTTGCATGCCAGTGCACACCTATGTGGAGGTGTAGATATTCTGGATACTGGTGAAAGAAGCTTTTACCTACTCTAATACAACAAACTGGACCAACACACAGATGGACAAATATGTTGGCAATTTGCCTGCCCTATCCAAAAATCGCTATAAGAGTCCCTGTGATGTGAGGCAGTTAAGTGCCAGTGCTGAAAAACTGAGCATAAGAAATTGTAGATGAAGACTTGCATGGAACAGATAGAACAAAAAGGTCCCAAAAGTGAAAAAAGAAGTTATGCCTAGGCGGGGATTGAACCCAGGTTGGTTATGGGGTTAAGGGAGGTGCACAAATCGCCACAGTTGTTTATCTATGGTTTTGACAGGAATGTAGCTCAACTTTTCAGTGATCCTTCCCTACACCAGTGTCTTCATCGCCCTATAAAGAGCGAACAAAAGCACGTATTGATTTGCTACAACAACACTCGAGTTGCCAGGTGATGGGCGTTTAATTTCGCTAAAGTCCGGCGTCGATACGTGCTTTGCATGCCTGAGCTAAAAGTTTTTATAGTGTTTTTTTTTTGTTTTTTAAAAATTTTTTTTTATGGAATTTAGCTATACAAATTAATGACATAAGATAAAACAGTACATAATAAACAAAAACAAATTATTTTACATATGGGCCTCAGCGACCTGCACAGCAATCGGTGCCTCAGCAATGGGACAGCGCAAACTGGACCTGGCACCGCGAATGCACATAATTGCAGACCTCAACAAAGAGAAGCTCAATTTACATCTCAGCCATCCCATCACTATTCCATAGGAAAGACTGTGCTTTGTACTCAAAAGGTTGGCCAATCTCTTATAAAACTGAGTAGCAGCATCACCCATTCCACCAGTAGTAGTAAAAATTAAGGGAGTAAATGAGGCATTCTCTACTTCATGAACCCGTTGTTGGTATTCACGTCTCTTTTCCTTGTCATGACGTCGGTATGCAGAGTGTAGGGGTTGATTTGAGGGTGCACTAGGGTTAAAAATTCTGACATCAAAGTATGACCTCTCAAATCGTCCTCCGCAAAAACCATTAGCTGCAATGTCAAGCCTTGCGTTATCATCACGATTAGCTGTTTTGTATTGAAGGGTCTCACCAGAAAGAGGCTGAAGGTGGGGTTCAGTGACAACATTGTTACAGACCTCGGAAAGTAAATCGGCAGTTAGATCACGCACTTCATTATGTCTCAGAGAAGGAAACCCACCCTTTGGGCAAGACAGAGCATGTTCTATGGTAAAAGAGTGACCACAGGCACAGGAAGTAGGGCAGGCAGATGGTAGCCAGTGATAGCGAAGCGCAATTGCATCACGAAAAGCAGTTTTATGAAGCACAAAATTATGCGACTTCAATGGAAGACAAGAGAGCCAATTCGATGCACCCTTCTCCTGAGCCAACATGACTGAGGAACGCATGCTAGGAGGAAGTTCATCAAACAAATGATTGGCAGATTGAAGTTGCTCTTGATGGCTCCTAGAGTGAAACTTGGATCGCAACTGAACCTGTGCATCAAGACAGTCACCTAGTTGATGTACCTGAGAGATAATCAAGCCAACGAGACCAGCATTTACTTCTACAGAGCAGGAACGCTGCTGTGACATAACAATTGAGCTAAAAGTCGTGTTTTAAAAAGGTGTTCACAAAAAGGTACTAAGTAGAAAGAAAAAAAACCTGTCAACACGTGGATTCGAACCCACGACCTCTTACACGCTAGTCAGGCGTTCTACCACTTAAACACTATGTGCTGTGGTTTTCAAAGGAATGTTGCTCAAGTTTTCTCTACACCTTGGCCTTCTACGCGCTGTAGAGAACGAACGGAAGCACGCGTGAACTCGTGATAACAATCTTAGAGTAGGCGGATGATGAGTGCTTCATTATCAGTACAAATTGTGTCAATTCGCGCCAAGTCTGGTGAGTAAGCGGCGTGACGAACAGACGGACAGACGGCTTTTCAGCTTTATATGTATAGATAGATAGATAGATCATGATCACATCGTACTATGATACAAAACAAAATTAATATTAAATAGCATTGGCAGTAGAGTTGGGCAATAAATCAATATTTCAATATGCACACCAAATGGTATTTTTGGTATTTTGATAATTGAAATACCGCATGTATATTGCAAATACCGAGAGTAATTGCAGGATATACTGTAGGCATAAAAATAAAATGTGAGCCATTCCCCAAAAAGCATTTTATTAATGTTAGACTGATTTGTAACTTCAAAATGCTACAATATTTCAGTTAATATTGATATCCTAGTTTTTACATACCTCCTTGCTTCAGTTTAATGTCCATTAGATGTACATAATCACAAATCAATGCCAGTTGCAAAAATTATTGAATAACTTCAATTATTTCATTAATACCTTAAAAATTCTCAATACCGCCCATCACTAATTGGCAGTTCCAACAAATGCAAGCCAGTTTTCTTGGGTAGGTATACATATAACGATCCCTACTAGACAGTACAGTAACAGTGCTACTGTACTGTATTAATAAGTAGTTAACTGCATCAGGGCAGTCTCCATCACCCATGTAAAAGCTTGGGATCTTTTGAACGGAGCATACGTACGTAGCTACTTCAATAGCTACTAGTGTTGAAATTAATGCTACAATTGTGCATTCTGCCAGTACATTTATATGTAAGTTACCAGTGTTTGTTGACATTTTTGTAATACAATGATGCTTGCACATGCACATATATTAGTTTATATACATGTAACCTAGGACATGCATTGATGATATAAAGTCCTCAGAGTGCTTCATGTTCTTTGATGTATACTTTTTTCTGGTATTTTGAAACCCTTTCATCATTTAATATACAGCAGACATGCATGCTTACACAACTAATGATTCTACTGTGTTCAGCTATATACCAGCTTACTACAGATTTAGTTGTCAACACCATTAAACAATCAACAACTCTGAATACTTCTTCAACACTTGTATATAGTTGTGTCATGATCTTTAATTATTTGAGCCATGCTGACGAGAGCACATAAGGTTCACTGGCTTTTGTAATTATTAATTAATAACAATATTTAAATCAATTCTTTCATCCTTACTATGGTTCGTTTGTCAGAAGCTGGCACTGCAATATGATAACCTTTGGAGCTACTGTACAAGGGAGACTATGTCTAGATTTCTTGAAGAATATTATAGGTTTATATAAACTCCAGTTCTTGCAATGTTTACGTGCTATTGACTTTTAGAAGCAGCCATGGTGCACATAATGGTTCAAAATTGTTTCTTCTATCTTGCAAAATCTAGAGATATTTGCAAAAGTTTTTCATCACATTGTTTACTTAGCAGCTGCCTGGTTTACTCCCACAATTGAAACAACAATATGTGACCAGACCTTCAAAAAACAGGTCATGCAGGTACAAACTAAACCCTGTCACATAACAGATCATAGTTCAGGAATGCCTGCATTTTGTAACTTGCATATTATAGTATGACGTCAAATAAAGAAGGGATTAAAATGTGTGCCCATGGCATAAGAATTATGAAAATTTGGTGAGTATTATGTTCCTTAGCAGGGCCTGTCACATAGTCATTGACATAGTCTGAAATTTCATGTTTTCATTTGCTACTTTCTGTTTGTCTTCTCTCACCTCTGTCATTTCAGTTTCCTGTAATTGAAACTTGAGTTTCTTCTTTCCTTCTTTGGCCAAATTTACCCTGTAGTGCATGCAGGTTTAGGGATTTTCCTTGTTCTATGGTACTCCAACTGGTTCCCATTGTCCTTTCTTTTATCTTGCATCATAAACTTTCACAAAGCAAATATGGCTGCACTCAAGCTATGTTTCTGCCTTTCAACTGTCTATTACATAATTTGATCACCATATGAGTGGGACAATAGATACAACACCACATAGATCGTGACTCTGATTTTGGAAAATCAATTTTAATGTTGCATTTAATAATACTTTAAATATTCATGACCAAAATAGGGCATTTCAAGCTATCAATGGGCTTTAGGTCAATATCATGTGTGACATTAAAACTGATTTTCCAAAGTCCAGTCACAATTGCAACCTAGGACTTTATTAGCCAAGCCATTGTATTCTAAAGAAAGTTAGATATTCTAATAGAGCAGTCACTGCTTGTATGAATTAAGGTACTGCAATAGAACAGTCAAATACTCTAGAAGCTGAAACATTTACAAACAATTTTCTGAAGCCCAATGCAAGTACTGGATTACACAAATTGCAATTCCTCAAGAGTTTTTTGATTGTCAAATGCAGACCTAGAATTTAATTCCAGAGGTAAATACTCTTAACCTATGGGAGGACTGGTAACATGTCCCATTGTTCTTTCTGACTCCGTATAACATGACATGAATAAGGAGAAACTGTTTATGATGCTACATACGTAGCTGTTGCAATTTATTTCCAGTTGTGGAAAAGATTAACACACCACTGATGTGACTGCTTATATCAATTAAATGGAAGTCTGCATGAGGTTGTCAGTTAACTGTGACAGTTTATGGAACAACACAGTGAATGGAAACTTTCTGTGTAATATTATTGTATTTGCATGCATGAATCCTAAAAATTACTTGGCTATACAAAACATCATGTCCACAAAAGTAAATGTAACATACAAACTATATGAAAGAGCTGACATCTGGCAGAGCCAATAATGAATGCTAATATATACAGTTGTGTACAATTTACAATTAATAACACTGGCCTGTTATCGTTCTACATTCCATTTTGCTGCACTCTAATTTAAACTTACGTTGGCTAATATTTCCAGTATTAATTAAGGCTTTACAGCACAAGTGCTGAAGGTCTGTAGGACACCTGATCCTACAACCTGTTTAAAGAAGTGGGTTTGAAAAGATGGAAAAAATCCATGACTTGGACCTTGGCAGCCTCAAACCTGCAGCCATCCCATTAACACTCGAATGCTTACAGGAGTCTGCCAGGCGGTCAGGATGTTTTATCTTTGTCAATTTCATGTATATGTATCCACAGTAGTAAGTGTCTTGGGGAAAGAGAGTAAACCCAGTAAGACTGAATGTAGGGCATAAAGTCAATGAATAAGGACTGATGTTAATCTTTGCTCGGTAGTTATGTTGATATTCATTGTTAAAAGCAGCTCTTTTGGTAGCCAAGTACTCTTACTTTTGTGAATGTATACTGTTTGCACAGCCAAGCTAGCTGTATATGTATTTTGCATGAGATTATATCCATTTCAGATCGATAAAGGTAAATTGTCCCATGACAGTGCCTGAGGTAGTGTTTGCTCTATTAGAATAATTTTAACAGAGCCTCATAAACTTCATTTATCCAAGCAAATGAACTGTTTTGTGATTGAACACTATCACACAAGTGCTTATGCAATCAAGGTCCCACTATACTTTGTTTCTACAGAATTTACTAAAAATACTTTTACAAAGCACACACAGAGTGGAACATACCAAGCTCAAGACAAGAGAAGTAGTTGTATGCCCACATCAGCAAGATCTGATGGCACATAATGTTTTGTTGGCTTTGATCAATTCATGCATGCTATGAAGCATCCACCATCTAGGCTTTACCACTATACTGTTTAATCTATACTTAACTACAAACTATAACCACAGCAAGTAAATAATCTCCATTTAATTTGAGTATAGTACCCACAGGTTTAATAGACTTTGTGCATGGTATTATATTCTCCAAATCAAATTTTACTTAAAAATTTTACAGTTTGTTTATATGAAGTGAATTGCATCCAGCAATATAATTCTTTCAAAGTTTTTGTTTGTGGTAGGAGTTCCATGCTAGTTGGAAACTTGACATAGGATCTGACAAAATTTCAGGTACAACTTATACTAATATTTATAAAACTGTAATACAGTATTAGCAATAATTGAGAAGTTGGTTTTTCAGTACAAGCAAAACACTAATTGTGATTGCAGTAACATGGTAAGAGAAGTTGTAAACTGAAATTGTATGGCCTCATAATTCCGCACTAAATTTTGCAATTAAGGTATGTGTTACAAAACATTCTCAGCACTATCTATACATAGATGAGTGACCTAGTCTAGTATGGATACAATAATTATTGTTTGTTCCTAATATCAAGTTGAAAGCTTGTTGTTGAGGACAATTACATAATAAAACGTAAGCTGAATAATAGTATAACATTTTATAATGTGGAATTAAGGTGTGGATCTATAGTGAGACAAGGTGCTGAAACATTCATATCCCATTCCAGTTGAGGTAGCCACTAATACAAACACATGTTAGCATCCTTTGTGTTGAACCACAACATTACCAACATAAATGTATCAGATACGTATCAAATGCGATGGGTTTAGGAGATTTCATTCATAAAACTACAGAGATCATATATATCTATTGACAAAAATAGATTTACAAAAGCAGTCACCATTAGTTGGCATCCTGATTGTCCTGTTTTTATGTAAAATCGGTACAATTGTCAAACGATTATTCAACCATTCACTATTGTCATAGCTCCCAAACGAAGTTTACATTCACATAATTGAATGCTGTTAATTTTGTGTAACTGCTTTCCACCACATTGAAAGTTGAACTTCCGACTCATTAAGAGCCACTTTAAGCAGATCTGCTTATATTAAGTGACATCATAACGAAGGCTCACAGGCCAATCTACAATACAAATTGACCTGCCAAATACAGCCACCAGCTTAATAAGGTCTGGAAATTTTGAAAGTAAAAGTGGACAGTACAGTGTTACTATAAAATAACAAGAGAAATTGTAATTCACAACACAAATCTGTCAACATTGTGTGACTGTGAGGAACTAATTTATGGAGCTACATATAATGATTCTAGTGTATATACAATGAACAAAAAAACTATCTACAAATATTTGGCCAAAGTCAGATCTATCCACTTCAGACACTTTGATCAGACATACGTATACTTCACAATATATCCTTATAAGATAAAATGCTTATCAATTTGTAGGGTCATATGACAAGAGGGTCGCATGACACATAGTGGAACACTAAAACTAATAGTATATTGGTGTAACAATATTATATGTAATACACTGTGGGCTGCAGCTGAAACAGTACCGCTGTAACACAACCATATGATTCCCCATGTAGGTAACACCTAAATTCCCTACTATAAAACAGCATGCTGTTTATGCATACCTCCTGAAATGCATTCAAGAGAAAGTGACAAGCAGACAAATATCTAACTACCGCAGGATAAATAAAATAATTGGTCAGAGTGGCTAGTTTTTGATGCGTTTCCTCAATGAAATGGACTGTCTTACATGAGTTAGTCTGTTGTTATGGTACATAATTGGCTCCCAGCATAGTCATGATGCCAACTGTGTTTGTGCTCTGTTACTATGCCCATGTAATTGCTAAACTGTCGGCTCCTTTTATTAGATAATGAACTAATTAACATGTTGACTAATGATCAAATTCCATTCATAAATTATCAGTCATTTGACAGATTATATTCATGCCAGCCTTGTTGATTGCAACAAAACATTCACATAAAATCAACAGTTAACTGAAACTTGATGATAATAGAGTAGGGCTCAAACGAATATGAGTTCTATTATTCGAATATTCGTTTCAAAGGAAATATATAACATCAATGGTAGAGTACATGGAAATTCTTGATCCTACATAAGCATATCTATGACATAAGTGATCAAATAATGTTCATTCTGAATTGCATTAAAGAGACATCTTGTACAACCGCAGGATTATTGATATCTCATCCATACCAATGCTGAAAAAGAATACTCGAATATTCGGTAGTTGTGAATAAAGAATATTCAAATAGTAAAAACCACTATTCGTTTGAGCCCTATAATAGAGAAATCATCTACAGACACTATATCCAATAGTCATAGCACGTGTTACAATAGCTGTATAACCTCTTTCAATGCTTGACATTTGTCAGTGTCAGCATGTGTGCATATACACACCAAGTGCACATTTTTGCACTAAGCACCCATCAATTAACACAATGAACAAGGGATGACAAAGGTAAATCACTTGTAATGAGGTAGTGTTAACATTTAGCATGAACAATCAATAAAATAAACATGCAACTAAGTTACAAATAACTAACATTCTGCTAGGGGTCCTAAATCAATTGATTGTATCCCACACAGAGATTCTCTTCATATGGCGGACAGTGTTAACATAATACAATATCATTAAAGGTATAATAGATAATAATTACCTGTTTTAGTAAAGCAGCTTCCTCCTATCATAATCCCCACAATGTCTTGTCTATGCCAGGCATGCTGAGGTTGCTGACAGATTTACAGCAGTCAGCATTGTCAACATAATTCCATTCATGGCAGTACTAGTCCCCTAACTAACAGCTAAATACCATGTACAGAATTTACGAGGACACATGTACAGCACCTTAATAAATAGTCGTCCATAATTTTGGTTTAGTATTTAATCCGATTGCATTGTACGTGACAGGTGACAGACTTGTATTATAATGACTGAGTTGCTACTAATTTCATGTCAGGATTGACATTTGACAGTTTGTTATGATACTGTGACATAATTAGTTGCTATGTAACAGTTGAGCACACAAGAATGGCTAATGGCTGAATGAGATATAACAAGAATCACACAAATTGTGCAAGTTTAGCGACTGTTGCCTTGTCAATACGTTGCTATACTACAAAACACCTTCAAACATAAAAAGTTGAAAACAAAATCGTATAGTGCTGGATATCAATTTAGTTAGAGAGGGAATACTGTGCAGCCTTTAAGGCTATCACCTTTAGACAAAATGGGATTGAAATCAGTATGACTAGCCAATGAATATATATATAGATATGATTTTCACTCAATTATGAAACTATTTGAGCAGCAAACACCTCTGTCAACATATGTAATTATCTTGCCCATTGATTTGAGGTTGCCTATATACATAGGTACAGTCATGAATTTTTTCTCCTTTCTGTACCTTTTCAAACACACTTTGTGTAACAACGTTAACTTTAAACAGGCAGTAGGACCAGGTGTCCTACAGACCTTCAGCACTTGTGCTGTAATTAAAGCCTTATTTAAAAAAAATTAAAATTGAAGCAATAGCCTTTAAAATGAAGGGCTGTGTTCTCTAGTCAGTTGTTATTTACAAAATAGAAGAAGTTAGTTGGAAATACTATGGGCTGCTTTGAAAGGATGTTCGGGCTTGATAGTACCCAATTAATACTGCCAAGGCATCATGCATGAAAGAAATACAAGGCTGATATCTGGCTGGTAGTTACGTGGTTGAAAACACAATCATTTGCATGTGCAATCACTGCTATCATCATAATATAAATGATGCCAAAACTTGTGCGTAGTTGGTGACATGCCACTTGTCTTTGCCTGGTGATGCAAAGACAAGTGGTATTTATTTTTTATCATCAGCCAGTTAGGCACTGGAGGGTGAACACAGAAAGCAGAGCCTGTATGAGGTGTTTACCACTAACCTATAGCTAGGAGCCTAAGTGAAAATCTTTGAGTGAAGTATCCTAAAGTGAAACGGTAAGCAAAAGCAATGCTCTCTAAAGCACTATTACGTACAATACGTTCCTTATACAATAACAACATGTAGAACACAATGAAGTTTTACATTATGTTCCTAAGTATGATGGGATGTTGTTCTTTAGTGTGAGATCTCTCCCTATGTAGACGCAATATTTAGTTCTTTATCCTACACTGTACCATGAAAGTGTGTCCAATGGGTATAGGGACAAAAGAGCAGTAATAAACTGAAAATGTAGGACATGGGCAATGGAAACTGAAGAAAATGATGTTGTGGGGAATGTTTTGACTTAGCCTATCATGAGTTTTAAATGCTTATACGTACATAGCTGAGCCTGTATACATAAATATTAGACAAGTACTAGACTGTGAAGCTCAGGTAACTATGTACTACATGACTTTCTTAATTAAGATTAAATGCTAGCATTTATAGTTTATGTTGTGTCCTGACTATAAGCGTCAGTTAGCTCAGGACTTGCCATTTGACTGACTAGAAAACCAAACCTGGTAAACCTGTCCACACCAATTAAGATAGTTGATAAGCATAAGTTTCAAAAATTAAAGAAAAGTAATTACAGGTGGAAAATCCCTTAAGTTCCAGTTCCATTTTAGCACAAAATTCAAGATTCATTTGAAAAATGTATAGAACTAAACAGGTTATCACACAATGTAATGAATTGAAGGTTCTACATATATCTATGTAGAAACAATGCATACAGAGAAGACTTGCACTGTGAATGGCATAATATTGTAAGTACAGTAGTGCCTAGACACAGAAGTATGTATGTACACAATATAGCACAAACCTTGACCACTTCTTCAGTTTACTGAGCTCTATTTGCCGTAACTTGTGATGGACAGATATTTAATATGTGACTTGTGCATGTAATATTGTGTAATCTTACTGATACATTCTTAAGCTTACAGCCGTAATCAGACAGTACATCACTAAATTAAGGCAAACAATTGGGCATGTACAGTTTATTGTAGTGGTACAACTTGAAGCATGCACTAATGTAAGGGTGCAGTCATGTTGTACAGAACTACATATCACAATGACTGTTGCCGTAGCTACATGGCAAACAATACAAGCAACAGTGACTGGTTATGCAGTTATAGCATGATCTTACTGATACATTCTTACATAATAAATTACACAATATTATGTGACTTGTGCATGTAATATTGTGTAATCTTACTGATACATCCTTAAGCTTACAGCCCTAATCAGACAGTACATCACTAAATTAAGGCAAACAATTGGGCAATTACAGTTTATTGTAGTGATACAACTTGAAGCATGCAACAAATTGCTAATGTAAGGGTGCAGTCATGTTGTACAGAACTACATATCACAATGACTGTTGCCGTAGCTACATATTACATATTACACTTCCAGAAATCTAGTCCATGGTGTATATGTTCACTTCCTAGACATCTTTTGTTAGTTGAAGAGTCTGTTTCCTGTAAAAAGACAAGCTATATAAAGTATAATACAACTGTATGATCTATCTCACTGCTGAGGGAATATGGTACCGATCTTCAGCACTTTGTTGTTTACAACCGTACACGAACTAAATCCAATAATATCACAATTTTAGTTATAAGATATGTACTGCCGATACTATTACTATTACAGAGACAATGGTGCTTTACTAAAAAGGTATGTTTTAATTTAATTGAGAATGATCTAGCTTAATTACTTACTGTACATTCAAACTCAAGCTGTCCATATTAATCAACATACAATGCACAAAACAGTAACTAGATGTCTCAGCATGGGGTATGCGGTATAGTACCTCCTGTTAGCTGATACTATCAATAATAAACAAACAGTTGTCTAAATAATAGTATGTAGTGTTTCTGATGTAACACTATCAAAAAGTCATCAGGCAGAGGCAGATAATCCTTACCTACATACCCAAATATGGAAAAAGGTACTCCTACATGGTAGTTGCGGCGTGACAGTACATTAAGCAAAACTTAGTAGCCGACAGGCCAACAACAGGTGTTGCATGTAAACATAAATTAAAACATTGATGGGCTCTCTGGAAGTAACTGTCAGAGCAACATCCTCAAAAAAAACCAAAAAAAACCAAAAAAAACCCAGCAGATCAGTGCTAAAAATTTGCTAGAAGTACAGTAAATTGGAAAATATTATATTACACATCTCTGGATGCATCAAACACAAGCACAAAGTGTCTACACTATAATGTGGCTAATAATTATCCCTAAAATTGTGTCCTTAACTACTTTCATGTAATAGGTGTCTTTAAGGCTTTTTAACATTTCACTAATTGCAAATCATCTTTAATACTAAACTCTACATTGTGACATTTTGGTTTGAGTGTACAGCAAAGTAGATGAACCTTGTGGGATTTAATTTGGGCAAACACAGAATCCTTGAAAATGTATTTTGCATTTGGCTATTTGTGGTACAATTTTTCTTCTCTTCAAAAGTTTTTGTAAGAGAAGTTTGCATAATTAGCTGGCTAATGACTAAAAATGACACAAATACACTCAAGTATACACATTATAAACACAGAGAAGTGAACAAACTTATAATTAGTTGCAATCATGCAATATCATTGAATTCATAACCAGTTTGGGAGTGAAAGTGCTGAGTTCATTAGGATTGCTAGAATGGCCTTAAAAATCCTTACGACTAGGAATGCCAATTAGACAGGATCACAATCTTTTCCTAGGTCTTGTGCAGCCTGACTCAATTTGCACACAGCGAGTTACACTATAAAAACTGAAGTATCCCCAGGACACCAAAATGTCCCGATCTGGACACCATTACCACTATTGGTGTCCATATATTGGAACATTTTGACTGTCCTGGGGACACTTCAATTTTTACAGTGTACTAACCACATCTTAAGCACCTGTTTACTTTTGAGGTGCTTGTCTACAATTAATGCCATCAGTAAGATCCCACAAACATTAACGTAGGGTCTGATTACACAAGACTTTACAGTTTAACAATGAATGTGCCAACATCTGACATGACAATAACTACATGATATCTGTTATAGAAAAAATGTCAATATAGTTGATACAGTTCTTGCATAATTCTACCAGCTGTCTGGGTATTGCTTGAAAGTCTAGTAGCTATGGCATTAAAAGGCCAAATTACATAGCAACTGTAAAGTACAACGTGTAATTACCAACAACACCTGAATGGTAAATTCAGATGTGTTTTGTAGCATCAATACATAGTCCCATGTGCTCGGTTGCATATACGTACACAACAATGTAACCAAACATATGAAATGTAGACCTATATCATTGTGTCCTATTCTAATCAGCCTACTGTATAATATGATCACTTGCCAAAATCAAATCATGTATAAAGCATTAACCTACCCAATGTAGTCACCTGTTAAGCAAGATAACAACTCATAGATGACCAAAACAGACAACTTTTACTGAAAAAGGATATACCATACATACTGTACTATATAGACAACATTCACTTGGTCAGTTCTGTGAAGAAGTCTGTGAAGAAGTAACAGGCAAAAGATAAATGCATTGGAATTACTGACAATGCACACACATAGTTCAATTCCTAACTAATATTCGCTACGGCATTCAAACTCTTTTGCTACGCTGTTACCAACAATAGACACTTCCTTTGTAACAATCAATAACCATTGTCATCACATCACTTCAGAAGGAAGTCCCTTGTTATTTCAACTGTACAACGTGACACACAATGTATTATGAACTTCTGTGTGACCAACTGCTATTTAAGAAAGGATGCGTCTACGTGACTGAGCATGAGCTCTCATCATTATTGTCACTACAGTACAAGGTACAAAACATTGTAGTGCTGACCTCTAACTATACACATATGTCCATATATATATGGGTAATACAAAACACACATTAGTTACTACATGGTTTTGCATAACTCTATATATACGTAATATGCACACACAGTCAAAGTTCATCGCACTTGAGATACGTATTAAGTGAAGATACGTATGAAGATTAGTAGGTACGTATCTTATACCTTTGGATTGTACCAGTTGGATTGCAAAGGTTGGTTGTACAACAATTTCAAGGATACGTACGTATAATTATAGTTTCAGGATTATTAGAACAGCAGACGGCTTTAAATATGGGAATACAAAATTATTATACAACACACGGTGTACTTTATGACACAAATAGCACAACTTATGCCAACAGTAAGACAGTCGTATATATTAAGTAGCATTCAGAGTTCCCCCTTCACATGTAAGAGTTTTCTCAATGAGTCCAAATATGCATGGGACTAGTATGTTTCAGTCTCGGCAATGCCTATAGTTGAGCTGTGATTATTTGTGTAAACAGTTAGCAAGTCTCATAGTTGAACAGTTTATAAAACAGTAAGGTTTAAAAGATGTGTTATGATTTTGATCATCAACTATGGAAATTTGTTCAACCAGAACTTGTACAGTTAAGATACTTTAAGGTGGGTGTATTTGTACCTCTGTATATTTAGTTAATTGGAATTCAGTTTATAATGTGCTATATATACGTATTTTAATACTATACACATGTCAACTCCCTCCAATAATCCCTCTCCCACAAAGTACAATACGTATGTCAAATGTAGTTACTGATCAAAACATATCATGTTTTGTTTGTACTTAATCAAGTATTAAGAATTACTACCGTAACTACAGGAAAATTTCTGGTCAGAGTTAGTGATTTCTCATTGACAGACCCTATTTTATCAAGGTGTACAAAGAAACTATAATATTATATAACAATGTGAATATAACTTTGTACTGTTGTACTGTTAAATACACACTGTGTACTTGTTTGTACTTGTTTACATACATACGTACGTATGATATCACTTAAGGCGATTGCCTTAGGCAATAGTAAGTAATATGACTAGAAGCCATCACAGACTACAGAATGTAGAAGAATCTGTAACATGTAAACAATTAAGCAATTAGGAGTCCATACAACTGCCATGACTACGCAATTGCATTCAGCAGTGTGTACCAATGCTACAAATATTTTTATTGAACAGGATGCTGTATGGCTAACTTCTGAACAGCGCAATACACATTATTACTGTAACTGAACACAAATCAGACAGACCGATATAGATAAAAATCACTATCTAAACAGTACGTTAAACATATTATGCTTGCACCAATTACTCTCTCAAATGGTTACTATAGGCAATGAAACACAATAAATTATTTTATGCCCTATTGTATATAGTTTGAATAATAAAATATTATCACAGACATAGAGAAAAAAAATAAAGTTGACAAAACTGACGTGTGCTCATGAATGTAACATGTTGCATCATCCAACCGCACAGTCTGATTCACATTACAAGACTATCTTGTTTTTAATTTCTGAGAAACAAATCATTACAAGTACAGAAAATATGTCCGAAACATGCAGAAGCCAGCTAGTATCACTGCAACCCCCACCTAGTATCACAGCAACCGCATGCATTCCGAGGACAGTAAACTTGATCACAGGTGTAAACGTAGCATAGCAGAAACACCACAGCAGACATAATACTGTTACGACAAGAGTATTACGGGTTACACTGTGTCATTCAAACAAGTTTAGTTTAATTATCCAGTTGTAACGAGGATAAAGGATAGGATAAAGTGACTGATTAGGCTACCTAATTAACGAAGGCATTTTTATTGATGAGGTTTCACACTTGTAACTGATACTACATGATAGAACACTACCCTGGGGGTATCATAACTAAAATATCACATGCACAACATGCGCTCCAACACAATTAATACTACACTACCCTCAGGGGAAGATACCAATTACAACATATTGTATGACATATTGAAACTAAAGCAAACGAGCAACGACTATACTGAAGCACACACACACACTGGCTGGGTGATGGGTGAAGTGGATGAGCTGTGACTGAAGCAGTGGACACAACTCTCTGGGTCATTCTATATAAGCAAACCAGATGACATGCTGCCATTGTTGTAGCATGTGATATCCAACATAGTGTTCAGTAACAATTGCTAATTATCTTGGATGGGTAGTATAACCAGTGAAAAAGTTCAAAGATAGTAAGAGATAGGTGTGGCTGAATCAACCTGCAAGTAATGCCAATTAAATGCATACTTACTATACGTATGTTTATACCCAGTATCTGCCAAGGTTCACAGTCAGTAATATCTTTTTAAGGGAATGCAAACTTTAACAAAGACACTGAAGAGAGTTATGCTTTTTGTGTTAATTACCCCAAATATAAATAGTTTTGTCGAACAAGTCGTTTGATCTGAGTATAAGACCGTCATAGCATTTCATCTTAATAACAGTTTTTATAACTACATTCCTGTACAGATATGATATTGGGACATTCAAATTAAGTACGCAGGTTTTAGTCAAGCAGTTATTGCTGAATTAAGTACGAAATCTGTTGACTGTAATTTATCACAATTAATGTTTAATAGTTGAAGACATGGTAACCAAAGTGAATTTCAGAAGCTAAATAAAATTTTGGCCTCCAGGCTATGATGTACGTAATTCAATTACATTATACTGCATGATAAAAAAAGATTTAAATGCTCGCAATCAATTGACCAAACCCAAACCAGATTGAATAAGACTCACAAATGGTTTTGGTCTGGTCATGGCTAATTGAATTATGGTTTAAAAAGTTAATATTAAGTACGTAGCAACATTGCTAGACAACATCTTGAATGCTACAAATTATACACACAATGTTGACAATGTTAATAACACACCACCAATTTTTACACAATCCCATGTATAAAAATTTGTAGTACCTCTTATAATCCAAGGAAATAGCAGTCCATTGAGTTTATAGTTGTGTAAACATACACCAATTATTTTACCAGGATGTGTACACCGCATGAACTTACATGTACTTCAGAAACAGCACAATCAGGATGTTCACTTGATACAACTTAGCTTAGGAGTTGGTAGGTTTGTCTTTTGCACAATAAGTAGACACTGATATACGCATATATAAAATCAGTGATGGCAATTGATAGCCATCAAGCTCATAGGGTACAGTGTATTGCACACACGCACGCACGCACACACACACACACACACACACACACACACACACACACACACACACACACACACACACACACACACACACACACCTACAACAAGCAATTCAGTGTCCCTTTTTAACCTCACATATGTAGATTAAATTGTGAAAGTTACTGGTTCACTGGCAGACAATGAACAATATCAGTTTTAATATGGACAGTTTTTGTCCCCTATTCTAGGTCTCATGCACGTAGCTCAGTATGTCAGTACCACAAGGTCTAAATCCTAGATTGGCTTTCTTACATACAAAACACACACTTGGTTGCAAAATCTCTTGTGACTTCTTACAACAATCTATTAAGCAGTATGCACACTGTGTGGGACATAGACATCACGAACATGAAAATGCTACCTACGTTGTCACGGTTTGATGAGCACAACTCATAATCATTTACTTTCTCTGATATAAGACCTGGCATGGTAGCTTTATCACCAAAGCACCTCTACACACTGGCCTCTCAAATGGAAAAATCGTAATAGCAAATGGTCATTCAGCGTCACAATCATAAATCTATTATACTGGCTACTAATTTCTATAAAAGAAGTAACCATGAATTTCTCTAGTAAGTAATGAATATTCTAGTTTGATTACAGTATAGGTGCTGACTGGTCACTAAAAGGATTATAAGGCTAACAAAGTTATAAGCATACAAGCTTAGTGGGATGTTGTCAAACAGACCAATGAATTTAGTATAACAGTATAATGAACCCACACATATATATCCATATGGATAACTAGGTGAATAAACATTTTTCTTCATGTATTGTATTTATGTGTCTGGCCTCAAACATCTTAACTATATGCTAGTTACTTCATTCCAAGATACACGTAGAACACACACCTGGGCCTGTACTACATAAGGCTTAATTATTAGTTTCTCATCCTCCTGTACTCAAAATAGCAGTGCAGGAGGGTGGATTTCTATTTTATTTTTTACTAACTAGATAGCTGAATTAGCTAGCTAAAATGACTCAAAATGTAATTTTCTTAGACTACTCTAACAAGGTACAAACTATAAAAGGTGCTAATTGGCCTTCCTTACTCACCAGTGATGCAACAAAACCTTGATGAGGTAAGGAAAACGGCAATGCTGGCAGGGATTAGAAGCTAACAATTAAGTTTGTGTGGCCTAAGCTATAATTATTACTTGAGCTTCACCACATGAACAGGAAAATCCTCATGCATAGCTGCTGTGCAAGATGCAGAGATATTGTTTAACCAGGCAACACACATACACACACATACACACACACACACACACACACACACACACACACACACACACACACACACACACACACACACACACATGTAAAAACAAAGCCTTCAGGTATACCATTCTAGGAGAATTTGCCAGCACTGACTCATAGCACTTGAGTAGTCCACTGGTGTCACAGTCCTGGTTTACTGGGTATAGGCAAGACCATGTCACAGGACTAGTAACATACAGGAGACTGTACCATGTCTTAAACGTGAAGGTGTGGGTACCGAAAGTCCCACCTGGATCTTCTCACGCTGTGTGAGACATGGACAGTTGGCATTTCCTTCCCTAGTTAGCACCTGGTGCCCATTGGGTGGGTTGCTTCTCCAGGTCACCATAAGCAGCTGAGTATAGACTGGAGTACTGTAAGTAAAATTTCTTGTTCAAGGGAACAACAAAAAACTGTAGCAGCTGTATGGCATAACCGGGTGGAATCTTTCAATTACCAGGCAGGTACTCTAGCCACTTAGCTATGTTGGCTGCCTCATGCTACACCTGTGCATGCATGCACATGAGTGGGAGCAATCACATGCACACACACACGCATGCACACACGCAGAAGGGATTTTAAAAATATTTATCTAGCAACAGCGATGTTAGTGGTTGCACACATGATGAAATGCTGTGAATCTCACCATCAAAATTTTTAATGATGACTATTTTCAGTTTTGAATTTATCCTGATTTACAGTAATAAATAAATTATTACTTTAAAAAATGAAGTAGAGTTCCAGCAATAAAAAGTAGTGAAACAAGATATGATGAAGAGTCCATAATGTAAGTAAGGGAGAGAGTATAGCTGGAATACAATACATCCAGGAAAATCACTGAGTCAAGTACCACTCTGTTCACAGAATAAAGCCTTGACCTTATCAGCAATAATAAGCACCAATCAACATTAACAATTCCCTATCACCAGAATAGGTATTAATTTGATCTAAGGCAAATTTGACTGAGCTAAATTTGTCACATATTGGAAGCTGGATACTCTCTCCGTTACTTGCATTATGAACTCTTGGTATTACAAATTTTGATAGCGTGATATCTCATTATAACAGAATGTATTGAGATTGTTGAATTGCTCAAACACAAAGAGCCATTTGATGGCTTGAGGGTAATGTGTACATGTGTCATGTGCTGTTACAGTCTATTTGGATTATTTATTTTCATAAAATGAGACATACTATTCTGTACACGTACATCAAACACCTCCAACCACATTCAATTTTAATGCATAATGATTGAAGTAACCAGTCACTGTAAATAATCAATACATTAGGAGATAGTTATGTAGCTAATTACTACATTAAGTGGGCACGCAAAATATTGCAGTATCGCATTAGTGAAAGTGTTTAAGTTGATAAAGAACACGTCATGAATGTCGGCAATTAAAACTATTACCATCAGACACCACTATTGACGTGGGCGAGGACAGACAAATTGGATGTTAAACAGTTGGCGGAAGCTGGATTTTGACAAGCTAAAGCTGTTGTTGATTTGATTAAATCACCAGGTTATGCTTGGAGGCCACAATTTAAATCTAATTGTGATAAGTAAACTATACACTCCAGGTGCCAGCCACTTGAATCTTGGTAGCTACGTACCTGGATAAACCCTAGTTATTGAATGCAAAAAACACACTCCAAGTAGAGGCTCCCAATCTGATCAATTTTGTCTTTGTCACATATGACAGACACCAGTGCATTAGTTTAGTGAACATGACATACTTACTAACAGTGAAATGTACTTCCCTACTATTGGCATCGTACAGTTATTTGGTAACAACAAGCTGGCTTGTAGCTAAACAGCTTGGAGGTAGCTATGTAGGTAACACCATATGAACAAGTTATATGGATACACTCATAACCATTTGCCAGTAACAGATTTACAAATGTATACAAAGACTACATAATAATACGTACCTTTCTGTGGCACAAACCACAATTTATGACTCAGTGTAAACACCAATCATTTTGGTTTCACATACAATCACGATTATACTGTTATCATAGCTACACTATATACCTAATAACCAGAAACAATAACCATTTCCCCCCATGTGTTAGAACTGTCACTACAGTGGGTTAGTTGTGGTTATGCAAGATACATTTTTGTGTGTGCACAAATGAAGACATGTTTTATAAACACTAAAGGTATTCATAAAATGTTCACTACAAATTTACATGTACTAAGGCACTTGTAAGATTAAGTGGGAAACCATAAAACTACTGTGGTTTTAGTGCTTGCATTTGCATGAACCTTACTGGCCAGCACTTATCAGACTTCCTGTTTGTAGAGAGTATAAATATGTGAATACTCAGCCGTTCCACCATTTGATCTGCAGTCTTTTGTGAATTCAGATCTATGCAAAGAATATGGATTGCTGCAAACAGCTGTTTATCTTGATTGTTCTGATTTCCGTTGCTAATATGGTAAGGATGTTTCTTGCTAAAGAAAACCACCAATCTATATATGTACTATGGTTACTGAATTAAACAATCTCTATGTACTATTAGATCTTAGGTAGTAAATGGACTCCCTGCTCTAGAACTTGTGGTGTTGGAATCATGCAGAGGACCATCCCTTGCCAGTAAGTTTAACAGCAATGCACTAGTGATAGGCCAGGCCTTCTATTATTGCAACAATTTGTACTCTTAGGAAAGGTGAATGTGATGGAACAAGGGAAGAATTTAAGGCTTGCAACATGAAGGTAAGTAAATATTTGTATTGTTATAGCCTAAAGGCCTGTTATCAATAGTATGTAAACTAGTGTTTGTGGTTGCAGCAACATGTGTGGCAGGTGTCTGCAAATTCACCGCCCAGCCATGCCACAAATTCTTGAAGGAGTGGCATGATAAAAAGGGAATTGTTTATATGCTGTGGGTTACTTTGCAGACACACGACTCCCCATCCCACACAAACCACATAAACACAATAATGTGGCCTATTGGTGTTAACACAAACACTTAAGATGTACTGATTTGGTCTTGGTTCATTTTTTTAGAGGTGCCCAGATGGCAATGCTGACTTCAGGAGTCAACAATGCAAGACACATGGAGAGGAGTTAATGCCATTCATCAACAAAAGTGATCCCTGCAAACTGCTATGCAGTGCACCAGGAAAGAGTCCAGTACAGAAGGATTTAGTAGCAATAGATGGAACACCTTGTCCCTCTAGTGGTGTTTGTGTTGCTGGAGAATGTGTGGTAAGTTTTGTGAAAATATAACTGACTTGTCTCATATCAACTCTTGTCTATTATGTAGCCCTTTGGCTGTGATCATGTTCTTGGATCAAAGAAAACAACAAACAAGTGTGGGACATGCAGTGATTTGTGTGTTCAACTGCCATGCAAATTTAAGGAAATTGTTTCCAATGGTATGTTAGTGTATAGTGTTTGCATGGACATTTAGTCACCAAAATTTTAATTTGCATAGATTACCACACTACGCTACCATCTGAATCAACCAACATAAGCATTGCTTTGGGTTCATCTTCCTGTAGCTTCAAAGGTGATATAGTATAGAGTTGTCTTCTCAGATTACATTAATTGTAATAATTGCATTCATTGTAACCTTCATAAAAATAGTAAATGAATATGATATACCTTATCTGCAGCCATCAGCAATTCTATAAAGTCTCAACACTTTAGCAGTGACCAATCAGTCATATCTCTATCAGGGACAGTTTTTACAATTTCTAACAATGAGTTGACCGCAGAAGGACCACTTCAATCACCAGTCACCATTGAGGTATGTAATTACACTATTATTCTATTGTAACTAACTTTCGTTAGGTTCATTGTCCGAAAAGTAGCCACAAGATGGAATGTGATTACCACATGTCCGTCCATATCCCATATGAGCTTGAAATTTCAAGTTACTATGAATGGGCTGTAGGAGACAATTATACTCCCTGCTCTCAAATTTGTGGAAGAGGTATTAAAGAATCAACTATTTAATTTAGTCATACTTAGTTTTTCCAGGAATCCAAATGCCAGAGATTTATTGCCGAACAGCAGGCACTAAAATAAGGGCACTGGACATAGAATGCAGTGATCAGTCAAAAGAAGGACTTTCATACAACTTAATATTTTGTGATCAGCCAGCTTGTCCCTCTGAGTGAGTATATTCTCCACTATATGAAATCATGATAGTTGAAACCTTAACAGTTCACAAAACTATAATAGGATGTGTGGTTGATTATGCATAAACACTATCACTTTCAGTGTTATCATTATATAATTCCTTGTGGTTATTGTTTTATTACACAGATGGGATATGACAAGATTATAACATCTATAAATGCAATGATTTCCATTTTAGATGGACACACTCCGATTGGACACACTGTTCACAAAGTTGTGGCGGAGGAGACAGGATGAGGGATGTTAGATGTGTACAAGTGATCCGAGATGGTGTACAACCAATCCAGACACCAGGGAAGTGTGACAATGAAACAAAGCCAGCATCACTACATGAATGTAACAAACACCCTTGTCACAACCATTGGCATGCAGGAGACTGGAGTATAGTAAGTTACAAAACAATCACTACTTCATATTACGTATTATTTCACATTCAGTGTTCTGTTGATTGTGGGGAAGGAAATCAAAGTAGAAATGTCACATGTAGAGATGCCAATGGAAACAAGATACGCAGACACAATTGCAGTTTACAGGCAAAGCCTCGTATAGAGAGATCATGTACTGGAGACATGTGCATCCACAAGTGGATCAAATCTAATTGGACCAAGGTAAGGGACTGGACACTACAAACTATTGTACAGGTGTCTGCTCTGCCAGTGGGAGGACATTATTGTAATATAATGACACTTGTATATTAATTGTTTGTAGTGCTCTGTGAGTTGTGGTGAAGGAGTTCAGACCAGGCAAGTAAACTGTACTGAAAATGGGACAGTTGTAGATGACAGTGTTTGCCTTGAGAACATTCCAAATGCCAAGCCAACAGAAGTAAAAAGTTGCCAAGGACCTTGTTGTAATGGAATATGGACTGTTACAAACTGGCTAACAGAAGTAAGTGTGTGAGCTGCAATAAAGCATATATATGTGTGTGTTGATTTCTGCACAGTGTGTTGCACCTGGATGTCACAAAGAAGGTGCACAATCCAGAAATTGTGATGCAATTGAATGTCATGAAAGAGGAGTACAGTACAGAAATGTATATTGCATGCACAATGAAAAAACTTCTGAAGGGAATGACCATATTAAGTGTGATCCAGCAACAGAACCATCAAATACACAAGGATGCTACAGGACTCAAGGATGTGAACCAGCTTGGATTGAAACAGATTGGACCCAGGTAAGTATGAACTAAATGGTAGTACAAATGTGAACCATATTTTTTAGTGTAGTAAACCTTGTCATGGTACACAAGAGAGAAACATAACATGTAAACTGGGAAATGAAACACTTATGAATGAAAGATGCCCAAATAAGAAGCCAAGTATAAAACGTACATGTAATTCAAATTGTACAGTCTCTGATATATGTTTCAAAGAGTTTTGCTACAGAGATGATTTACCACAATGCCATCAAAATTGCTGCGATTCATGTGAAGAAGCTTTTCCACAATTGACGGGACTACTACGATACAATCGGTGTGACAAGCAGTGTTGTACAGGTGAACTCATAATTGGATCAAATGATGGCACCTTCTGTATATGATGGCTCCACATAATGGTACATTGGATGATACTATTGTTTGCCTAACATGACTCCGCTTAATTCTGACATCATAATAATAAAATGACTTTTTTTTGTAACACATTTTTGTATGATTGTACTTTATTAATAATTTATAAAACTATCAAATAAAAAATAAACAAGACAACATGTTAGTACATACGTAACAGCAGCAATAGATTGTGTTTACCACTCAGAATTGTTTTCTTTCTGAAATGACAATCTTGGATTATTTTCTGAGAAAAACTGTGAGTACCATCGCCGGTATTTTGCTATCAACTGGTCTTGGTGAAGGAGTTCAGACCAGGCAAGTAAACTGTACTGAAAATGGGACATATGTATCCATATGTCCCATTTTACATATGTATCCATACATATGTATCCAAACCAACATTGGTTTGGATACATATGTCTTATTATTCCATATCATCACATCCCGATCAACCTATATATACAAAACACATGGATGGGGCTTGTACACAGTGTAATTATGAATGGTTTAAAGGGGCAGTGCGTTGGTATTGTTAACATGTTTAAGTTTATGATGCAACATTGTTGGATGACAAAGTAGTAGGTGAAGCTTATAAAAACTTCAATCTTGCACTCCTACTGCTGCAAGACACAGCTGTATGAAATTAACGCTACACAACAACTTCTGTCCATGGATGTATCACAACCAGGTGGATGGTTTGAGCATTAGAGGGCTACACAGTGAAAGCCATGAGGCACCTGTTTAATCATCTGATATACTGTTGTGCAGTTGAAAAAGAATGCTGGACTGTATCTCACTATTGATGAGCAAGCCTGAGTCTTCAGTGTTGGGCAAGTTACTTTGTAAAAGTAACTAGTTACATATTACTTGCAACTGAACTATTTAGTTACAGTTACATATTACCCATAAAATAAAGTAACTGTAATAATATTACATATTTATTACTTTGTGTCCACAGCCTTAAGCTGTCACGTATGAAACTACCACCTTATCACGTGACATGATTGCGTTGTTGGACAATATGCAAATTTTGGTTATAAGTAAGAAGCTGGTGAATAAGCTTCATTCAGTATGCCTCGTTACTTCGTTGTGGCTAGCCGTTACTCAGAGGACAACTAACGAGATTAGTAACTTCGTTACTTGTAGTAATAATATTACGTAATATTACGTAATATTAGACTCGTTACAGTAACTATATTACTTAGGTAACGCGTTACATTTGTAAGTAAAGTAGCTTGCGTTATATTATCTGTTTTTATAGCGTATCTCGTTATATTACTTTGTTACCTCAAAAGTAATAATATTACGTAACGCGTTACTCCCAACACTGTGAGTCTTGTACATATAATTAACAATTTCACTGGCAGTGAAACAATGCACAATTGAATGGCTTTGATGCTAACACACTGCTCCTAGTGACCAATCACCTCTACAATGGTACAGTATGTACACATTGAGCTGAGCAGAAAACTGGATGTTTTTCAAAAGAAATAGCATTTCAGTGATAACAGTTTAGGTATGAAGAACAGACATGTGTGGTTTGGCCCATTTCAAGTTTGAGAAAAGTTGTATATGTAACAGGCCATGCAATTATAACAGGAAACACGCAGAAAATATTGATTGGTCATAAATAAAGTGTCAGACATTTGAATGAAAAGATTTCGAAATGTTTTTAGTGAGTCAAGCAGTACTATACTAACTTTCGTCATTTACAGTATACATAAATTGCAACAAGAATATTGTATAGTGAGTTATTTTAGAGGAGGGAATTTTTTTTGCAGTTTTAGCAGATTGGTAGCCATTTGTGAAAAAATTTGATCAAAATAGCATGAAGGCATAAAACTTTCCCCAGCCTTTAACATTTTGGATGGTGGCAATCCACTACACCTCACTAGCAGTAGTTTAAGCTACCTGACAGTAAAGTGCTATTAAAAATGCTCCTTCATTATTTTACTAAACTCCAGAATTGAACTTTGCTTACCGTTCTCCTACCTCAAACGGTATTCTTAATGATTCAGAGAGGTCAATAGCTTTTATTGCAGAGGAATTTCTGCAAAATTCTGGCTAGCATTTTTGATTTATGATTTTTCCTTCCTACTATTCCCTCATACTGGCAAACGTAATAGACTCAAACCTAGCACCTACCAAAAATGCAGAGTAATAGAGCTAATTGTATTCATTGTCTATATAGTGCTCTGTGAGTTGTGGTGAAGGTGTCCAGACCAGGCAAGTAAACTGTACTGAAAATGGGACAGCTGTGGATGACAGTGTTTGCCTTGAGAACATTCCAATTGCAAAGCCAGCAGAAGAAAGAACTTGCCAAGGACCTTGTTGTAATGGAATATGGGCAGTTGAAAATTGGCTAAAAGAAGTGAGTGTTTTAGCTGCAATACAGCATGCATGTATTTATTTATTGTAATCTAAGTGTGTTGCACTTGGATGTCACAAAGAAGGAGTACAGTACAGAAATGTACATTGCATACACAGCGGAAGGACTTCTGAAGGGAATGACCACATTAAATGTAACCCAGCAACAGAACCATCAAATACACAAGGATGTTACATGACTGATGGATGTAATCCAGAATGGTTCCCAACAGACTGGGGCTACGTAAGTATCTGTAAACATGCAGTATAGCAAATGTGAAGTATTACTCTTTCTTATAATAGTGCAGTAAAACTTGCGGTGGTACACAAACAAGAACATTATACTGCAAACTGGGAAATATAACACTTGCCAATGAAAAGTGCTCAAATGCAAAGCCCAGTATGGCACAAACATGTGGTCCAAAGTGCCGGTCTAGTTTCTGAGATATGCGAAGCACAGTTTTGCCACAAAGATGAATTACCACCTTGCCAAAAACAATGCTTTGAATATTGTAAACAATGGCCATTGCTTCCACTGCACTGGTACAATCTTTGTGAAAGTCCCTGCTGTAAAGGTGACTTACCCGGGCAGGATACAGGTTGTACATAATGATCAGTACATTGGATATGACACTATGTTTTACTAACATGACTCCCCTTTATCCTTACTCTGAAATGACTTTGTATAATTATATTATGTCTTTTTGTATGATTATATATTGGACTTGTTTTGTTATTCTATATCATGATCACATCACATTACAATTATACTACATACTTTATACAAAAACACTGAATAGCATTGGCAGTTCCAAACAAATGCAAGTCAATTTTCCTGGGTAAGTGTATGACTATCCCTATTAAACAGTATGGTAACAGTACTACTGTACTGTATGATAAAGTAGTTAACTGCATCAGAACAGTCTCCATCATCCATGTAAAATTAATTTAAAGTTTGAGATTTTTTATTACACACATAAATTATACATATATATGTATGTAGCTACTTCAGACTGACTTTTATGTTCCCTGTTATATCATTTGTTTTCATTGCTACTTTCTGTTCCGTATGTCTTCAATTTTCCATCTCACCTCTGGAAATTCAGTTTTCTGTAAACTTGATTTTTTTCTTTCCTTCTTTAGAGAAATAATTTACCCCTGTAATGCATGCAGGTTTAGGGATTTTCCTTGTGTTATGGAACTCCAGCTGATTTCCATTGCCTTTCTTTATTTTCATTCTTGCATAATTATCTGCATAATTAACGGTATATAAGTAATGCTGACATTTTAAAGGATGGATGCATGGGAAAGATGTATACATGTAGTTGTGGAATATGCAGATTGCCACACTGCTGATGCGACTGTTTTACAGTTTATAGACATTTATGATATTCTGCAGCATACAGCCACTTGGATACAGCACTTTGTATTTTTTTCCGTGCAGCCAATCTATTTGCAAGACCACTACCTTGAATTTAAAGCTAGTTATAAATCTGCATTACAATTAAATCTTATAAAAGAACTTTATACTCTAATAAAACACACATTTCAAAATATTATCAAAATCAAATTCTCTTTGCACCAGACTGTGTTCTCTTATGTCTCCTAGCACTAGACACTTCTGATGCTTGAAGTGAAGAAGTCACAATCTTATTAGTAGATGGCTGCTCTTGGCTTCATGACTTCAATATACAAGTCATGCACCAAACTCCGTTCTTCCTTTGTGATAGAACTCATGTTACAAGACTGCATTAGTAGTTGTGTACCAGAATCAACAGCTACAGACACATCACAGTTCTTGATAGGAACAAACTTACACCCACACACTGCAAGCACACATGTTATATGCAGGGTCACCAATAATCATACATTTTGATAAGAATGGCACAGCAGACACTTTAAAACACTCCAAAATGTCTACATAGAAAAACATCAGTGACACACTAGCTAGATTATAATTGTATATTCTATCTAATCCAAAACAGCCAAGCTGTAAAAAAAGTGTGCGGCCCTCAGAAAGGCTATGGTGAAAAAAGATGTGAAATCCAAGGTGGCGGCCAAGAAATGGCTGTGATGGTAGGTTAGTGGTAAAAATTTTAATAATGACAATTCAGGTGAATTTTTGTGCCGCTTCACAAAAATTCACCTGAATTGTCGTTATTAAAATTTTTACCACTAACCTACCATCACAGCCATTTCTTGGCCGCCACCTTGGATTTCACATCTTTTTTCACCATAGCCTTTCTGAGGGCCGCACACTTTTTTTACAGCTTGGCTGTTTTGGATTAGATTTCATTTCTTTTTGTATTTGTATACCCCAAAGCCGGCCTATGGCCAGCTTTGGGACTTTTTTAACCTATGTTTTTTTCTTTACTACAGGAAGAAGAAAAGATGAAGTAGATGTACTTTAAATATTTTATCAGTAAATGTACAAATTATATATACTGTATAATACATATGTGACCGGATTTGCGAAAAGGGGTCCAATTTGCCAACTTTGACAATTGATAACTTCAGATTGGAAAGAGCTATTGCCTTGATATTTGGGCAGTGGTGAGCACCACTATAGCTGAATACATGGTGAAATGTTCAGGTTAATAATTATGTTACTTGAACACTGAGTTATGGTCTCCAACATTTACGGAATTGGATGTGTGTGGAAGACCCCTTTTCGCAAATCCGGTCACATATATTGATTACAGAAATTTCCATGGTGGTTTCTTTGTAACTGAACACTCTACAAGGTGACTTCTTCTAATTGCTCTCTCTACAGGGTGAATTGTTTGTAGCTGAACGATCTACAAGGTAACTTCTTCTAGCTGATCTCTCTACAGGTGATGTGTTTGTAGCTGAATTTTGTATAGGTGATTTGTTTGCAGCTGAGCTCTTTACAGAATGGTTTCTTTGTAGCTGAACTCTCTAAAAGGTAACTTCTTCTAACTGATCTTTCTACAGGGCAATTTGTTTCTGGCAGAATTTTCTACAGGGTGATTTCTTTGCAGCTGAACTCTCTACATGGTGGTTTCTTTGTAGCTGAACTCTCTACAAGGTAATTTCTTCTAGCTGATCTCTCTACAGGGAGATTTGTTTGTAGCTGAACTATCTACAAGGTAACTTCTTATAGCTGATCTCTACAGGGTGATTTGTTCGTAGTTGAATTCTGTACAGGTGATTTGTTTGCAGCTGAGCTCTTTACAAAATGGTTTCTTTGTAGCTGAACTTTCTCCAAGGTAAGTTCTTCTAACTGATCTTTCTACAGGGTGATTTGTTTGTAGCTGAACTATCTACAAGGTAATTTCTTCTAGCTGATCTCTCTACAGGGCGATTTGTTTGTAGCTGAATTCTGTACAAGTGATTTGTTTGCAGCTGAGCTCTTTACAGAATAGTTTCTTTGTAGCTGAACTCTCTACAGGGTGATTTGTTTGTAGCTGAAATCCCTACAAGGTAACTTCTTCTAGCTGATCTCTCTACAGGGTGATTTGTTTGTAGCTGAACTCTCTACAGGTGATTTGTTTGTAGCTGAACTCTACAAGGTGATACTTCTAGGTGATTTCTCTACAGGATTCCTTGTTTCTAACTGAACTCTCAACAGGGTGATCTGTTCATAGCTGAACTTTCTACTGGGTGATTTGTTTGCAGCTGAACTCTCTAAATGGTGGTTTCTTTGTAGCTGAACTCTCTACAATGTGACTTCTTCTAGCTGAACTCTCTACAAGGTGACTTGTTTCTAGCTGATCTCTCTACAGGGTGACTTGTTTCTAGCTGAACTCTCTACAGGTGATTTGTTTGTAGCTGAACTCTCTACATGGTGGTTTCGTTGTAGCTGAACTCTCTACAAGGTAACTTCTTCTAGCTGATCTTTTTCACTGCATATTTGTTTGTAGCTGAGTTCTCTACAGGGTGATTTGTTTGCAGCTGAACTCTCTACATGGGAGTTTCATTGTAGCTGAACTCTCTACAATGTGACTTCTTCTAGCTGAACTCTCTACAGGGTGACTTGTTTCTAGCTGAACTCTCTACAGGTGATTTGTTTGCAGCTGAACTCTCTACATGGTGGTTTCTTTGTAGCTGAACTCTCTACAAGGTAACTTCTTCTAGCCGATCTTTCTACAAGGTGATTGAGTTTTTTGCAGCTGAACTCTTTACATGGTGGTTGCTTTGTAGCTGAACTCTCTAAAAGGTGACTTCTTCTAGCTGAACTCTCTACAGGATGATTTGTTTGCAGCTGGATTCTCTACGTGGTAGTTTCTTTGTAGCTGAACTCTCTACAATGTGACTTCTTCTAGCTGAACTCTCTACAGGGTGACTTGTTTCTAGCTGATCTCTCTACAGGGTGACTTGTTTCTAGCTGAATTCTCTACAGGTGATTTGTTTGCAGCTGAACTCTCTACATGGTGGTTTCTTTGTAGCTGAACTCTCTACAAGGTAACTTCTTCTAGCTGATCTTTCTACAGGGTGATTTGTTTGTAGCTGAATTCTCTACAGGGTGATTTATTTGCAGCTTAACTCTCTACAAGGTGACTTCTTCTAGCTGAACTCTCTACAGAGTGATTGATTTTTTTTGCAGCTGAACTCTCTACATGGTGGTTTCTTTGTAACTTAACTCTCTACAGGGTGATTTGTTTGTAGCTGAACTCTCTACAGGGTGATCTGTTCATAGCTGAACTCCCTATAAAGTAACTTCTTCTAGCTAATCTTTCTACAGGGCGATTTGTTTGTAGCTGAGTTCTCTACAGGGTGATTTGTTTGCAGCTGAACTCTACATGGTAGCTTCTTTGTAGCTCTACAATGTTACTTCTTCTAGCTGAACTCTCTACAAGGTGACTTGTTTCTAGCTGATCTCTCTACAGGGTGACTTGTTTCTAGCTGAACTCTCTACAGGTGATTTGTTTGCAGCTGAACTCTCTACATGATTGTTTCTTTGTAGCTGAACTCTCTACAAGGTAATTTCTTCTAGCTGATCTCTCTACAGGCCGATTTGTTTGTAGCTGAACTCTCTACATGATGGTTTCTTTGTAGCTGAACTCTCTACAAGGTGATTTCTTCTATAGCTGATCTTTCTACAGGGTGATTTGTTTGTAGTTAAACTCTCTACACGATAGATTCTTTGTAGCTGAACTCTCTACAAGGTGATTTCTTCTATAGCTGATCTTTCTACAGGGTGATTTGTTTGTACCTGAACTATCTACATGATGGTTTCTTTGTAGCTGAACTCTCTACAAGGTAACTTCTTCTAGCTGATCTCTCTACAGGACAATTTGTTTGTACCTGAACTCTCACATGATTGTTTCTTTGAAGCTGAACTCTCTACGAGGTGATTTCTTCTAGCTGATCTTTCTACAGGGTGATTTGTTTGTAGCAGAACTCTCTACAAGGAAACTTCTTCTAGCTGATCTCTCTACAGGGAGATTTGTTTGTAGCTGAACTTTTTACAAGGAAACCTCTTTTAACTGAGCTCTGTACAGGGTGAATTGTTTGTAGCTGAACTATCTACAAGGTAACTTCTTCTAGCTGATCTCTCTACAGGATGATTTGTTTGTAGCTGAACTATCTACAAGGTAACTTCTTCTAGCTGATCTCTCTACAGGGTGATTTGTTTGTAGCTGAATTCTGTATAGGTGATTTGTTTGCAGCTGAGCTCTTTACAGAATGGTTTCTTTGTAGCTGAACTCTCTACAAGGTAACTTCTTCTAGCTGATGTATCTACAGGGTCACTAGTTTGTAGCTGAATTCTCTACATGGTGGTTTCTTTGTAACTGAACTATCTACAAGGTGACATCTTCTAGCTGATCTTTCAACAGGGTGATTTGTTTGTATTTGAACTCTCTACAAGAAATCTTCTTCTAACTGATGTTTTAACAGGGTGAATTGTTTGTAGCTGAACTCTCTACAGGGTGATTTGTTTGTAGCTGATCTCTATACAGGTTACTTATTTCTAACTGATCTCTTTAATTCTGTTCAGGGTGACTGCTCTATTAGGATGACTGCTCTATTAGAGTATCTCGATCTCGCACTTGCTACACCAAGTTGGATTTCGTGTTATAACTCCGTGGATTTAAGTCTGATTCTTCTACACCATTGAAGAGCCTTTCTAAGATGATAACTCCATCTGTACAGCGATTTTGAAAGCATTACCCCAAGCGGTTTACCTGGTAGGCGTGGCAAGCATAATAATAATAATAATAATAAAATAAAAATATTAAAAATTAGCTAATCTCGATTGCGTAATTGTTACACACTGTTGATTTTTTCGCTGTATCTTCCTGGTTTTTAGCTCGATTTCTTTCAAACCACAAAAGGTTTGAGGTTCAATAGTTAACCTATTCACCCACCGATTTTCAGCTTCTTCCCATACGCGGTTTACCCTGTAGGCGTGACAACATATTGGTGTTATTTTTCGTGCATAATCGCTCATAACTCTTTGTCTGTTTATGGTATTCCAGCCAAAGTTGGTACCGAGATGCGCCTTTATACCCCCCTTCTGTGTGCCAAATTTCAAGGCAATCGGATAACGCGTTCGAGTTTTATAGCAGTTTTTGTAAGTGTGCGACAAGAAAAAGAAAAATAAGAAGAAGAAGAAGAAGAAGAAGAAGAAAAAAAAAACGAAGAAACTCAGCCAATTTTTGAAGTCGCATATCTCGGGAACGCGCGAAGCGATTTCGCTCAAATTTGGAATGTAGAGTGCTGCAGTTGGGGGGCATGTCCACAGCAAAAGTCGTCTTGTTTCATCAAGGAAGCACAGAGCTACGGAGGTGCGAAAATTGCGTTTTCTTTCTTCCTGTCAATATACTCACGGGTGTTACGCGCCGGCTTCTTGGGCCGCACGACACACTACCGTGTGTCTTGATATATATACACATGCTAGTGTTATTTGTATTTAAATAGGAAGACCAATGATGTATATAAGCTGATGCTTCTCTCAACACATGGGAGTTCTGTTACATATAGATTCATATAAGTAAGGCACGCAAAACATTAGAGAGGAATGAGTTTGTTAAACTCATGATCATCTATTGAATGTGGAATTCAGTATTTGAACATTTGTTATCCCACCCACACTCCAAATTTGTGGATGGATCACAACTACACTACATAATGGAATTGACTGTGTCAAACTGGCCTTTGGCTGGCTGTGAGCACATGCCT
Organism: Dysidea avara; assembly: GCF_963678975.1. Lineage (NCBI taxonomy): Eukaryota > Metazoa > Porifera > Demospongiae > Dictyoceratida > Dysideidae > Dysidea > Dysidea avara. The sequence goes on from NC_089280.1 coordinate 7,029,483, forward strand.
GGTTTAAAAGTCCATTTTTTCAAATTTATAAATCAGGCTGGAATGCCTACTAATAGCTAGGGTGACTGTACTATTAGAGCATCTCGATCGTGCACTTGCTACACGCTACCTTAGATTTACACATTTCTTAAACACTGAGTTATGGTCTTCCAAGTTCATAAAACTGGATGTGTGTGGAAGATCCCCTTTTGTAAATCCAGTCACATATGTATGTATATGAATCCTACCTGATATAAATTGGCTTGGCTGTGCGAAACACTGTGTCTACTGTCTACAAAAGTAAATATAACAGGAAACTATTGACATGTGGTTGAGCCAATAATAAATGCTAATACAGTTATGCTATTTACAAAGATTTGACAGTCATGTGTCATAGAGTTCTACAGTTAGTTTGCTGCATTCTGTTTTACACTTATAGATAGCTAGATACATTTTAAGCTATTGTCTTGGGAAAAGGAGGCCAAGTTACCAGCCAACTAAAGTTACAAGAAATTGATTAATAAACTCAGTAAGACTGAAGGTATATAAAGCATGAGTCAATCAAAAAGGACTATATCTTTGGCATAATATAGTTATGTTCCCTTGCAGAAACTAAGTCAGATCAATGGCAAAGTGAATCTACAAGAAGCAACTTTGCTTGAGAATGAACGTCATCATTGCAATACGCATTTAAAAACAGGTCATGGACAGAGCAACACAGGAAGGAAGGCTATGTAATTTTTATTCCCCAAAAAGTAAACAGATTTTCCTGTAGACCAGTGAAAAAATAATCATACAGTAGCTAGCTACTATCGTACTGTATAGTAGGGACCACAAAGGAGTAGGCATGGCCCACGGGATAACATCACCCAAAAACCAGCTTCAGTTTTCCCCGACGATGATGAGGCAGTATTGGTTAGGTGAAACTAGGCCCAAACAAGTTTTCAGATCGACCCGAAATGCTTTCAACAAGTTGCTACGGAATTTTAAAAATAATTTATTTAACGGAATTTTCTACTGACTGACTGAGTACCTGACTAATGCCTTCAGACAAGCGTAACTCGATAACGGCTAAGGCTATGTGCTTGATTTTTTCACTGTTCAACATCACTTCAGCTCGACAGGTACCTTTTGGAAAACCGCAGTACATACAGTGCATTCTTCATGGACTTACCAGTGTCCTCCTTTGTGTTCCATTCATCTTTCCTACAGCAAAAAGTGTCGATTTGGCGGTAGCACATGATGGCTTCCCTTTGTAATGGAAATCATCCGTATTTTTCATAGTGGCTATTTTGATAGCATAGCAGAGGTGCTTTTCGAACAGTTCTTGATTCGAAATGCTACATAACGCATTGAGCATAGCTGACAATGAAGTGTAATGGATACTTCATGATCACTTTTCAAGCAATAATTGGGGTGCACGGTGCCATTTCAGACTGCAGTATGCGTGGGTTCACCAGTCATAATAATTATGTACAAAAAAAGTTTACAAACAAGTACACAGAAAAGTTTGGAATTTTCAACTAGAGTAGGGACCATAGCACATCAATAAAAAGTACTGAAACAAGCTGGAGTAGTGCACGATATTAAATCACAGTAAAACAATACGAAGTGTTATATCCCTACTGTGCTCAAGATATAACACTTCTTATTATTTTACTGTGATTTAATATCGTGCACTACTCCAGCTTGTTTCAGTACTTTTTATCGATGTGCTATGGTCCCTACTCTAGTTGTCCAGATATAACACTTCGTATTGTTTTACTGTGATTTAATATCGTGCACTACTCCAGCTTGTTTCAGTACTTTTTATTGATGTGCTATGGTCCCTACTCTAGTTGAAAATTCCAAATTTTCTGTGTACTTGTTATTATTAGAACAAAATATATAGCATATTTCAGTTTTAAAAGTATCTTTATTGGTTCCTTTCAGGTTGACTTCATATCTACTAGTAGACCTATACTTCTTCTAAGTTAACTTCTATGGCTTCCTTTGTGGTTAGGGAGCTTTCTAAGGTGGTGTTTATGTGAGCATCCTATTAGGATTTTGGCAAAGAACATAGGCAATCTCTATTATAAGCCATCACCATGGTTCATGACTATAGAATTTTAAATAAACACTCATCCTAATAAGGTGTTGTCATGCATAATTAACTGTTGCCCCTAGCAACCTGAATTTTACAATATTTGTGGGAGTCTATGTCTAAAGTAAATACTCCAATTTTTAAAAGGGTAGCTACACAGTGTTTATTCTAGGGGGGGGGACTCCCCCCCCTAAAATCTCAGATTTACCCCCTAAAATTTTGAGTGACTATTACACTATACTTATAGGTTAAGCTTGTTTTTATAACAGCACACCAAACATGCTCTCAGATTCAATCTCAGAGTGGTTAATATGAAGATTTTTCCCAGGTTAAGAATTACAAATGCAACCTTAAAAATGCTTTCTGATTCAGTATCAGATCAATTAATTTTTAAAAATCTGCTAGGGTACATATACAACTAACTTCATACATATAGTGATGGCTATTTGATATCTGAGAACCCAAGTCTACCCGGTTTTTTCCAACTAGCATGCTTAACTCTCAAAATTGTCCTCAGATAGATAGTGTATGGGGAAACATCTAAATGTCATGTAACTCATTTCTCATGACTTATATGTGCTATCCAGTTAAAAATTGGAGAAGGTACACACTTCAGACATTGACACCTACAAAATAATAAAATTCAGGTTGTTAGGGGCAACAGTTAATTAATGGTTAATTTTCCTGGAAATTTGCTTATTGCTATTGTAGTAGTACTATGGAAAGAGAAGTTTTAAAAACTTGTATGGTTTTATAATTCAGCATCAAATGGCGCATGTGACCAAAAAGAAACATCCAAATTTCTTGGCTTCCTCTATAATATGAACAGGTGAGTGACTTACTATATGGATACAAGAATTTCTTGTCCTCAAGTTGAAAGCTTGTCATCGAAGACAATCACATACATCATGAAACACAAGCTGAATAACAGTATCACATTGGAATTAAGAGGGGACCATAGTGAGGAACACTTATATCCATACAAACATGCGTTAGCATCCTTTTTGAAAGAAAAAATTTCCAGCACTAATGCGCTTGGATCCATATCAATACGATTGTATGGATTAACTCAGGAGATTTCATTTATAAAAGTACAAAATTGTGTAGCATAACTATTAAGATTGTGTGGCATATAGCTATTGACAGTACTATGGTGAAATATACGTATCTATAAAAGCAGTCACCATGTATTGGCATCCCAACTGCCCCGTTTTTATTTAAATCGGTACAATTGTCAAACGATTAGTCAATCATCTTCTATTGTTATAGATCACAAATGAAGTTTTCATAAACATAATTGAATGTTGTTAATTTTGCATAACCGTTTTTTTACCTCATTGAAAGTTGAACTTCTGACTCATTATAAAGAGCTATTTGGTGGCATTTTAATGAACGCTAACAGACGAATCTACAGTACTTCACATTACAAGGAACTTATCTAATCAGGTCACTGGCCACAGTAATAATCCCCAAATGTGTCATTTGTGTACAAACTGACCTGTCCATTGCAGCCACCTGCTTAATAAGGTTGTCACTCTGCAAACTATAACAAGAGTAAGTGTGATCCTCAGGGCAAATCTGTTAACATTGTATGACCATAAGAGACTAAAGATGATGTAAGAAACAAGAGCTATAGCGTATGGTACAACAAACAAACAACACACATTAAAAACATTAAAATCTATCTGCTTCAGAGTCCAGATACTTTATGACACGTAGTTCGTGGTACGTCTTACACTCAGCTTACTGAAATGCAAAAGTACCTCTTGAAATGCATTCAAGAGAAAGTGACAAGCAGACAAATATCTAACTACCGCAGCATAAATAAAGCAATTAGTTAGAGTGGCCAGTTTTTGATATGTTACCTCAATGAAATGGGAAGTGTTATGGTTATTGGCTCCCAACATAGTCATGACGCCAACTGTGTTTGTGTTCTGTTACTATGCCCATGTAATTGCTAAACTGTCGGCTCCTTTTATTAGATAATGAACTAATTAACATGTTGACTAATGATCAAATGACATTTATAAATTATTCAGATAACACATGCAATAAAGTGAAACAAAAGTTTTAACAAGACATTATCATACATAGATTATACTCATGTCAGCATTACTGATTGCAATAAAACATTCATGTAGAATTAATCATACTGAAACTAAATCCTTACTTTTTTGATAATACATGATGAAAAATGATCTTCAGACACTATCCAATAATCAGTCATAGTATATGCTACAATAGCTGTGCAACCTCTTTATACGTATGGTCTATATTTGTCAATGATACATTTTTGCACTCTGCACCCATCCATTAAAGCAATCAACATGGAATGACAAAGGTAAATCACTTGTAATGAAGCAGTGTGAACATTTGGCACAAACAATCAACAATAATAAACATGCGACTAAGAATGTGATAATTAATATTGCAAATAACGCACATTCTGCTAGGGGCCCTAAATCAATTGACTGTGTCTGACACAGGGATTCCTCTTGATATGGTAAACAGTGTTAACATAATACAATATATTAAAATTATAACAGCCAATTATTTCATTATGCAAGCAGCTTCCTGCTAGCTACTATATATAATCCCCACAATGTCTTGTCTATGCCAGGCATGCTGAGATTGCTGACAGATTTACAGCAGTCAGCATTGTCAACATAATTCCATTCATGACAGAACTAGTCCCCTAACTGACAGCTAAATCCCATGTACTAAATTTACTAGGACAATTGTACAGTACGTACCTTAATAATTGTCCATAATTTCTTTATCATTAGATTTTACAATGCAGTACTCTGTCAAGGAACTGGTGAGACAATATAGAGCAGGATTGGCTATTTTAATAGTCCATCACCTAATAAAAAATACAAGCTGTTTAACAGTGTCATACTTGCAATGTGGGATTAAGTGTGGATTTACGTACTGTGTGGAGATGAGGTGCTGGAATATTTGGTCTTTGAGGTGCATCCCATTTCACTTGATGTCAGTAACCACCTTTATAAAAAAGCACCATTATGAAAACCATAACATTTGCAGCATAGACAACCATATTGTTGCTGATGGGATGGCAACAGTACCATAACTACTAAGGGACTACACTATTATAATGACTGAGTTGCTACTAATTTCATGTCAGGATTGACATTTGACAATTTGTTAGGACACTGTGATATAATTAGTTGCTATGACTTCCATGTAACAGCTTGAATTAGTTGAGCACACAAGAATGGTTAATGGCTAAATGAGATATAATTGTGCAAGTTTAGTGGCAGGGGCGTACGCAGGAATTTTGAAAAAGGAGTTTCCACTACAGCTAAGTGACTGTTATATTAGAATAGTTTATATTTCCTGACTGCTTTATTAGAGTATCTCGATTTTTTCACCAAAATCATAATTCAGAACAATGCTATAAGTGTTGCTATCATGTGAGAAACTATTATTTAACTAGGATAAAAGTTTAAAATGTATCTTGTTTTATGACAGATTCCAGATTCTGGAACCCTGAAGTTTCAATAAAAAGTTGAAAGAAAACAAAATCTTATAGTGCTGGATATTAGACTGTGCAGCCTATAAAGCTATTAAATAACCTTTAGACAAAATGGGATCGAAATCAGTATGACTAACCAATGAATAGGTAAGATTTTCACTCACTTATAAAACTATTTGAGCAGCAAACACTTCTGGAGGTTTTATAGCAAGAACTTGCCACATCGTGTTCAACAAATGTAATTATCTTTCCCATTGAATTGAGGCTGCCTATATACATAGGTCCAGTCATGAATTTTTTCTCCTTTCTGTACCTTTTCAAACACACTTAATATAACATCTTTAAACAGGCTGTAGGACCAGATGTCCTACAGGCCTTCAGCACTTGCGCTGTAATTAAAGCCTTAATAAAAAAAATTAAAACAGAAGCAATAGCCTTTAAAATGAAGGGCTGTGTTCTCCAGTCAGTGGTTATTTATAAAATAGAAGAAGTTTGCTGGAAATACTATGGGCTGCTTTGAAAGGATGTTTGGGCTTGATTGTACCCAATTAATACTGCCAAAGCATCATGCATGAAAGAAATATAAGGCTGATATCTGGCTGGTACTTACTTGGTTGAAAACACAATCATTTGTACGCGCAATCACTGCTGTCAGCATAATATAAATGATGCCAAAATTTGTGCGTAGTTGGTGACATGCCACTTGTCTTTGCCTGGTGATGCAAAGACAAGTGGTAGCTATTTATTTTTTATTATCAACCAGTTAGGCACTGGAGGGTGAACACAGAAGGCAGAGCCTGTATGAGGTGTTTATCACTAACCTAGGAGCCTAATTAAAAATCTTTGAGTGAAGTATCCTAAAGGGAAATGGTACACAAAAGCAATGATCTCTAAAGCACTATTACATACAATACGTTCCTTATACAATAAAAACATGTAGAGCACAATGAAGTTTTACATTGTGTTCCTACGTATGATGGGATATTGTTCTTAGTATGAGATCTCTCCTTATGGAGATGCAATACTTAGTTCTTTATCCTACACTGTACCATGAAAGTGTGTCCAATGGGTATAGTGACAAAAGAGAAGTAAAAAACTGAAAATGTAGGACATGGGCGATGGAAACTGAAGAGAATGTTGTGGGGAATGTTTTGACTTAGCCTATCATGAGCTTTAAATGCTTATACATACATAGCTGAGCCTATATACATGAATATTAGACAAGTACTAGATTGTGAAGCTCAGGTAACTACGTACTACATGATTTTCTTAATTAAGATTAAATGCTAGCATTTATAGTTTATGTTGTGTCCTGACTATAAGCGTCAGTTAGCTCAGGACTTGGCATTTGACTGACTAGAAAACCAAACCTGGTAAACCTGTCCACACCAATTAAGATAGTTGATAAACATAAGTCTCAAAAATTAAAGAAAAGTAATTACAGGTGGAAAATCCTTTAAGTTCCAGTTCCATTTTAGCACAAAATTCAAGATTCATTTTAAAAGTGCATAGAACTAAACAGGTTATCACACAATGTAATGAATTGAAGGTTCTACATATATCTATGTAGAAACAAGGCATACAGGGAAGACTTGCACTGTGAATGGCATAATATTGTAAGTATAGTAGTGCCTAGACACAGAAGTATGTATGTACACAATATAGCACAAACCTTGACCACTTCTTCAGTTTACTGAGCTCTATTTTCCGTAAGTTGTGATGGACAGATATTTAAACGATACAGATACCTTGGCAAACAATACAAGCAACAGTGACTGGTTATGCAGTTATAGCATAATCTTACTGATACATTCTTAACATAATAAAATACATAATATTATGTGACTTGTGCATGTAATCTTACTGATACATCCTTAAGCTTACAGTCCTAATCAGACAGTACATTTATTGTAGTGGTACAACTTGAAGCATGCAACAAATTGCTAATGTAAGGGTGCAGTCATGTTGTACAGAACTACATATTACAATGACTGTTGCTGTAGCTACATATTACACTTATAGAAATCTAGTCTATGGTGTATATGTTCACTTCCTAGACATCTTTTGTTAGTTGAAGAGTCTGTTTCCTGTAAAAAGACAAGCTATATAAAGTATAATACAACTGTATGATCTATCTCACTGCTGAGGGAATATGGTACTGATCTTCAGAACTTTGTTGTTTACAACCGTACACGAACTAAATCCAATAATATCACAATTTTAGTTATAAGATATGTACTGCCGATACTATTACTATTACAGAGACAATGGCTCTTTCCTAAAAAGGTATGTTTTAATTTAATTGAGAATGATCTAGCTTAATTACTTACTGTACATTCAAACTCAAGCTGTCCATATTAATCAACATACAATGCACAAAACAATAACTAGACATCTCAGCATGGGGTATGCGGTATAGTACCTCCTGTTAGCTGATACTATCAATAATAAACAAACAGTTGTCTAAATAATAGTATGTAGTGTTTCTGATGTAACACTATCAAAAATTCATCAAGTAGAGGCAGATAATCCTTACCTACGTACCCAAATATGGAAAAAGGTACTCCTACATGGTAGTTGCGGCGTGACAGTACATTAAGCAAAAATTAGTAGCCGACAGGCCAACAACAGGTGTTGCATATAAACATAAATTAAAACATTGATGGGCTCTCTGGAAGTAGCTGTCAGAGCAACATCCTCAAAAAAAAAATGAATGAAAAAAAAAAAAAAAAACGGCAGATCTGAGCTAACAATTAGCTAGAAGTACAGTAAGTTGGAAAATATTATATTACACATCTCTGGATGCATCAAACACAAGCACAAAGTGTCTACACAATAGTGTGGCTAATAATTATCCCTAAAATTGTGTCCTTAACTACTTTCATGTAATAGGTGTCTTTAAGGTTTTTTAACATTTCACTAATTGCAAATCATCTTTAATACTAAACTCGACATTGTGACATTTTGGTTTGAGTGTATAGCAAAGTAGATGAATCTTGTGGGATTTGGGCAAACACAGAATCCTCGAAAATGTATTTTGCATTTGGCTATCTGTGGTACAATTTTTCTTCTCTTCAAAAGTTTTTGTAAGAGAAGTTTGCATAATTAGCTGGCTAATGAATTTTATGACTAAAAATGACACAAATACACTCAAGTATACACATTATAAACACAGAGAAGTGAACAAACTTATAATTAGTTGCAATCATGCGATGTCATTGAATTCATAACCAGTTTGGGAGTGAAAGTGCTGAGTTCATTAGGATTGCCAGAATGGCCTTAAAAATCCTTGCAACTAGGAATGCCAATTAGACAGGATCACAATCTTTTCCTAGCCTGACTCAATTTGCACACAGGGAGTTACACTATAAAAACTGAAGTATCCCCAGGACACCAAAATGTCCCGATCTGGACACCATTACCACCATTGGTGTCCATATATTGGAACATTTTGACTGTCCTGGGGACACTTCAATTTTTACAGTGTACTAACCACATCTTAAGCACCTGTTTACTTTTGAGGTGCTTGTCTACAATTAATGCCATCAATAAGATCCTACAAACATTAACGTAGGGTCTGATTATGCAATACTTTGTCTAGAACACAGTTTAACAATGAATGTGCCAACATCTGACATGACAATAACTACATGATATCTGTTATAGAAAAATGTCAATATAGTTGATACTGTTCTTGCATAATTCTACCAGCTGTCTGGGCATTGAAAGTCTAGTAGCTATGGCATTAAAAGGCCAAATTACATAGCAATTGTAAAGTACAATGTGTAATTACCAACAACACCTGAATGGTAAATTCAGATGTGTTTTGTAGCATCAATACATAGTCCCATGTGCTCGGTTGCATATACGTACACAACAATGTAACCAAACATGTGAAATGCAGACCTATATCATTGTGTCCTATTCTAATCAGCCTACTGTATAATATGATCACTTGCCAAAATCAAATCATGTATAAAGCATTAACCTACCCAATGTAGCCACCTGTTAAGCAAGATAACAACTCATAGATGACCAAAACAGACAACTTTTACTGAAAAAGGATATACTATACATACTGTACTATATAGACAACATACACTTGGTCAGTTCTGTGAAGAAGTCTATGAAGAAGTAACAGGCAAAAGATAAATGCATTGGAATTACTGACAATACACATACATAGTTCAATTCCTAACTAATATTCACTATGGCATTCAAACTCTTTCGCTACACTGTTACCAACAATATACACTTCCTTTGTAACAATCAATAACCATTGTCATCGCATCACTTCAGAAGGAAGTCCCTTGTTATTTCAACTGTACAACGTGACACACAATGTATTATGAACTTCTGTGTGTCCAACTGCTATTTAAGAAAGGATGTGTCTACGTGACTGAGCATGAGCTCTCATCGTTATTGTCACTACAGTACAAGGTACAAAACATTGTAGTGCTGACCTCTAGCTATACACATATGTCCATATATATATGGGTAATAGAAAACACACATTAGTTACTACATGGTTTTGCATAACTCTACATATACATAATATGCATACACAGTCAAAGTTCATCATTCACTGGCACTTGAGATACGTATGAAGATTAGTAGGTACGTATCTTATACCTTTGGATTGTACCAGTTGGACTGCAAAGGTTGGTTGTACAACAATTTCAAGGATACGTACGTATAATTATAGTTTCAGGATTATTAGCACAGCAGACGGTTTTAAATATGGGAATACAAAATTATTATACAACACATGGTGTACTTTATGACATAAATAGCACAACTTATGCTAACAGTAAGACAGTCGTATATATTAAGTAGCATTCAGAGTGCCCCTTCACATGTAAGAGTTTTCTCAATGAGTCCAAATATGCATGGGACTAGTATGTTTCAGTCTCGGCAATGCCTATAGTTGAGCTGTGATTATTTGTGTAAACAGTTAGCAAGTCTCATAGTTGAACAGTTTATAAAACAGTAAGGTTTAAAAGATGTGTTATGATTTTGATCATCAACTGAGGAAATTTGTTCAACCAGAACTTGTACAGTTAAGATACTTTAAGGTGGGTGTATTTGTACCTCTGTATATTTAGTTAATTGGAATTCAGTTTATAATGTGCTATATATACGTATTTTAATACTATACACATGTCAACTCCCCCCAATAATCCCTCTCCCACAAAGTACAATACGTATGTCAAATGTAGTTACTGATCAAAACATATCATGTTTTATTTGTACTTAATCAAGTATTAAGAATTACTACCGTAACTACAGGAAAATTTCTGGTCAGAGTTAGTAATTTCTCATTGACAGACCCTATTTTATCAAGGTGTACAAAGAAACTATAATATTATGTAACAATGTGAATATAACTCTGTACTGTTGTACTGTTAAATACACACTGTGTACTTGTTTGTACTTGTTTACATACATACGTACGTATGATATCACTTAAGGCGATTGCCTTAGGCAATAGTGACTAGAAGCCATCACAGACTACAAAATGTCGAAGAATCTGTAACATGTAAACAATTAAGCAATTAGGAGTCCATACAACTGCCATGACTACGCAATTGCATTCAGCAGTGTGTACCAATGCTACAAATATTTTTATTGAACAGGATGCTGTATGGTTAACTTCTGAACAACGTATTACACATTATTACTGTAACTGAACACAATATAATGCTTGCACCAATTACTCTCTCAAATGGTTACTATAGGCAATGAAACACAATAAATTATTTTATGCCCTATTGTATATAGTTTGAATAATAAAATATTATCACAGACATAGAGAAAAAAAAAATAAAGTTGACAAAACTGACGTGTGCTCATGAATGTAACATGTTGCATCATCCAACCGCACAGTCTGATTCACATTACAAGACTATCTTGTTTTTAATTTCTGAGAAACAAATCATTACAAGTACAGAAAATATGTTCGAAACATGCAGAAGCCAGCTAGTATCACTGCAACCCCCACCTAGTATCACAGCAACCGCATGCATTCCGAGGACAGTAAACTTGATCACAGGTGTAAACGTAGCATAGCAGAAACACCACAGCAGACATAATACTGTTACGACAAGAGTATTACGGGTTATAATGTGTCATTCAAACAAGTTTAGTTTAATTATCCAGTTGTAACGAGGATAAAGGATAGGATAAAGTGACTGATTAGGCTACCTAACTAACGAAGGCATTTTTATTGATGAGGTTTCACACTTGTAACTGATACTACATGATAGAACACTACCCTGGGGGTATCATAACTAGAATATCACATGCACAACATGCGCTCCAACACAATTAATACTACACTACCCTCAGGGGAAGATACCAATTACAACATATTGTATGACATATTGAAACTAAAGCAAATGAGCAGCGACTATACTGAAGCACACACACACTGGCTGGGTGATGGGTGAAGTGGATGAGCTGTGACTGAAGCAGTAGACACAACTCTCTGGGTCATTCTATATAAGCAAACCAGATGACATGCTGCCATTGTTGTAGCATGTGATATCCAACGTAGTGTTCAGTAACAATTGTTTGTCTTGGATGGGTAGTATAACCAGTGAAAAAGTTCAAAGATAGTAAGAGATAGGTGTGGCTGAATCAGCCTGCAAGTAATACCAATTAAATGCATACTTACTATACGTATGTTTATACCCAGTATCTGCCAAGGTTCACAGTCAGTAATATCTTTTTAAGGGAATGCAAACTTTAACAAAGACACTGAAGAGAGTTATGCTTTTTGTGTTAATTACCCCAAATATAAATAGTTGTGTCAAACAAGTCGTTTGATCTGAGTATAAGACAGTCATAGCATTTCATCTTAATAACAGTTTTTATAACTACATTCCAGTACAGATATGATATTGGGACATTCAAATTAAGTACGCAGGTTTTAGTCAAGCAGTTATTGCTGAATTTAGCACAAAATCTGTTGACTGTAAGGTATCACAATTAATGTTTAATAGTTGAAGACATGGTAACTAAAGTGAGTTTCAGCAGCTAAATAAAATTTTGGCCTCCAGGCTATGATGTACATAATTCAATTACAATATACTGCATGACAAAAAAAATTTAAATGCTCGCAATCAATTGACCAAACCCAAACCAGATTGAATAAGACTCACAAATGGTTTTGGTCTGGTCATGGCTAATTGAATTATGGTTTTAAAAGTTAATATTAAGTAGCAACATTGCTAGACAACATCTTGAATGCTACAAATTATACACACAATGTTGACAATGTTAATAACACACCTACGTAATTACCAATTCTTACACAATCCCATGTATAAAAATTTGGATGTACTTCTTTGGTCCAAAGAAACAGCACTCCATTGAGTTTACAGTTGTGTAAACATACACCAATGATTTTATCAGGGTGTGTACACTGCATGAACTTATGTGTACTTAAGACAGCACAATCGAGATGCAGCTCACTTGATACAACTTAACTTAGGAACTGGTAGGCTTGCTGCATTTTGCCATATTGGTGTACAATGCATTGAAATTTTTGTTTTATTACCTTTTGCATAGTAAGTATACACTGACTAATATATATATATATATATATAAAATCAGTGATGGCATTTGATAGCCATCAAGATCATAGCTCGGCTAGGGTACAGTGTATTACACACCTGCAGCAATCCTTTTAAAGATTAAATTGTGGAAGTTGTATTGGTCCGCTGGCAGACAATGAGGCAAATGTACAATATCAGTTTTGATATGGACAGTTTTGTCTCCCATTCTAGGTCTCATGCAGCTCAGTTGAACCAAGGCCACAAGGTCTAAATCCTAAACAGCTGCTGGGTAATTGGCTTTCTTACATACAAACGCATATACACACTTACATTCAAAATCTTTTGCAACTTCTAAAAACAATCCATTAAGCAGTAAGCACACTCTGTGGAACACAGACAACATGAATATGATAATGCTACTTACATTGTCACGGTTTGATGAACACAACCAAGAGTATGTATACTCTTGACACAACTCATAATCATTTACTTTCTCTGATATAAGACCTGGCATGGCAGCTTTATCAGCAAAGCACTTCTACATAGTGGCCTCTCAATTGGAAAAATCCTAATAGCAAATGGTCATTAAACGTCACAATCATAAATTTATTATACTGGTTACTAATTTCTATAAAAGAAGTAACCATGAATTTCTCTAGTAAGTAATGAATATTCTAGTTTGATTACAGTGTAGCTGCTGACTGGTCACTAAAAGGATTATAAGGCTAACAAAGTTATAAGCGCATACAAGCTTAGTGGGATGTTGTCAAACAGACCAATGAATTTAGTATAACAGTATAATCACATACATATCCATATGGATAAGTATAACTAGGTGAATAAATAAGTTCCTTCAGTACTGTAGTATTGTATTTATGCTGTGTTTGGTCTCAAACATTTTGTATATGCTAGTTACTTCATTCCAAGGTACAAGTAGAATACTGGGCCTGTACTACGTAAGCTATAATTATTACTTGAGCTTCACCACGTGAACAGGCAAATCCTCACACAGCTGCTGTGCAAGACACAGAGATATTGCTTAACCAGGCAACACACACACACAGTATACACTCATGTAAAAGCAAAGAATTTGCCAGCATTGACTCATAGCACTTGAGTAGTCCACAGGTGTGACAGTGCTGGTTTACTGGGTAGCTATAGGCAAGATCATGCCACAGGACTAGTAACATACAGGAGACTGTATCATGTCTTAAACGTGAAGGTGTTGGTACCAAAAGTCCCACTTGGATTTTCTCATGCTGTGTGAGACATGGACAGTTGGCATTTGCTTCCCTAGTTAACACCTGGTGCCCATTGGGTGGGTTGCTTCTCCAGGTCACCATAAGCAGCTGAGTATAGACTGGAGTACTGCAAGTAAAGTTTCTTGTTCAAGGAAATAACAAAAATTGTAGCAACTGCATGGCATACATAACCAGGCATCAAACCTGGAATCTTTTGATTACCAGGCAGGTATTCTAGCCACTTAGCTATGCTGGCTGCCTCATGCTACACCCATACATGCATGTGCGACACACACAAACCACACAAACTACTGGAAGGGATTTCAAAATGTTTATCTAGCAACAGCAATGATAGTGGTTGCACACATAATGAAATGCTGTAAATCAGGAAATTTCACCATCACAATTTTTATCATTGTATCAAAATTTTTAATGTTGACATTTTCAATTTATCCCGATATACAGTATTACCAAGGGTTCATAATGCAAGTAAGGGAGAGAGTATCTAGCTGGAATACATCTAGGAAAATCACTGAGTCAAGTACCACCCTGCATGTTCACAGAATAGCTAAAACCTTGACCTTATCAATGCTAATAAGCACCAATCAACATTAACAATTCCCTATCGCCAGAGGAAGTATTAGTTTGAATTTGACTGAGCTTATTTGTCACAGGCAATATTGGAAGCTGGATACTCTCTCCCTTACTTGTATTTTGGACTCTTTATATTACAAATTTGATAGCAATGTCTCATTATACGTAACAGAATGTATTGAGATTGTTGCAATTCACACAAAGTCATGCACGCAAATAGCTATATGCAACCATTTATTCAATTTTAAATACTTAAATATTTTTAAATGCATAATGGACAAGTTAACCCTAAGGCAAGAGGGGCATTATTAGCATGTCTAAGCTGCTCAAATACAAAGAGCCACTTGATGGCTTGAGCGTAATGTGTACATGTGTCATGCGTTGTTACAGTCTATTTGGAATAGTTATTTTCATAATATGAGACACACTATTCCATACATGTACATCAAACACCTCTGTCCACATTCAATTACAAATACATTACGATTGAAGTAACCAGTCATGATCACTGTAAATAACCAATACATTAGGAGATACTTATGTAGCTAATTACTACATTAAGTGAGCACGCAAAATATTGTAGTATCGAATTAGTGAAAGTGTTTAAGTTGATAAAGAGCACGTCATGAATGTCGGGCAATTAAAACTATTACCATCAGACACCACTATTGTCGTGGGCGAGGACAGACAAATTGGACATCAATCCGTTGGCGGAAGCTGGATTTTGACAGGCTAAAGCTGTTGTTGATTTGATTAAATCACCAGGTTATGCTTGGAGGCCACAATTCAAATTTAATTGTGATAAGTAAACTATACACTCCAGATGCTAGCCACTTGGAACCCTGGTTATTGAATGCAAAAAACACTCCAAATAGAGGCTCCCGATCTGATCAATTTTGTCTTTGTTACTTATGACAGACACCGGTACATTAGTTTATTGAACATGACATACTTAGCAACAGTGAAATGTAACTCCGTACTATTGGCATCATACAGTCAGTGACTAAAAAACTATATTTTACAACTAGCCAAACCTGAGAGTGGGGGGGAGTATTTGTAACACATGTAAACAAAATTTGCATTCATGTTTGATGTATATACATATTGTATGCTCTATATTGTGATTGTCTAAATAGCTAAAGTAGTGAAGAGAGAACTTGTGTAGTGAAGTGTCAGTGGATGGGGAAGGCCAAAGGGAGACTAGGGGGGGCTGGAGCATATATACTTCCCCAGGAATTTTTTTTGAAATGTAGCTGTGATGAGATTGAATCTGGAAACAATTTGAGAGAAATGACTAAAATCTGGATGTTTTAAGGAAATGGTGAATTAAAAGGATAAAAAGAACTATGTATAGAGGCTGCATAGTTACAGGGTTTGAAAGTTTTTTTTGAATAAACTATTGTTTTATTAGCTAGATTTTAGGGCAATTTTAATCATGGACTGTAATAAAAGTAACTGTGACTATAGGCTGAATTGTAAGGCAATTTCTAATCAAATAGTGGAGAATTTTTTTGAAAAATAGCTATCTCAAGATAGGATCTTGAGGTACTTTTAGTCAAATCCCTGTAAAAGAGACTTAATTATAAGCTGCACACACACGTGCACATAATAATGGTATACGTAACTTTGAGGTTATACTTTTCTCAGTGTGGTGCAGCTTGCTATTTTAGTCTGACTTTTACAACTAGCCCAATCATCATTACAACTAGCCAAAAGTCACTTACAACTAGCTTTTTGGCCACAACTAGCCCCCTTTTTTAGCCCCTGCATACAGTTATTTGGTAACAACAAGCTGGCATGTAGCTAAACAGCTTGGAGGTAGCTATGTAGATAACACCATATGAACAAGTTATATGGATACATCCATAACCATTTGCCAATAACAAATTTACAAATGTATGCAAAGACTGCATAATAATACGTACCTTTCTGTGGCACAAACCACAATTTATGATTCAGTGTAAACACCAATCATTTTGGTTCCACATACAATCACGATTATACTGTTATCATAGCTACAATATATACCTGATAACCAGAAACAATAACCATTTCCCCCATGCATTAGAACTGTCACTACAGTGGGTTAGTTTTGGCTATGCAAGATACAATTTTGTGTGTGCACAAATGAAGACATGTTTTATAAACACTAAAGGTATTCATAAAATTTGCGTGTAAGGCACTTGTAAGATTAAGTGGGAAACCATAAAACTACTGTGGTTTTAGTGCTTGCATTTGCATGAACCTCACTGGCCAGCACTTATCAGACTTCCTGTTTGTAGATAGTATAAATATGTGAATACCCAGCCATTCCACCATTTGATCTGCAGTCTTTTGTGAATTCAGATCTATGCAAAGAATATGGATTGCTGCAAACAGCTGTTTATCTTGATTGCTCTGATTTCCGTTGCTAATATGGTAAGGATGTTTCTTGCTAAAGAAAACCACCAATCTATATATGTACTATGGTTACTGAATTAAACAATCACTATGTGCTTTTAGATCTTAGGTAGTAAATGGACTCCCTGCTCTAGAACTTGTGGTGTTGGAATCATGCAGAGGACCATCCCTTGCCAGTAAGTTTAACAGCAATGCACTAGTGATAGGCCAGGCCTTCTATTATTGCAACAAATTTGTACTCTTAGGAAAGGTGAATGTGATGGAACAAGGGAAGAATTTAAGGCTTGCAATGTGAAGGTAAGTAAATATTTGTATTATTATAGCCTAAAGGCCTGTTATCAATGGTATCTAAACTAGTGTTTGTGGTTGCAGCAACATGTGTGGCAGGTGTCTGCAAATTCACCGCTCAGCCATGCCACAAATTCTTGAAGGAGTGGCATGATAAAAAAGGGAATTGTTTATATGCTGTGGGTTACTTTGCAGACACACAACTCCCTATCCCACACAAACCACATAAACACAATAATGTGGCCTATCAGTGTTAACACAAACACTTAAGATGTATTGATTTGGTCTTTATTCATTTTTTAGAGGTGCCCAGACGGCAATGCTGACTTCAGGAGTCAACAATGTAAGACACATGGAGAGGAGTTAACGCCATTCATTAACAAAAGTGATCCCTGCAAACTGCTATGCAGTGCACCAGGAAAGAGTCCAGTACAGAAGGATTTAGTAGCAATAGATGGAACACCTTGTCCCTCTAGTGGTGTTTGTGTTGCTGGAGAATGTGTGGTAAGTTTTGTGGACATATATAACTAACTTGAATCATATCAACTCTTGTCTATTATGTAGCCCTTTGGCTGTGATCATGTTCTCGGATCAAAGAAAATAATAAACAAGTGTGGAACATGCAGTGATTTGTGTGTTCAACTGCCATGCAAATTTAAGGAAATCATTTCAAATGGTATGTTAGTGTATAGTGTTTGCATGGACATTTATTCACCAAAACTTTAATTTGCATAGATTACCACACTACGCTACCATCTGAATCAACCAACATAAGCATTGCTTTGGGTTCATCTTCCTGTAGCTTCAAAGGTGATATAGTATAGAGTTGTCTTCTAAGATTACATTAATTGTAACTTAATTACATTCATTGTAACCTTCATATAAATAGTAAATGAATATGATATACCTTAATCTACAGCCATCAGCAATTCTACAAAGTCTCTACACTTTAGAAGAGACCAATCAGTCATATCTCTATCAGGGACAGTTTTTATGATTTCTAACAATGAGTTGACTGCAGAAGGACCACTTCAATCACCAGTCACCATCGAGGTATGTAATTACACTATTATTCTATTGTAACTAACTTTCGTTAGGTTCATTGTCCGAAAAGTAGCCACAAGATGGAATGTGATTACCACATGTCCGTCCATATCCCATATGAGCTTGAAATTTCAAGTTACTATGAATGGGCTGTAGGAGACAATTATACTCCCTGCTCTCAAACTTGTGGAAGAGGTATTACAGAATCTAACTATGTAATTTAGTCATATTTAGTTTTTCCAGGAATCCAAATGCCAGAGATTTATTGCCGAACAGCAGGCACTAAAATAAGGGCACCGGACATAGAATGCAGTGATCAGTCAAAAGAAGGACTTCCATACAACTTAATATTTTGTGATCAGCCAGCTTGTCCCTCTGAGTGAGTATATTCTCCACTATATGAAATCATGATAGTTGAAACCTTAGCAGTTCACAAAACTATAATAGGATGTGTGGTTGATTATTCATAAACGCTATCACTTTCAGTGTTATCATTATATAATTCCTTGTGGTTATTGTTTTTCAAATGGGATATGACCATTGTCTGAAGAATATAACATCTATAAATGCGATGATTGCCACTTTAGATGGACACACTCTGATTGGACACACTGTTCACAAAGTTGTGGCGGAGGAGACAGGATGAGGGATGTTAGATGTGTACAAGTGATCCGAGATGGTGTACAACCAATCCAGACACCAGGGAAGTGTGACAGTGAAACAAAGCCAGCATCACTACATGAATGT
The DNA here is from genome assembly GCF_963678975.1 of Dysidea avara. Classification (NCBI taxonomy): domain Eukaryota; kingdom Metazoa; phylum Porifera; class Demospongiae; order Dictyoceratida; family Dysideidae; genus Dysidea; species Dysidea avara. The sequence continues at coordinate 7,048,914 of NC_089280.1, forward strand.
AACAAACACCCTTGTCACAACCATTGGCATGCAGGAGACTGGAGTATAGTAAGTTACAAAACAATCACTACTTCATATTACATATTATTTCACATTCAGTGTTCTGTTGATTGTGGGGAAGGAATTCAAAGTAGAAATGTCACATGTAGAGATGCCAATGGAAACAAGATACGCAGACACAATTGCAGTTTGCAGGCAAAGCCTCGTATAGAGAGATCATGTACTGGAGACATCTGCATCCACAAGTGGATCAAATCTAATTGGACCAAGGTAAGGGACTGGACACTACAAACTATTGTACAGGTGTCTGCTCTGCCAGTGGGAGGATATTATTGTAATATAATGACACTTGTATATTAATTGTTTGTAGTGCTCTGTGAGTTGTGGTGAAGGAGTTCAGACCAGGCAAGTAAACTGTACTGAAAATGGGACAGTTGTAGATGACAGTGTTTGTCTTGAGAACATTCCAAATGCCAAGCCAACAGAAGTAAAAAGTTGCCAAGGACGTTGTTGTAATGGAATATGGACTGTTACAAACTGGCTAACAGAAGTAAGTGTGTGAGCTGCAATAAAGCATATATGTGTGTGTTGGTTTCTGCACAGTGTGTTGCACCTGGATGTCACAAAGAAGGTGCACAATCCAGAAATTGTGATGCAATTGAATGTCATGAAAGAGGAGTACAGTACAGAAATGTATATTGCATACACAATGGAAGGACTTCTGAAGAGAATGACCACATAAAGTGTAACCCAGCAACAGAACCGTTAAACACACAAGGATGCTACAGGACTCAAGGATGTGAACCAGCTTGGATTGAAACAGATTGGACCCAGGTAAGTATGAACTAAATGGTAGAACAAATGTGAACCATATTTTTTAGTGTAGTAAACCTTGTCATGGTACACAAGAGAGAAACATAACATGTAAACTGGGAAATGAAACACTTATGAATGAAAGATGCCCAAATAAGAAGCCAAGTATAAAACGTACATGTAATTCAAATTGTACAGTCTCTGATATATGTTTCAAAGAGTTTTGCTACAGAGATGATTTACCACAATGCCATCAAAATTGCTGCGATTCATGTGAAGAAGCTTTTCCACAATTGACAGGACTACTACGATACAATCGGTGTGAAAAGCAGTGCTGTATAGGTGAACTCATAATTGGGTCAAATGATGGCACCTTCTGTACATGATGACTCCACATAATGGTACATTGGATGACACTATTGTTTGCCTAACATGACTCCGCTTAATTCTGACACCATAATAATTTTTGTAACACATTTTTGTATGATTGTACTTTATTAATAATTTATAAAACTATCAAATAAACAATAAACAAGACAACATGTTAGTACACATGTAACAGCAGTAATAGGTTGTGTTTACCACTCAGAATTGTTTTCTTTCTGAAACGATAACCTTGGACTATTCTCCGAGAAAAACTGTGAGTACCATCGCCGGTGTTTTGCTATCAACTGGTCTTCTTTAACCAACATTGGTTTGGATACATATGTCTTATTATTCCATATCATCACATCCCGATCAACCTATATATACAAAACACATGGATGGGACTTGTACACAGTGTAATTATGAATGGTTTAAAGGGGCAGTGTGTTGGTATTGTTAACATGTTTAAGTTTATGATGCAACATTGTTTAAATGGATGACAAAGTAGTGGGTCAAGCTTATAAAAACTTCAATCTTGCACTCCTACTGCTGCAAGACACAGCTGTATGAAATTAACGCTACACAACAACTTCTGTCAATGGATGTATCACAACCAGGCGGACGGTTTGAGCACATTAGAGGGCTATACAGCGAAAGCCATGAGGCACCTGTTTAATCATCTGATATGCTGTTGTGCAGTTGAAAAAGCATACTGGACTCTATCTCACTATTGATGTGCAAGCCTGAGTCTTGTACATATAATTAACAATTTCACTGGCAGTGAAACAATGCACAACTGAATGGCTTTGATGCCAACACACTGCTCCTAGTGACCAATCACCTCTACAATGGTACAGTATGTACATATTGAGCTGAGCAGAAAACTGGATGTTTCTCAAAGGAATGATAACAGTTTTGGTATGAAGAACAGACATGTGTGGTTTGGCTCATTACAAGTTTGAGAAAAGTTGTATATGTAACAAGCCAACAGGAAACGCGCAGAAAATATTGATTGGTCATAAATAAAGTGTCAGACATTTGAATGAAAAGATTTTGAGATATTTTTAGTGAGTCAAGCAGTACTAAAAATGAGCTGAATTTCAAGAACTTGTGTAATTTCATCCTTGAGTTATTTAATGTTTTTGGGGCTCAGCTCAATGTGTATATGCATACTACCGTATAGCGGGTTATTTTCGAAACAGAAATTTTCGCACAAGAAGCAAAATCTGAATTTTGAAAGATTTTAATTTCGAAGAGTGCATATTTCGAAGTCTGGATGGATTTCAAATCGTAAATGGAAATTCGTGTCACAAAATTATGAAGATGCGTGAATGTTTGCCGAAAACTGACTTAATTACTGATGGAATAATCTTGTGCACTGGAGAGAAGACTGAGGGAGTCTCGAGTGGAGTAAATTCACTGGCACGATCACGCTCGATCATAGCTAGCTATCCTGCCTGCTCGCATAGATACTAGGCATCAATTCCCACTCTGGATCACCTGTTTTCTGGTTTTTGGTATAGTAATGATACAGTTTTCCCATTATCATCAGCAATACTGAGCTAAAAGTCGAGGAATACACAAACGAATCGCCGAAAGTTGGACGGTTGCTTTCACTTGTGGGAATTTCATTATTTTCAAAAAACAACCGGACGTGGGAATTTATTTTCGAAGAGAAGGGACTCTTCGAAATATCTGAAAATAAAAACCTTTCGAAAATTACCAGCTATACGGTATAAGTCTAGTAGCCTTATGAATCACAATCCCTACCATATAATTGGCAAAGCCATACGCATGCAAAGAGTTCATACACATACTTACTGTGCTTATAGCTAAAATGTAGTACAGTGAAACCTGTCTATTCTGGTCACCATAGGGACAAAATTTTCTGACCTCATTAAGGAGGTGGCTGTATTAAGTAGGTCACTTTGTACACAGTTGGCACATGTGGGGATTTTTATAATGGCATGCAGTTTAGACAGGTGACCTCTTTATGCAGTGACCTGATTAGACAGGTTTCACTGTACTGAATTGAGTTTGGCAGCTCAAGTCCAACAATCACAAGATCCTGACAACTTTATACCAATAAAAGTATTTACAGGTACTACAGGTAAACAATAGGGATGTTTCATAATTATGCAAGGGAAGGAAATTAGAAATTTGTAGGGATTATAGCAAAGGAAGTTGTTTTTACATCTGCAGTTATACTAGCTGACATTTAATTCCTACAGTATAGCTAAATATCAAATGTCCACTAGTATAATTGCAGGTATAGATGACCTCCCTTGTTTCAATTACTGAATTACTGAAATACGAGGGGCCAATCTGCTTTAGTTTCAGGTACGTTCCAACACAGTGTCACAAACAAAGAACAGTACAAGAAGTGCTTGTGCAATCAATCCACGAAGATTAAAGAACTAAAGCCACATTACCACCTAGAGGAGAAAATAGGACACAAAGGAGGACAAAGGTATGTTATAAGTCCATAATGCATCCATTGTAATTGCTGCAGTTGGCAATGAGGCATGTCTTGGGCTGAAGTATTGCCGATCAGTGAAGAAATTGAGCCCCACAGTTGGCTTACACTTGGCTGGAGGCATTAGTCAGTCAGTCAGTCAGTCAGTCAGTCAGTCAGTCAGTCAGTCAGTCAGTCAGTCAGTCAGTCAGTCAGTCAGTCAGTCAGTCAGTCAGTCAGTCAGTCAGTCAGTCAGTCAGTCAGTCAGTCAGTCAGTCAGTCAGTCAGTCAGTCAGTCAGTCAGTCAGTCAGTCAGTCAGTCAGTCAGTCAGTCCAGTCAAATTTAGGGTTGCCCTGACAACATTTAAGGGCTGGGTTAAGTGGCCTATGAGCTGTTATGAAAGAAAATGAGATTGGTTTTTGGGTGATAATTTTGGGCAACACAACCCAAACCTCTGTGATGCCTACTATTATACTGTACATAAAAAAATAAACTACATTATTATATTACACACTCCAAGTCTCTATTCACCTATCCTCACTACACTATTACGTAACACTATTCATACTGTATGCTCTGGTTGTATTTTCGGGCTATGCCCCTGTATCCAAATTCAAAAGTCAAATTCAAATACAGTACATCAAATAAGTAATATGTACTGAATGTTTCTGTGTTCAGCAATACAGCTATGATGATTGCAGTTACACATTTTGACCTAAGCATTACATACCTTATTTGTAAATATGACTCATTGAAGATACAGAATACATACGTACTGACATATGTCAATGTTACTGAATTGCTGGCAGTGATAAATAAGTTATAACTGACAGTCGAACAGGCACTGGTGACAGTGATAAATAAATTATCATACTGACAGTCATACAGGCATTGGAAATATATGTATGGTGGAACTTGCACTATATGACAATGCTGGGAACAGCCAATATATCAAGATGCCAGTTTATCCATAAAAGAATATTTTGGTAAGTGTCCAGATTATGCAAGTGTCATAAGTTTTTTAGTCACTGTCCTTATTAGGTTTCACTCTAGTTTTAAAGTAACTATTTTTAGAATGCTACTCACACTATACACTCCCAAGTTCCAACCAGGGGTGTAGGACAAACTTACGTGAACTGACATACATACAATATGAGATGAACTTTAGCGATGCTTGAAATACTGTGATGGTTACTGTACAAAATATCAATAAAGAGGTTCAAAGAGGTTCGATAGCTATATAGTGTTTGTACTTTACTATGGTGAGTATTTTGTGAAGAACAAATGAAACATGTGGTGGTCACCAATTCGCCCACTAACAGTCCCTGTATTTATCAAGCAACCATAAACTATTGCCCATGGTGGATATAAAAAGGTCCACTACATATTTTAGTAGTGCTAAGAATACACAATTCCATACATGGGCTTGTCCTAGTTCATATTGTTAGTGAGTTAAATGCATTAATTCTATAATGTGATATAAGGGAAACTTACCAAAAATATACAATTATTATAATTAGGTTAATTGTAGTATGAGGTAATACAGCGGGTGAGGTGATAATCACATAGTTTTAAAATGAATACGATTTAGTGGTAGTATTACTAAAGGCAGAGCTATCTGAGGAATCAATACAGCTGGCCTGGGCTAGAAATGAATCTACTTATGCTTGACACCAAAAATGTAACACATTAACTTTCAGTTAATTTATAAATACTCTTAGCATTATAAAGTCACAGTGTTTGAAACAGTTCCCTCTAATTGGACCACATCTGCATACATTGACCACCACAACACAAATTGTATAAATGGCACTTTTATAAGTGAGCCATAGGAAAGAGGAGAAATTGATTAAAGCATGTTTGTGGCTCAACTTTCAACACTTACACAATATTGAATAACTGTTGATAACATTGTAATTGAACACTTTTCACCTGCATAGCTTCTCCTCTTAACATTAACTTAGGTAGAAAAGCTGGCATCCACCAATCGTAATAAATCTCGTGGGTCAGTCTTTGTAACATTGGTTCTTCTGGGGTAAGAGTTTGGATAAATACTCCACTTCCGAACACTGATTTAAATTTCAAATTAACCAGTCCAGGACCAACCTAAGGGAGGTCATTGACAGGTGAATTCAATTTCATGACCACAGCACATACATACACATTACACAAATGGCCCCCTTGTGACCAGGGTACAAAAACCTGATCTATGGGGCCTCATCTACTTTTAATAATGACTTGTAACTTCTCAGAGCATAGTTATAAAGCATTGAAAAGTCAACAAGCTTTTGTAATCTGTCAATTGACAAGGTATGTAGTTTGTTGAATCCTAAAACAAACTCATATTAGGATGTTGTTGGTTTGGCTACTGTCAAATTGACTGACTATCAAAAGATAAAGAATGAGTGGGACGAGTGGGACTACTTGCTTGTGTATTTTGGAGTGCTCTAAGTGTGCTAATTCAATCATTGCCTATCAATTACAACATTCTTGCATGACAGCAAATTGGATTTGCTGCTGCCACAACTGTTTATAGCCCATAGACACTACTATGAATTATTACAATGGTGCTTGTATTGTGGTGTACACAAACAAAACTGCCATCCAAGTACCACCAGGAACATGTGCCCAAGTAATTTGTCGCTAACCAGTTATAAGCTCCCACACAAAGTAATTTGTCTCTAACTAGGTTCCCACAAAAAAAGGTTACACTTCTTGTCACTAAATTACTTAATTTATAACAAATGATAGGAATGTATGATAGGAATGTAGCACATAACAAGTCGCCTACACAATACGTGACTCCTGACTCCTAACGTATACAACATGTCTGAGTAGATAGAAGAAAAGGAAGTACAGCCATTGTATATTTGAACATATCTGGTGAATATAATATAATGAATATCCCAAATGTGATGGTTAAATCTCTGGCTGGAAACGTTTTAACAAAAACTTTACTATACCACTGGATGTATTATGTGGTACGTGACAGCCTTTACTACCTACACACTGTAACATGCAACCTCCTTCAGGTCAAATATCATCTTGTGTTTTATGAATAAGTTGGAAATTCAAACCTACACATAAACTCAATATTCATTACTATACATACTGTTAACATGTAGAATATCATTACTATGTTTTATGAATAAGATGGTAATTTAAAACTACAAACACAATATAGCAACACTCTTGTAATTACATTAACGTTGGAATGTTCACCTAACCAAACACAAAACCAAAGTTAATACACTTAAAATAAACAGTTAACAAATTAAAATTCCAGATCACTAAATGAGTTAGTTACATATCTTGATAATTACATTACAATTATGGTAAGTTTTCTGAAGCTCTAAAGTTAGAGTCTGTTGACTATGATGTAAACCACAACACAATCCAAACTATTCACACTCCATGATTCATGAAATTGACTAGGAGAAAACATCCAAGCGTTGGAGCGTTACTCGGATGACTGCAGGTTTGAGGCTGTCCGGGTACAGTCGTGGATTTTTCTCCTTTCTCAACCTTTTCAAACACACTTTATGTAACAACTTTCGACAGGCTGTAGGACCAGGTGTGCTACAGACCTTAATAAATGGTTTACATTGTGACACACCTACTATTTTCATAAATCATTCTCTTAAAGTTATGATCACATTTGTAATTGTCCATTAAAAAGCAATAAAAATCAAGTTACTTGAGGTAAGCAAGATCACAAGTATTTATGATCATACAGCTCCATCCCATTTAATGAAAATCAGAACTCTTGTTTTGGTCTTGTATCATCATTTGTTTGGATATTAACAGCATGTTGTTCCTTGTATGTTTAGGTACGTATGTTTGTATCTATAGTTAGGGCTAGGGTGTTATATAACAGTCAAATTAGTAGTCTTGTAAAGTTGTCTTTATTTCAGTCATGTAAGACCGTAATTTGTAGGTGCATGCATTTTTGTTCATATCTTTTAACTACAATGATTGTTACTTTCATAAATTAGAACTATGAGGGAGCTGTAGTTAATACTGATGGTACCCACACTAGTATAGAGACCTGATCAGTATTCTTACACTGCTATTAATTCCAACTTTCACATGAAAAATACAGCTTTCTGTGCTGACAATAAAAACATTCCCAACTGTGAAATTGAAAGTCCATGAGTTTAATCTTCAAATCCCAGAAAAATAAATACAGATTTAATTTCAGATCATGAAGTTAACATATACAGTACGTAAGTAGGATGAAAAAGAAACATTTACTTACAATGGTTGGAAACCTATTCATAGCTTGACGTGACTGTCTGAACAACAGTTATGTCACAAAGGAGATAAACATGTCCTTCTGTAACTTTATACCATCATGAAACAGACTTGCTATGCTGAACCATGGAAACAAGAGAATTTTGTAATAGAATATTATGGACTTTGTTTACAACAGGTCTGAAATGGAGTGGTAAATTTTTCTGAAGGACAGTTTGCACAATAACAAACTTGACCCATTATATTCTTTTAAAATTGTATCACCAACATGTGCCTGGCTTATACCAATTCTTCTTAATCAAACAAACTTTAACTGTGTACGAATGTACGTACAGATGTGACAAATGAGCTTACCAAAATGCTTGTACTGTGGTGTGTGCTTTAATTAGAATACACAACAAACTAATAGTTGTATTAAGAGTTCATTTTATTTGTACAAATATTATAAACTCTTGGTTGTATGTAGTTTAAACACCCAGCCAAACATGCTTTCTTATAAGGCATTGTGCTGTGTGTGGCATATCAATGGCAACTCTCAAATAATGTTATAAACATTAACTTCTCTTTATTGCCACCAATTAAACATGTACGTAATTAATAGGAATAAAACAATTGGAAAATTAGTGTATTTTCTGTCTTGGTTGAACAAAGAGAATTAGACGGTAAATAACCTCTTTTCGGGATACGAAGTTCACATGTTCAGCATGTGGGTACAGTAGTTGGGTCAGGATGTGTGAACATGTGCTCACTCCTACATTTGCTGTTTAGGCTATATCTCACCCACCTGCCCTGATGTTTTCCTTGACTAGTGTTCAGCAGAAATGCAGGCACCAAAGTGGACTACCAATGCACAATTTTCATGCTAATTTATGTTATTGAGGGCGGTATGCACACGGTTGTTTCCAGGTAGGCCAAAAAAAATTCTGCAGGTCTGTCTGGTTTTTTTCCTTGGTCCCACCTAGGCACAGTGGCTCCAAAATTAATTTCACTGTACAGGCACCCACCCTTATACGTCACACTGTTTTTGTGTTATGTAGCCGATAGTGTAGTATCAATAGTTCTATGATGTGTTGTAGTGTTGACAAGTCATTAGTCGGTAGCCGCACTTAACAGCTACGTAAGCCCAGTGGTTCAAGGGTCATGGGGTTGGGTGTTGGATTACATTAAATGCTGTAGAAGGGGGTGTGAAGGAGAGTGTTCACATGCATGTAGTATGAGGAAGGAGCACAACAATCCTTTCATTGAAATTAGTACACAAATTTTTTAAAACAAGGTAGGCATCTGGTGTCTTTCAGATGTAGATAACACATCAACAACTTGAGAAGGTGTACGGAACAGGTAAACATGCTACACAACATGGCCACACTGAACAGTAATATTGTACAATCAAAGGTAAGATCAGTACAATACATTTATCTCAATGCTACAAGTGCTTCACCGATTGCATTAAATGACTGGCCATAATAACAGTAGGTCTTGAATGTTTTTGTCCCACTGTTCATATGAACGCGACTTTTTTAAGTACTCATCATCTGGGACAAATGAATGCTTGCAAATTTACTGCCTGTCGTTTGTACTGTTCAACTGGGTACAAACCGAAACTTGCAAGCATGAGATAGCCGGTTCAATTTTTGCCGTGACATGCTTATTTTCTTTGCCAACCTCCATAATATATAGTAACTGGCCACTGTATACATATACTAGTATAATTGAAAAATGAAGTAGGGATCCAAGCAAAAAAGAAGAGATGAATGATGGTATTACAGCATTTAGACTATGGTACGGCTCATTTACAGGTTTACTAAATCACTTAGTCACCTGACATGCTCACTTAGTAATCTACACATGTTCACTTAGTAACCCGCCCTCAAGCAATTTTGTACATGATAAATATTAATTATAACATGAAAGGCACACTGCAGTACTTGATAATACTATAATATTCTTCTTCTCCGTGTTCCAAGAATAATTCTGGACAAATAGTAGACTAAACACCGTATGTACTGTAGCTCTAGCCATTACTTTGGTTACCAGTCGAATAATTATTTTTGTGGGCACTGTAAGGACTTCAGGAAGAAACCGTTCCGCTGTTCTGCATTGCTCTTTCACCCCACACTCATGCTCTGGTTATAAAGGTACGTACTTTAAACCATAGTCCAAATAAGTTAGATACCGCGACCAATGGAAACTAAGTGATTTAGTAACCCCTCAGGCCCTTAGCAGCACCCTCACTGTGCTCGGGACACTACAGCCTTAGGGGTTACTACATCGCTTAGTACCCTTGGTCTTGGTGTCTAACTATTATATAGCTTGGTGGGAAATTGCTTACTTTTGCATTGATAGCTCTGTGAGAAAATCTCTGCATTGGCATGTTACAACAATTAGTTTGTTAATGCCAAAGTAGGTCACCGAGCTATGCTGTAATATCATCATTCATCTCTTGTTTCACTGCTTTTTATAGCTTAGATCCCTATTTCATTTTTAAGCTCGGATTTTGTTATGGCATAGAGCTGTTTTATTAGGGTGACTGCTGTATTAGAATATCCCGAGTCGACCTTTCACCACCAGGGGGAATGTCACTATTTCATAATTCAACCGTGCTAGCATTATAAATACAATAATAAGGGTGTGTGGTCATCATGATCAAGTGAATGGATTGTAGAGAGGTGTGGTCTCTGAGCTTGATCATTATTAATCAACCAAGATCATTAATGGGCATGGTATCATGTGAAGTTGCTGGTATTTACTGAGCATAAGCACCTTAAATAATGTTGTGGCATCTAAATATGCTACTCAAGGAAAGTGTTGATATGGAAAATTAATGTCTCAATATGGTTTCATTGCATAAAGAAAATGGCAACCAGCCTGATTGAAAGACAAAGCACAGAGGGCACACACTTGTCGCAACCCCAAAAGGCACATCCCACTGGTGAGTTTGTTAGTGTGGTGTAAAATGGTGGCCTTACGCTGCTTCATTCGGTCTCCAACTTTGCGACTGTGGTCAAAGCAAAATTCAAGTTTTAGTGATTTAAAAAAAATTCTATATCTGATTGTCCGTAAGTGTTTTCTTGTTTTAACACTATATTTGATGTTATATAGACTATTATTCCGTAAAGGTGATTTTCGTCATGATCCTTAAAGGTGGAATTTTAGGTGAAACAGTAACTACCGTACTGTGTTATAACTTATGAACAATAAATTAATATATTGCACATCACTGGTTATTGTCCTGACAGTTTTACAGTGTTAAACTGGAACAGATAACCCTACCTACTATTAGCACATACGTAATTCTCATTGAAACAAATAATGAAGTGAATGGCTATCTTGAAAACCCTCTTCAGAAATACGTACAGCCTTGAAAAGTATCTACTGTGACTACAAAGACATACAGAAAACAAGATTGATTACACAACAGCTCATAATAGTAGTAATCTTGTGTCATTCTCTGTTGCGTAACACCTACACACAAGAATCATGCAGTCAGGAAAATAATTGGATAGTTGGTATATAATTACGAATTATTAGCTGTTATATTATTTACCACTAAAAATATTGAGTAGTAAATAGTTCAATTGGTAACAATTACCAATCATTCTAAAGTACTGTAATTGGATAATTGGTACAAAATTACAAATTACCAACAGTTATTTACTCTAGAGATGTACTGATTCAACATTTCCAATTTCAATCCGATCTAACATAATTATTACACATCTACCGATATTGCACCAACATGACATCAACTATGCATTATTATTATGTTTACTTCATAGGATATTACTGCCTCAAACTTAAGAGCAATTGTTAGTGAGGTCATTTGTTTTGAAGTGCTGCCTTGCAAGGACTAATAGGGCAATACCATAAGCTGTACCTTGTATCCTCCACCTCCTCATACAATTGTAACTCCCCTTATGGACCCTGCACTTGGGGAATTATTTACCATGCATGGTGTGGTACAATAAAGTAGCCACAAATATTTCAAAGCAATCTCCTACCACTGCTGCAAGGCTCATAAGTGCTTCGGCCCTTCGGTACTTATAAGTTCCTGAAGACTTACCCAGAATACTCCATGCTTGAACAGCTTGTAAACTGATGTGGCACAGTATCCTAGTGCTTCACTCTATTGTTTAGAAAGGTGGATTAAGTTTTACTGAATACAGTAAACTCGTGTGTAATTATAAGACTTCTCACACTGTGACCAACAGATAAGTGTTAGGTGTACGTTGCAAATCGTGACCACAAAATTTAGTCCCACGTTATTTGTTTCTTTGTCCAACCACAAAAATTTAATCCACAAATTTACTTTGGTAATTACAATAAATATTTGTTTACTATAACTATTAGTACTTTGTAATTACATACCAATTATCCAATTATTTTGGAATGATTGGTAATTGTTAGCAATTAAATTGTTTACTACTCAATGTTTTTAATAGTGAAGAGAGATGTACCAACCTACTAAGTACCTATCTAGTATCTAATATCAGATCAACAGTCAATTTGGATGAAATCAGTATAATTAATTTTGCATATAAATACCGATTCAATTCCGATCCCATGTCTTGGACTCACTCTATCATTTCTCTTCTCCATTACGGTGGTATAGACTGAAATGCTCTCTTGCACCCACTGGCTATAATACAGTTTTTTCTTTGTCTCAGTACAATTTTTAAATGCTGAAACAATAAACAGCTTATTGTATGTTGTGCACTTGTTATAGTATTCGGCATGTGCAATCCCTAGCCCGCTTGTTGAGCAGTACGCTTGTTGAGCAGTAGTGTAAACAAGGGCTGCAGCACTCGAGTTTGATAACCCGGGTTGGCCCGAGTTGAAAGTAACCTGGGACAATGTGATTTAAGTATAGTACTCAAGATAGTTTAAAACCTGACAAAAAATATTTCCAAACAAAAAATATTGCTTGATTTTAACATGGATAGCAGTATGCTAAAATCACTACAGTACAGTGGAACCTCCCTTATCTGGACTCTATTATCCAGGCACCTCCATTGTCTGGACAGCCCAAATTGGTCATGTGGCTTGTAGTTTATTGACCATAATGAAGTTTGGTTTAGATAAAAGCACAAGGAGAGAGCCTAAAGGTTGCTGTTTACTTGTTTGGTGGCTTGTTTCTTCTACTACAAATAACTACCACTTGGTTGCTAGGTGATAATGCATTTTTACAGCCCAGGGGAGTGCTCTGTAGTGACTTCCCCCTCTGCCTACTAAACTGCATAGTACTAACTGATAACAATAACAACATTACTTGTATTTAAGTTAGTCACTTTAGCATAATAGCATGTTATTCTTAGTTACGGATATTTCTGAGATACGGACAGTAGTATGTACCAGACTGCCTGGATAAGAGAGGTTCCACTGTACAGTGTATCATGGTAGTGGTGTGTGCGTGTGTGTGTGTGTGCGTAACAAAGAGACATAACGAAGAGACATGTGTATGGAGCCTGTGTAATGTCTGTTCTGCTTTATGGTAGTGAGTGCTGGATACCACTTAAGAAACATTTACGTAAATATGTTAAATTGTTTCCATCACAGATGTCTTTAAAAACTGTATTAAAAATTTCCAGCATGAAGCAATGGGAGGAATGTATTACATCTGCAATGGTGAGAGAGCAGTGGGGTGATATGGAAACCATGGACACTAAGCTGGAACACCGGCACCTGGAGTGGCTTGGGAATTTGTCTGGAATGCCAGATTTTCGCTTTCCGAAGATTTGTCTCTTTGGATGGTTGTCTCATTGCCGTCCGTTTTGTGGACCAAGGAAGCGGTGGAGAGATTTTACAAAAAGCAATTTGAAGAATGTGGGGATAAGTGATGGTTATTGGTATTGTCAAGCTCAGGAGAGGGAAAAGTGGAGATCTATTTGTAGTCAAAGTGTGGAGCTGTCCAATCAACCAGTAAAGAACATAGTATACCATGTGTGCAGTAGGAGCTTCCGAAGAGAATGTGACAAAGCACGTCATAAATGTACTGTGGAGAGGTCTAAACCAATCCAGGAGCAGGCTGATGCTGTGCAGTATCAACTCTGTGATCGATGGTTCAGGAGTAGGAGAAGTTTGGCAATGCAGATGTAGGGAGGATGAGTCAGCAATAAATGGACCAACAGTCAACCTGCAGGTACCAATAGTATGTGGAGTTTGTGGAAGACAGTTTTGGAGATCTGGAGATTTAAAGCGTCATAAATGCAATGAACCCCAGTCTGATGCAGTGCAGTGTCCAACTTGTCAATGTTGGTTCAAGAACACTAGGGGCCTTACCATACACCAGAGAGCGAAACACCAGGTGTGACACCTTCATTTTTGCCCCTTCAATTGGAGGGAGACGTGACCCGCATGGGTAGTCTACAACAGGATAGGTGTGTTTGTGTGTGTGTGTGAGTGTGCGTGCGTAAACAGCATCACTATGTGTGGGTAGGAAAAAGGCTTCAATTAGTGGTACAAATTGATGGTGGAACACACAATTGATGTAGTTAATAGTCTAGTCAATGGGTCACCACCACCATATGAGACACTGTGGAATCTGTTAGTGCACACAGTAAGACAGAACCATTGCACACTCCACAACTATGACTGTGGTTTTGGCATGTGCTACAGAGTACATTCAACATTCAAACTAGATAATTAACCACTGAGCCACAGCTACCAGTTATCCACTTACTCTTAATTTCAATGAAAATGCTACCATGTAATACTAAGTACATATTCTATGTGTGCATGTTGTATTAAAAGTTTTATAGTATTGCAAAAAACAACAACAAACAAACAAACAAAAACAGTTGTACCAAGAGTGTGCATATTATAGTTACAATTGTAACTTCCTTTCTTTAGTAAATGTGCATTGTGCCTATAGAAAAGAAATGGGTAAGTGTAATCTCAAAACCAGTTCGTAGACTAGGTTTGGGATTTGTAAAATACAAAAGGAACTGTTTCCATTCCAAGCTGTGAAAAAGAGATAAGGCAAAGCCAGGGTTAAGGTGAAAAAGAGAATTGGCTGCAATGATTATCAATTTAAATGCTGTATGTATGACATGGTAAGATGGTCATAATTGGGCACAACCATTAAGTTTACAATGGTAAAGTGGACTGTAATTCTAATGTAAGTGGATCAGTAAAATGCCAAACAATATAGTACCCCCTTGAAAATTTCTGTCTACTTAAGTACATATTCAGATTTGTATGAACTCCTGATTATCTGCACAAGATAATAGATCTTGATTTCTTCAAACAATCACCTCAAATATGAGTTTGCTTAAATAACAAGTAGAGGTATTTTCACACCCTTTGTTCAAATGTGACAGTAGTCAATCGAACAATAAACTGATTCGGATAAAATGTCTTTACACCTTTCTTTATATTGCTGTTTGTTTACATGACAACATATTATGCCAGAAGCCAGAAGCATAAAACAAGAAACACACAGTTGATGGTGAATGGAGAGGTGTATTGCGAGGATTACTTAATTGCAACAAGGCTTCTCCAGGGCTATGTGACATATCACTACTGGACAGTAATCTATGCTATTACCATGGAATTCCCATTATCCTGTGAAATACCCATGAAAGTTTCAGTTGATAAGTTTTTCATGGGTAATGAAATACCCATGAAATGCTGGGATAAAATATTGTACCCATGAATGACCCATGAACGAGTGAGTTTTCATGTGTTTGTATGTTTGTACAACCCATGAAAAACCTGTGAAATCACACCAATGAAAAATGTGTGGAAAGCCTATGAAATACATTCATAGGTTTTCCACAGGATTTTCATTGGTATGATTTCACAGGTTTTTCATGGGTTGTACAAACATACAAACACATGAAAACTCACTCGTTCATGGGTCATTCATGGGTACAATATTTTACCCCAGCATTTCATGGGTATTTCATGAGGATCATGGGAATTCCATGGTAATAGCATAGATATATTGTCCAGTGTATGGCATATTAGCTACTACACAAATGAATTGATAACTGTATATGTATTAAAACTAGACTTAACACACACATGCACGCACGCACACAAAAAGGCAAAGCCATCAGCTGTTGTGCTGGCATGGTCACGCCTACCCAGTGGACCAGCAGTGGGATACCTGTGCGCTACTACTCAGGTGCTATGATTCAGTGTAGGAAAATCCTCCTGGGGCAGGACTAGTAACCCACAGGAGACAGTACTGTGTCTCACAGGTGAAGGCATGGGCAAAAGGAGTCCCATCTTGATCTTCACATACTACGTGAGACATGGATAATTGGCCTTTGCTTCCCCAGATTACACCATGTATATTTCTACCTACTATGTGTCAGCCATTGAGTAGACCACGGAACAACACAAAAGAGGACAACTAGATTTACGGTATAGCCCAAACAGCCATGGTATAACTATTACTTGTATGGCAATAAAGCATACTTTGTATGAATGTGACACCCACAAAGACACTGGAATGACCATCAATAACAAAGCTGTCAGCAATGTTATTAACAACAAATTAATAGCTACACACATGAATGAGTATTTATAATTCCACTATAATAATCATATGATTACGCTTGTGCACTACAGAAATATAGCTGCCAGGTGTGGTCTTGATCTAAATATAGCACTCAGTTTCACCATGTTTGTCTCTTGACCACACCCTCGTGCTATATTTTCTGTATTATACTCGCGGTGGTAGATTTAACTAGATTTAATAATAGGGATCGTGTCATTTTCTCTAAAATGTTGAATATCCACCATAGCAGTTTAGGTGGGTACAACTAAATGTTGTGTAAATGTTGTGTGCCCTTGTTTTAAATGTATTTTAATTTTTACTATACATCTCTTTGTTATCTCTGGACACTAGTGGATTGTACCAAAATACCTGCTGTGCAGCGTGCAACTATTTTTATACCTGTAACGTATGCACACAGTTGTAACATCAATCCACGCACTGCTCAAACGATTACTTTAGTCTTAGAATATATGTAGTTGAGTAACTATCAACTAGTCAAAACTCAGCAACCACACTAAGTCTATAAACCAAGACCACAATATGTCGCTCAATATTACAATTCAAAGCATATTGTATTTTGAACTGGTTGGGCATCAAAGCCATTAGCAAACCGTGTTCCCATGATATTGCCCAAGCAATATCAAGATACTGTATTTCCTGGGCAATATGCGAGCTAAACACCAAGTGGCACCTTTGAGTGCCCACGGTACATAAGCACACTTTGATGCGATGAAAAATATAACACTCTTTGGCTTATTATGGAAACATATTTTTTCCCATCGAACTAGATGATATCATTAACAGCCAGAATCGAGATATTATAATAAAGCAGTCACCGCAATACAACATTCTAATGTACCACTCTGTGTGGGCAGTTCAAAGGCACTGCCAGTGCCATAATTTGTATATTGCACTGCTGCAGACCGCAGTGAGTGGAGTGCATTATAACTTATAACGCACTGGTTGTGGTTTTGTAGACCACAACGAGTGCATTATAAGTTATAATGCACCGACTGCAGTGCAATATACAGATATTGCACTTGCTGCGGTTTTGTGCAGCATAGCACAAGTGCCGGTGGCGAAGACCACTACGACACCTCACCTAATAGGTGGAAAGACACTTTACAGATCACTTGAATTCTTTTATAGCCTGACATGTAAAGGTCGATTGTGGGCCATAACGTCACCAATACGTATAATGTTTACAAGCAGCCAATGGCGATCGAAAAAGCCAACGCGGGTGGCCACAACTCTAGTCTACATATATATAAACGTACTTATACACCTTACTAGTCTGGTGCCACCTTAGCCCAAATTAAACTGTAGTCCACTTCGACAATGACTCAATAAAACAAATATATTCTAAATAATACTAACCTTTACGTTCGATTGTGGGAACCAGTTTTGTCATGCCACCAGATTCGAGTTTAGCCAGTGTGAATAGTAAGAATTAGACTAGTATCGTTTAGTAGTTAGGTTTTGTTTACTTAAACCATCTATTTAGCTGCTTTTTTTCGCTAGAGAGAATCACTGGTGATTAGTCTGGTGCTTAGTCTATATGGCACACTGGCATGCTGAGCACTACATGATGAGAGTCGAACAGCGAATGCAGGTTAGTGATATAACCCATAGCGTACTATCTCAGGTGGCTGCAGTATTGCAGGGGGGAACGTCATCGAAACGTCTGGCTTGGTTACCCACAATCGACGTTAGAAACCTGGCCTTTATAAGTGTTACAGCTGTCTTGTGAGACTCTCCCCACCTATTAGGTGAGTGGTACATAACAGTTATACAACGTGCACTCGTGCTCTGCCTGTATAAACGCACTTGCCTTCGGGCCTGACGGCCCTCAGGCTCATGCGTTTATATCAGGCAGAGCACTCGTGGCCGTTGTATAACTGTATAATAAACAGTCTTGTATGTTCAAAATGTAAACAAACTATTATATTAATTTTAAAAAAGGAAGCAGGGGTCCATGCACTAAAGAGACATGATTACAATAGCTACAGGTGAAAATCCCTACTTTGGAACTGAGAAAGTTACATATAAGCCAAAATAGAAATTCTACTTAGTAATCTAGTATACATGATTGTATATTGAAAGAAATATTAGTTTAAAAAAGAAGTAGGGATCAAAATGATAAAACTCTTAAGACAAGAGATGAATGATGGTTTACAATACAGTACTGTGGGAAAATCCCTACATTGGCATGAATTAATTTGTTTGAAGCCAAAGTAGGGAATATTCCACAAGCTATGTAATACCATCATTCATCTCTTATCTCATGAGTTTTAATCATTTAGATGCCTACATCGTTTTTAAAATAATAATTTTTAAATGTACTAGATTGTTTAGTTTTTTAAAAGTTATAGCTACAGCTATGAAATACATATGTGACTGTTTGGCTGTTGTATTAGGGTAACTGCTTTAGAGTAACTTAAGGGGGCCTACAACTGGACTACACAAGATATTTATGGGACGTGGTCATGACATCCCTTGTTTTTCGCCGTGCTACCAATAAAGAGTGTATTCAATGGTCAATCGCTATATAGATCATTAAGAGGCATGTCCCTCGGTCGTTACTTGTCCAGCTGTACTAAATCATAAAGGGACGTGTCGCTTGATTGTTACCGGTCCAGCTAGTTTCGTAAAGGGTCCTATCGTGCAGGTACAGTATCTATTTACTGTCGAGCCTACTAATTTAACTTCGTCTACTGTCTACTGGAAATATAAGAGCGTGAACATAAATTTGTGGCATCTAAGTGTTGATACTGAAAGTGAATGCCTTGATACGGTTTCCTAGCATGAAGAAGATGACCAGTAGGTTGAAGATAAAAGGAAATGCAAGGTGCAGAGGGCAAGCACTCATTAGAACCGCAAAAGGCACATTCCAGTGGTTATTGTGGATAAAAATGGTGGTCATACAATGTGTTGTTTAGCATCTAGTCTTGTGACTTTGGTCAGGCTGGCTAACCAAAAATCAGGTTTGGATGAATTTTAAAATTCACTATTAGGGTTTAGATATTGTTTATACTATAGTCATACTAACACTCTCTGCAAATGTACTTTTGCCCCTTAAGATGTTTCTAGAGTGGTGGCGGGTGCTGTTTATTATAGGGGCGATCCCTACGTAAACAGCACTACTAGCTGTTTGATACCTTTACATCACTTGTTTCACTACTTTATAGTCTGCTTCTTTTCTAAGTTTAAACACACACACACACACACACACACGCACACGCTACCTAGTATAATGCTGCAAATTACTGCCCCACTACACTGTATTAACATACATTACCTGGTGGACTGTAACACTGAGAGTTGTGAAGGGAATTGTGTAGCCCCAGACTTCGATGGAGTGGACAAGGTTCAGCTCTCCAATATGTTGGTCTGGTGCAGGAAGTGGCTCCCACTGGGCTACCCATTTGTGTGAGAACATGGCGTAGATCGGGTTGTAGATGTAGCGCAGGTCAACACCAGCTGCGATAAACGGCTTATGAAGGTGATGAAGATGAGCCAAGTCTGCACCATTCTCTGGTATCTCCTGAAGACACAACAATACACAATTATACATGCACCCAAATACTACACAGTTTTGAACAGAATCCCATCATAACTTATGATACATAAATTTGACTTATATTTGAAGTATCACAATATCACACTAGACAGGAGTTAATAACAGTGGAGGAGACAGGAGTTGATAACGGTGGAGGAGACAGGAGTGTGTCAAACGCAGTACAGAAACTACGCTCGAGATTGATTTGATTTTTGTTTAATCTCATGGTAGTTAGTAAAGGCCATTTTTTCCTATCAGAGCACATAAACTCAATACAAAACACAACCACTAGACAACCATGTTACACATACAATAAAATCTTTATCAGAGGATATAAATTCATGATTACAAGCAACACATGTGGCATCAGTGAGAGAATTCCACCAAGAAGTGACAGATGATCTGAAGAAGTTTTGGGTGGAGGAGAGATGACAAGTTGAGTAATTTAAAGGGATTCTATCAGAGGTGCAAAGTGTTCACACTGGCATGACAAGGAAATGTGATGATTGTGCACTGACAGACCAAAGAAATGTGACAACACTACAGTTCTGCAGAGAGAATCTTTTTAAATTACTCAGGATCATTTTTAGACATCAACTGGGCTCGTACTTCAATATAGCTCCCTAAAGCAATAAATTTTGGTTAGAAGCATTAAACAGATCCACTGTACAGTTAGCCTGATTACATGACAAGATAAACTGGTACTGGTGAATGACTACGAGGTAAGGAAACAAGATTATAAAACTGGCTAGCTGAGATGACTCCAACTCTACCACCAGGGAAAATTAATGTTATAGATATAAGATAGCTGTACTCTAATAGAGCATTCACTAACGTATAGAAGGGAACAAAAGAAAAGTGTACCTTGTTTTATCTTGTGTGCTTCAGGTAAAAAAGAAGGGAGTTAAAACAAGAACTTGGATGGGAAGTTGATCAACTGGACAGTACATTACTTAAGTTTGTGAGGCATGACTGCATGATTCTGTTGTTAATAACAAACGCCCAATCTTTAACTCCTCACTTAGTGATTCACATGCACAACTCCATCATACCCTTCAGATATTCATACTACATGAATACCTACCTCAATGTGGGCATTGATGATGTGTACTGTTTTCCCTTTAAATGTCCAGTCACCAGTATCAATTTCCGGCATCACTTCCGGCATCCAGGTGGGATCAATCCCCTCAGCATGGTGCCACACCATAATCTGTCCGTTAGCCTCAAAACATGGCCACTGCTTGGTCTTGGCAATATCTGGTATCTTCTTAGCATAAGGAATATTTACACACTTTCCGTCTTCACCACGAAAGGTCCATCCATGAAATGGGCACTGCAGACAATTGTCAATCACCCTCCCTCCAATTCCAATGTTGGCTCCCATATGTGGGCAATAAGCGTCAAGGATATATGCCTTTCCATCTTCCCCTCTGAACACAGCAAAGTGTTGGCCAAGGACACTCACTGAACGGGCTTGTCCTTTAGGTACGTCACGTGACGCAATCAAGGAAAACCATCCATTAGGGTAGACTGGGGGAACGTCTCCAATTTTTCGACGCCTGCGAACTATGTTGGCAACATCTTTCTGTGATTTTACTCCTTCTATCTCCGTGTATCCCAAGTCTCCCAGAGCGCGGTGCAAGTTTAAAGGGGAGAATAAGATGCTTAGTATCTTGCGGACCACCAACCAAGCCGTGTACACCAATGACAATAAAGTCAGCACACCCAACCACATCCATCTCGCGCCAGTGAGGAAATTTGCTATAGCTGATCGCAGTATTTCCAGAAAACCGAGTGATCCCTCCGCGTTAAGAAATTGGCCAAGAAATGGAAGACTCTCTAGTATCTCTCCATGTACTTGTGTTACAGTGATTGCTCCCAGAATGATACAGGACAGTATAGTGACCCACAGTAGCTTGGCCATAGCCGGAAAGGTCAAGAGTTTAACACTTCACCTAAAACACGTGACTCTTAGCTAAGTCTCACCTTTAAGCGCATGGGCTTGTACCAAAAAGCGCATGGGCTTGGAACAGAAAGAGACAAGAACTCGCCAACGTTTATGGTAAAATAAATCAATATATTTATTTATTCGTCATTCAAAATGCGTAATAAAGAAGACATTTCTAAGGTGAGTATTAATGAATGTCTTTGAAGAGGTGTATAAACGAGTGTGCACTGTTTAGCACGTTATTAGCATGATACAAAACTCAACGCTGGTAACTAGAGGTTTATGTGCGTTTATCATACTGCTCTACTTGATCGGGTTTATACCCAGCGTGGATACGCAGCTGGTGATGACACCTGGATTGTAAGTGGGCATTAGTTAGAATAACATAACTAAACACTAAACAAGTATCCCAGTGTTATTGTTACGCGAAAATTAGACGTTGCCATTGTGGCATCAATATTGTATGCCTCTTGTCCAAAATGTAGTTCAGAGTTTCAGGTGTACAAGCAAGTTACTCTGTGTTCTAGTGTCAAGGTTTAGACTCCAGCTTTACAGGCTTCCTTATAGTATATTTTATAATCTTATTGTGTTTTGTTTTGTAGTTTAATACCACCACAAGTGAAGGTGTGGACTCTAGTAACGTCACCATTTTATGAGACATCATTCATTGTGGTGAGTGTTGGTTGAGTTAGTCAATACTTTAGTGGATTTTGTAGTTGTTAATGGATTTGGCAGTATTAACTGTAGTAGGACACGTATTGGAACCATTGTGGAATATTAGATCTTACTTGGTATGTTTGTGTGAATAAGTTTGTTGTCTCAGTGTTGGGTATGTAGCGTGTATGTGCATGCGTGTGTGTGTGCGTGCATACACTCAGGGTGCATTTTGCTCATCATGCATAATTCCTGTGTATACAAGTAAAGGAAAATTTGAGAGATTAGTAGGGATCATAGAAATAAAGAATGCATAATGAAGCAAAGCAGATTGCTAACTTCTGCTACGTTTTATTCCTACTCCAGTCTTGTAGCTTGACGTAGGGATTCAGTGTCCACTATTACAGCTGTACCTCCTTTGTGTCACTGCTTTTTATTTCTATGATCCCTACTCATAGTAAATTTCCTTTTCTTTGTAACATATCCATGACTGATGAACTAACATATACTGAAGAAGGATAGAATGGTGCCAGAGGTATCACAAAACAAATCTCATGTATCCTGACTACGTTTCATTAAACTTTCATCTACATATATGTCACCCATTACACAGTCTTACAAGTAAAGAACAGTACGAGAAGTGCCTCGATAGTAAATCTAGCTGCTATAGAAATTACAGATGATCCTCGTGATAGCCAGCACTTTAGCCAGAGAGATGCGTTACCTACTAATCAACATTTACTTGGTAGTAGAGAAAGAATTGGGACACTAAGGAGCTGGGGACAGAGGTAAATTCTTTTGATGCATGTAATGTATGTACAGTAGTTACTGCAGCTGGTGAAAAGGCATGTCATGCGATGAAGTGACATCGAACAGTGAAGAAATCAAGTCTGTAGCATTAACCACAGTCAAGTCATGCTTGGCTAAAGTCAGTCAGTAGAAAAGTCTATTAAATAATCTGTTGAAAGCATTTAGGGTCACTCTGAAGGCACATTTGGGCTTGATTATGCTTAACCAGCTGCCGTGAAGTGAGGCTGGCTTTTGGATTCGTTTTGGGGGAGGATAACTTCACAATCCCTACTATACAGTACAATTTGTTGTTGTGAATTTTTGTTTGTATGATATTTTCCAGATATTTATTGCTGTGGTGAATGTTGGTGGATTAACCCTTGCAGCACTTATCTGTTATGCTGTCTACTTCATTGCAAGATTAGAGTCATTTCTGTAAGTCATTACTTACTGATATACTGTATTTAGGCTATATAGTTACTCAACTTTTGACCTTTCTACTTATGAACCATGAATTGTTTACCCTTAAAAGTACATGAGTCACTATAGTGGCAAAAGATGTATGGAAAACAGATGATGTTTAACAACTGTATTGGCAGCAAATACTGTATGAGCAGAAATTTTGGCTTGGATTTTAAATTGGTGATTTGGTGAACACTTACCATATCGTAAAATCTCCCTATATTTTCTTTTTAATGTTTCTAATGTCTTAACTGATTGAACAGGCATGAGATCAAGCAAGAAGCAAAGTACTGTATCTAGATGTACTGAACCTCATCCTGCAGTACAATCAAGCGATTTATGATTGTCTGTAATATCGCTCTTTCGCCGGAAGGAAGTGAAGATACACGCAGTGGAGATCATAGTTACCCTGTGCTACTTGCATGGAGAATGTTCCCAACTACTTCATTTCCTTTTGCTGCACTGGAATAAACCACCGTCCTGTTTCACATGAAAGAGTAACCACCGTCCTGTTTCACATGAAAGAGTCTCTCTCATATGTAGGCCAATGAGGTAAGCGTCTAGCTATACATCTTTGTTAACGGGAAGCCACATGGCCTGCTACACTGGAAATTTGCTACTACATGGGACTCAGACATGCATTTCATCTAGTTAAGCACTCAAATTGCCAAATATTCTGCTTGCCAAAATTTCTGCTTATACGGTGTGTTATAGACTTACAAATATTGTACTGTTTCTCTACTTGTTCCATGGCATTCTTCAGTTAAAAATCTGTCCTTGATCAAGAATTGCCAGTAGCTCACTTGAAGGCTCCGCTCATTAAGATGACAACAACGTTAGCATTCCCAAAATCTAAGTGATTTATTACCAGTCTGTGGGACCTTCTGTATATGAGTTATCAATTGACGAATATCAATAGCCACTATAGTGGCTTATGTGGATATGATGCAGGTGTTTTGCAAAGTTTTATGCAGCTTAAGAGGTAACTACAGTTAATGGGGTACAGGTTAATTCTTTCTCTATATTGGCTGTTGACTTATACCGTATAGAGGGAAACTTTGGCGGGGGAAAACTTTGGCGAATTTCGCGATTCGCTACAAATTCGCCAAAGTTTAATCCACCAATTACTCATAGCACCTGGGATTAGCATCTTTATAGCTATAGATTGAGCTTGAATTCGCCAAAGTTTATTTCGCCAAATGCGATTTAGCTTGCTATTCGCCAAAGTTTACCCCCATCAAAGTTTCCCTCTATACGGTATTTTGTACATTACACTAACATCTCACTTAGTGGCCACCAGTTTATTAAGACGATCTGTTTATGGTGACCATATCCAGTACTGCTAAGGTGTACTCATAAATAAGTAGATTTGAGCAAAAATACTGATAAATAGTTTGTATCATGATAAAAGCAAGCACAAGATGGTGCCAGTGTTGAAAGCTATATTTTCACACTTTGATAAGAAATACTTCCATGATATAACATGATACAGTTTTTCAGTATTTCCCAACCAATAGTCACATCCAGGTTAAGTAATTAAATTTAAGGTTATACCAGGTATTCACATACCTATAGATCGTGAGTGTGTGTGTGTGCGCGCGTGTGTGTGTGTGTGTTTGAGGCAGCATTACCAGGTGGCTAGAGCATCGGCTTGGTAATTGACAGGCTTCAGGTTCTATGTCCAGTTATGCCAAATTGGTGTTGTTTCCTTGAGCAAAAAAAACTTTGCTTACATTGTTCCAGTCTACCCAGCTGTATAATGGGGACCTGGTAGCCTGGTGTCAACTGGGGAAACAGCCCACCCAGCTGTATCATCAATGGGTACCTGGGGAAGCAAATGCCGAACTGTACATGTCTTGCATAGTGGGTGAAGGTACAGGTGGGACTTCGGGTGCCACACCTTTACCTGTGTGACATGGTGCAGCTTCCTGGGGTCACCAGTTGTGCCCCAGGAGGATTTACCTGCGCTGACTCATAGCACCTGAGTTCTCTCAGTGCTGGTTCACTGGGTAGGCATGACCGTGCTAACATGGAAGCTGAAGACCTTACCCCCTGGGTGCATGGATGTCCACTGTGAGATGTGGTACAGCCTCCTGTGAGTTACTAGTCCTGTGTAGTACACAGACATCCTAGTGATGGTCCACTGACCATGTTAGCATGGTTGCGAAAGGCTTTGCTTTATTTTCTGCGTGTGTGTGTGTGATTTTTGTGAATCTGATTTTACGTCATGCAGTTGCAATTGGCAGTACTAGAATAATGTTTGGCTATTTAAATTTTATGACATGGCTGACCAATCGTGGTTGTTTTGGTCAGTATGAATCACTAACAACTTACAAAAATCCGAAACGGGTAACTGATTTCTGGCCCTTAATGCAGAGAGAACTTTTTTTGTACCTATATTTATTTTCATATTTGACTTAGAAATTTTATATAGGCTTTGTTTTTTTTTTTCAGAAATAACAGTATATTTTCAATGGGCATGCTTAAATACTTAATTTGCAGTTTATCTTTAAATTTGTCATATTCTAGAATTTTTCTTCTTCAGAGCCATTCACTGCAGCTTATGCTTGAAAAAGAATTTTAGTGTGCCCTATGTCAATTCTTTAAAGTTTGTTCTTCTGGTGTAAAGTAAAAGCTAAGCATGTTCTGAGAGACAAAATCCCCTTACCTTAACAAGCAGTGACAGATCACTTTGTAAACAAAATACTTTGGGGATTTGACAATGGTCAGTTTAATTAGACAGTATGGTGACTTGACTACACAGGTTACACTGTACAGTGTGCGTGTTTTATGTTCGGCAGGTTTCTACCGTTCAATGGGATGTATGGCTTCACCTGTGCTTGTGCTGTGGCCTTCAAACAGGCTCATCCTGATCGACCGGTTTTACCTGTATTACCATTCTTAAGATACAAGGTTAGCTGGTTAAGTATGTGACCCCCACATGCTGCCATATGTCAATGTAGGATTTACCAATTCTACTACTACTTGTGTTCGTAACATTAACGGTGTTGGGAATTCTATCATCATCTTATGTCATTATGTCATCAACGTACATTGTTGTGTCGTGGGTGTTCCTGCGCTTCTACCAGACCAAGTCAGATGGGTCAAGAGGGGACATGGCTGACAGCTTCTCTTTTGCTTCATTCTTTCCTGAAGCAGTTCAGTGAGTTGTAATATTGTTATAGTTAACGTGTCAAGTAAGTCCCAGACATACTCGTTGTAGTGACCAGATCCTAAGGATAGCTAGTGTGCACTTTATGACCTCAATGCATGTATTGTTCATGGGTAATGGTAGTGGTGTTGGTGCTTCAAGCATTCGTGCCTATTGTCCCCTGCTTAGCTTCATTAACTGCAAGTTATGGTAGCCACTTAACATTTGTCAAGAATTATGTCTGTGATATGGTAAATATGTCCACGATGTGCTAATGGGATTAGCCTAACTGTTTTGCAAGCCTACAGCCTTAGGAGACAAAACTACCGGTGAAACATAAGGATATCTTATAATGTACACATTTGTTATTGTTGATAGGCCACTGGTTTCTGTGGCAAGTGGATCAGTGTTCCACTTGCTAGTGATGACCAGTATATGCCCTGAGGCAGTTCGGACATATGATGTGGGAGCATCGTCCTCAGCTATCACCATAACTTTACCAGGTACCCTACCTGCTGATGCTCAACGAAGAAAGTAAAGGACACTTTTGTTCTCTGTGTGTGTGTACACATGGTGTGTGTACGTGTGTGCATGCATGCTTGTGTGTGTGTGGTGTGTGTGTGTGTGTGTGTGTGTAGTGTGCATATTGTGTGGTGGTTATGGCCGTGAGTGGGTTAATTAAACAGTAGGATAAAATTCATAAAGATACACTTGTGCATATCATAATAGCATACAGCATACATGCTTATTAAGTGTCACAAGTTCATTTAGTCCATTACAATTGTGGAGCCACAGCAGCTGATTTACACCTGCATGCATAAAACACAGACTTCATTGAATTCATCAGTGGGTGACGAATCTGCTTGAAGTATATCCCATACACGAACGGCTGCACAAGAAGAACAATGTAGCCAATGTTGGGGGCTATGGCAGAATCCACGAAGTACTTGTACATTGTTGCATCTTCCAGTATTCCCACTGGAATATACATCAATGGAAACAGTAGGCCGATCAACGTGCTGCCTGCGATCACCACCAGTAGGGTTATCAATGGCTTCAAATTCCTCTTGATGGCAGCTTGCTTTTGCTTTAAGGCTTGTAGTTGATTGG
The DNA here is from genome assembly GCF_963678975.1 of Dysidea avara. Taxonomy (NCBI): domain Eukaryota; kingdom Metazoa; phylum Porifera; class Demospongiae; order Dictyoceratida; family Dysideidae; genus Dysidea; species Dysidea avara. Next base: position 7,076,979 of record NC_089280.1, read on the forward strand.
TAGCTCCGGTCAATTGGGACTCTTTCTGAATTTGCTTATTCACCTTGTAAGCTTTGATGGACAAGTAGATATCCATGGAAACCGTTAGCAGTGATGTAATGAAGGTTGGGAGTATGTGGGTGAACAGCGTCTCCAGGAAAGTAGCTCCGAGTGACGAACACGCACCAAATTCTGCCACCTTTTGGTACCCAGCTGGGTTGAAGAGTTTATGAATGAAAAGAACAAACGACAGGAACCATGTGACAGCAATCGTCAACTTCACAACGCGTGACGTCATGATCTGCCGGTACTTGAATGGAGACAGGATGGCAATCATCTTTTCCACCGATATCACCAGGAACATGAAGTAGATCTCAACCGCTGGGAACAGGAGAAACTGGAAGACATTACAACCGATCAAATCCAGGCCAATCTTATCCTCAAGCATTATGACACTTGACTGAACAGCAGTGAGGATGGCTAACACAATATCAGTAACCATCAAATTTGCCACGAAGGTGTTGTGAGGATTGCGTAGTCTCCTTGTGTTTCTGATAGTAGTAATAATCCAACCAGCCAGGAGGGTGATTACCAAGGTAGCGATCAGCTTAAATCCCCAGGACAAGTAGCTTAAATAGCTTACCAGAGTTGGATCTGGATTGAAAATTGGTACATCATCTTGAATGGCACCGGATCCAGAGTAAGGAATGTTATCTTCCCCTTCCATTGCAACTGAGAGTTGTAAACCAAGACTCGTACGACAAGCCTAACCAACTGACATATACTCTGTACTTTACAATAGAAAAGGTCACTTTTATAAAAACTTGACAGTTGATGGTATTTGTTTCTAGCTTGTGCTTGTTGCAGAGGAGTGCAATATTGTACTATTCTCTTAATATGTTTGTACTGTTTTAGGGGTGCACAGAATAGTACAATATTGCACTATTCTGCAGCAAGCATAAGCTAG